>NW_006400076.1:951950-988358 GCF_000299155.1 Elephantulus edwardii
ATAGAAGAAAAAAAAAATCCCAGAGGTGCACGGTTCGAATCCACTGGATGCTCTGCCAGGGAAGGAGGGACAATCTCCTCCTGTACCAGTCAGATCAGATCTGACAGTACACGCACACAAAAATTAAAAAAATAAATTAAAAAAAATAAAGGAATGGATAGAAAAACTATTGTATATTCACACAACGGAATACTATACAGCACTGAAAAATTGTAAAAATTATTTTTTTCTTTATTTTGAATAAATGGGTGAAACATTAGACAACGTGGGTGACCTTGCAGGACATTATGTTGAGTGAACTGTCTTAGTCTCAAGAGGACAAATATTGCTTAATACCACTGTTATAAAGCAGGACTGACATGGGGGGTTGGGAGTACAACAGGGAAAAAAGTGGATAATGAATATTATTTTGAAACAGATGAGGGAGGGAACTGTTTAAAAAGATCTATAACTAGACATTATATGTAAGACATGGTCTAGGATAAGAGGTACTGGGGCAGGCAGCAGGAAATTGTGCAATAATTAATGAATGAAAGTCTAACTTTCCTGTAAACTTTCATTAAAATTACTGAAACAGTTGAGGGAGAGAAGTGTTTAAAAGGGATATATGATTAGATATTATTGTTATGAAAGGAGTCCAGGATGAAGGTAGCATAGTGGAGTGGACTTGGGGGAAAAGACTGAGTAACAATGAAAGAATTTTTTCTTTTACTTTTCAAAAAGAAAAACGAATTGGGGGGAGAGGTGGGCAGGGAGAAAAGTACAACAATGAATGAATGGAAATCCAAAGTCTCTGTAAACTTTCATTAAAATAAATTTAAATTTTTTTTTAAATCACAATTTAAAAAATAACAAGCAGCAGCAGCCCAGTTGTCGATTTTATCCTCTCCTGGTTGTGCATTTTTGGCTCTTTTTGTAAGCTTATTTATTTCACGTTATTGTGTAACGTCAGGTTGAAACTGACGCATAGCTGACCCTCTGGCAGGTCTTCAGAGGCAGTTAATTACACGAGAGGAGACTGTCCACCCTTCTCCCTTGGAGCAGCGAGCTGGTGGATTCAAACCATGTGCCTTCAGAATTGCAGCACAGCTTCTTGCCACCAGGCCACCTGTCCTCCCCATTTATACCCTAAACTAAGTCTTCTAAATTTGTTCCTATCTTTTCTCTTATGATCATTTCTCTTTATGGTTTTGAGATTTACTGCCAGGTTTCTAATGCACTTTGAGTTGGTTTTTGTGTGTGGTATGAGATGTACATCCTGTTTCAATTTTCTGCAGACAGATGTCCAGTTTTGCCAGCACCATCTGTTAAAGAGGCTATTATTTTCCTACTTAACAAGTTTTGTTTCCTTGTCAATTATCAGATGACCATAGGTTGTTTTTTGGTGCTGTTAAGTCAAGTTAACTCACACTGATAATTCACACTGATCCTAGAACAAAAGATTTTAATCTTGCCCTATCCTGTGCCACCATGATCATCTCTGATATACACAAGTCCTTTGCTGCAATTACTTTGTCAGTCCACCTGGTTGAGGGTCTGCCTCACTTTCACTGATCTTTTCCAAGCATGATCTCCCTTTGCAAGGAATAGCCCCTCCTAACAAAATGCCCAAAGTTTGTGAGAAAACACATCACCATCCTCGCCTATAAAGAGCATTCTTGTTGCACTTTCTCCAAGACATATTTATTTGTTCTTTTGGCTCTCTGTAGGATACTCAGTACTTGTCAGAGTACTTGTCAAAGGCCTTTTCTGCATCAATTGATAGGAAGATGTGGTTCTTGTTCTTTGCTTTATCAATGTGACGGAATACATTAATTGATTTTATGTTTTCTATCCTTGCATTCCTGTTATGAATCCCACTTGGTCATGGTGAATTAATATTTTTTTAGAGAGTTGGACAATGACGAAGGAGCATAGAAGGAGAATTGATGCCTTTGAGCTGTGGTGAAGAGTATTGAGAATACCATGGACTGCTAGGAAAACAAACAGATTTGTCCTGGAAAGGTTAAACCGGGTGGCTCCTTGGAGGCAAGGATTCTGAGGCTCCATCTAACATACTTTGGACATGTTGTGAGGAGAGACCGGTCCTTGGAGAGGGACATCATGCTTGGGAGGGTGGAGGGACAGCGCAGGAGAGGAAGGCCCTCTATGAGGTGGACTGATTCAGTGACTGGGATAATTGGGATGGGAGTGTCAGAGACAGTGCGATTGGCACAGGACAGAGCGGCGTTTAGGGCTATTGTACATAGAGTCGCTATGAGTCGCAAGCGACTCGATGGCACATAACAACAACAAGAACTGTTGCATTCTATTGACCAGGATTTTGTTTAGGATTTGTGTTTTGGGGTTTTTTAACATCTAAATTAATGAGATATTAGTCTTTTCCTAGCTTTGGTATTAGAGTTATACTTGCTTCATAGAACGGGGGTGTTCCTTGTTTTTTTATTTTTTTTTTAAATCATTTAAGTAGGGCTGGTGATGGTTCATCTTTGAATGTTTGGTAGAATTCAATGGTGATGCAGTCTGATCTAGGACTTTGGGGGTGGGGGTGGGGCTCGAGGGTGAAGGGCAGGATGGAGAAATCTTTTTATGACCTGCTCAATTTCTTCTTTAGTGGTGAAGTGGGGTCTGTTCAATTGTTCTAATGTGTCTGTGTCAATTTGGGTAGGATGTGGATTTCTAGGAATTTGTCCATTTCTTCTAGGTTTTCAAATTTAGGGGAGTATGGTTTTTCATAGCATTCCTTTATTATACCATTTGAGATGGTTCTATTATGATATCAATTCTTTCACCAGACTTATTTATTATGTCTTTCTTTCTGCTAAGTTTGCCAGATGTTAGTCTATTTTGTTTACCTTTAAAAAGAACCAGTTCCTGGTCTCGTTGATTATTTCAATTGTTTTTATTTTCTATCCCATTGATTTCAGCCCTAATCCTTATCATTTCCTTTCTTCTGGAGGCTAGGAGGTTTGCCTATTGTTCTTTTCCTAAAGGTGTTAAGTAGTTTTCTTTTGTTCCTTTTTTTTTTAATACATGCTTGCTTATTGCTATAAAATGACCCCAGAGGATTGCCTTCACTGTATCTCAGAGGTTTTGACGTGTTGTATTTTCATTCATTTTGAGGAACCTTTTTATTTCTTCTATAGCCCAGTAGTGCTCAAGGTGTTAGCTTCCACATGTTGTTTGTATAGAGTTGAAACCAACTCATATCTGACCCTCCAGCAGGTTTTCAGAAGCAGTTAATTACATGGAAAGAGACTGCCCATTCTTCTCCCACAGAGCAGTTGGTGGCCTCGAACCCCATGCCTTCCAGACTGCAGTGCAGCTTCTTGCCACTAGCCCACCAGAGGTTCCACATAGGTGTTATTTTCTTTATACTCTTTTTAATTTCCAGTTTTATGGCATTGTGGTCTGACTATATACTTTGCATTATTGCAACATTTTTTAATTTGCTGAGGCTTGCTTTGAGTCCTAATATGTGGTCAATTCTGGAGAATGTATGATGTGCACTTGAGAAGAAAGTAAATTGAGTTTGTTGAGTGAAGTACCCTATAAACATATCTAACACAGAGTTGGCTGACTGTATTTTATTTTACTTTATTTCTTCTGCATCTTTGTTAAGTCTCTTTTAAGTTTACCTGTCCTTTGGTGAGAATGGTTAAAGCCCCCAATTACTGTGGTATTATAAATTTCTTCTGTCCAGTCTCTTAAGGTTTCTTTTATGTATTTTACAGATGTATCATTTGGTGTGTAAATATCAACTGAAGTTATGTCCTTTTTTTCTAGTGTGGCTTTAGTAATTATTTAGTGTCCTTCCTTGTCTCTTATGATGATTTTCATCCTGAAGTCTATTTCTCAGATATTACTATTGCTTTTTTGTGTATGACATTTACTTGGTTTATTTTCCCCCCTACCCTTTCATTTTTTCAGTCTATTCTCCTCATTTCTTAGATGTGTCTCTTGTAGGCAACATATCGATTGGCCATTTTTTTATCCACTCTGCTACTTATTTTCTCTTAATTGGTATGTTTAAACCATTCAGATTGAGTGTGATTACTGACAGGACAAGTTTTATCACTGCTATTTTGCTGTGTTGCTTTTTCTGCTGCTGCTGGTTACTTTGGTCCATATACTTTTCCTATGCTGTCTCTGTGTGAAGGGAAGCTTCGTTCAGTATTTCTTGTAGATATGTCCTTGTGTTTATTAATTTCTTAAGTCTTTGCTTTTCTGCAAATGACTTAATTTCTCCTTCATAGTTGGAAACACAGCTTTGCTGGGTACAGGATCCTCACCCAGCAATTGCTTTCTTGCAGCCTTCTATATATGTTTAATATTTTCTTCTTGTTCATATGGTTTCTGCTGAGATGAACTGGTTCTTCTTTGTAGGTGTTTGCTTGTACTGCTTTTAGTATTCTATCCTTGTCTTTGATTTTAGAGAAGTTGACTATGACGTATCTTGATCTTTTTCTTGGAGTCTAGTCTGTTTTAGAGATTGCTGAGCTTCCTGGATATGAACTTCCTTGTTTTTCAAGATACTTGTAAAGTTTTCTTCTAGTATCTTTTCCACAATTTTTTTAAAATTATTAAATTTTATTAGTTTTAATGAACATTTACAGGGATTTTGGGTTTTCATTCCTTCATTGCTGCACCTTTCACCCTACCCTCCTCCCCAGTTTGTTCTTCTTCCCCCGCCCTGCGAATGTCTGTTTTAATTGTCCAATTGCCACAGTGCTTGTCAAAGCCAGTTCTGATTAATCTCCTTTGTCAGTGTGTCCTTTGCCATTCCCTATCACTCCTCCCTGAGAGAGACTTCACCCTGATTCATAAGGAAAAGGGGATGGCGTATTCTCTTAGCTACTTCCTGCTGAAAAGGGACGGTGTGGGTTTCAGGGTGAAGATCTTCTCTCACTACTCTAAAGGGCCCCTTTGGCAGTGGGACACACATAGACTATTATGGACATTGATTTTGGAATTTAGATGCACTGTTATTAATTGTGCTTAGCCGTATATGTACATATCCTTGAAGACGTATCATGGGGGTGTTGCAACCTAGAAGACACAAATTTAACTAACAAGTTATAAGTACATGAGTCAAAAATTATGGAAAAGTAAAAGAAAAGATTCTTTCATTGTTTTACAAACCCTCCTCCAGGTCCCCTCCACCATGTAGCCATCACTCTAGACTTCTGTCATGACAGAAATACCTAGTCACATATCTCTTTTAAACAGTTTTCTCCCTCCTCTGTTTCAGTACAGTATACATTATTGAACCCATCTTACTCAGTCTCTCCCCAACCCCGAGGTTAGTCCCATTCTACAACAGTGACATCATGCAATATTTGTCCTTTTGTGACTGGGATATTTCACTCAGCATAATGTTCTCCAGAGTCAACCATTTTGAATAATATTGCATGAGTTCCTTGTTTTTCAATGCAGCATAGTATTCCATTGTGCGAATATACCACAGCTTCTCTAGCCATTCGTTTGTTGATGGGCACTTAGGCTGTTTCCAACTCCTTGCTATTGTGAACAAAGCTGCAATAAACATGGGTGTGCATATATCTGCTTGGATGTCAGCTATGGTCTCTTCAAGGTATATTCCCAGTAGTGGAATTGCTGGGTCAAATGGTATCTCTATTTGCAATTTTTTGAGAAAGCGTCATACTGCTTTCCACAGGGTTTGCACCATTTTACACTCCCACCAACAGTGAATCAGGGTTCCAGTTTCTCCACAACCTTGCCAGCATTTGTTGCTTGCTGTTCTGTTAAATTTTGCTATTTTGACTGGGGTGAGATGATATCTCATAGTTGCTTTAATTTGCATCTCTCTTAGGGCTAGGGATTTTGAGCATTTCTTCATGTGCTTGTTAGCCATCTGAATGTCGTCTTCGGTGAAGTGCCTGTTCATATCCTGTGCCCATTTTTCTATTGGATTATTTACCTTTATCTTGTTGTGGTGCTCAAGTATTTCATAAATTCTGGATATAAGTCCCTTATCTGATATGTTATTACTGAATACTTTTTCCTAGTCAGTGGCTTCCCTTTTTACCCTACTGGAGAAGTTTTTGGATGTGCATAGGGATTTGAGTCTTGGAAGATCCCATTCATCTACGTTATCTTCTCCTGGTTGTAGGTTTTCCACAATTTTTTCAGCTGTTCTGGAATTCCATATGTTGTTTTGTTTCATATAATTTCACATAATTCCACAAGTTTTCTTCTCTTTTCGCTGTCCTCTGTTTTTCCTTCTAATAAGTTCTCATTTAGGTTCCTATCTTCTACTTCATGGAATCTGTTTCATCTCTCCTATCCTGATTTTTTGTTCCTCCAACATATTTCTGCTCAATACTGATCTTGTTATTCTGATTTGCAGTGTCATGTTTTTCTAGTGTTTCTTGTACTGTGCTGACTGTACCCTGTCTTGCACTGATTTTTAAATTCTTGTATCTATTTAGAAGAGGTGATGGTGGGAGGCCTGTGAACAGCTCACTCCTGGGCTGGGGTGGGGCAGACCAATCAGTCTGCAGTAGCAAAGGGACCACCAACTTTAGCAGCCAGCAGGTGTCAACTAGAGAATGATGGATCCCTGGAGGTGGAGTATGCTCACAGGTGGTGCTACAGGCATTTCTCTCACTGCTGACTAGTCCCTCAAGGCCAGTGAAGTGAATGGGGGAAGGGGAGTGGGGTGAAGCAGGGGCAGGTAAACTCTCTGTAGCTCCCCAGGCCTACCCCAAGGGCTGTTCCCCAGTTTGTTGGTTAGGGCAGCCTGAAAGGCACTTCCTTCTCCACTACCAAGAGTAGTGAGGGTAGGGTGAACCCAGAGTTCCTGGAGGTGGAGCAGACTCACTGGTGGCTGATGAGTCACTTCCCTAGCTGGTCCCTGGAGGACAGTAAGCAGCAGCAGAAAGCAGGGGCAGAGTGTTTGGTCTAGCCATACTAATTATTATTGCTATAATTACCTGTATTATTAAGTTGTTGTTGTTTTTGTTAAGTGCCATCAAGTCGTAGGCAACTCATAGTGACCCTATGAACAAAAGACCTGGACACCTATATAACTTTCATCCTTTCTCCAGCTTCATAGAGAGGCAAGCTATTATGGAAGTGGATGCCACTCCTGCTTCCAAGCTTGTTTTAATTAAGCAAATGTCAATACACTTGAACAAGCTATAAAAAAATGCATATTTATGAAAAAAATTGTAACTAGAAACTAATTTTTCAAGGGAGTCTATCTTCATTCACTCCATAGATCTGGCCTCTCCTTAATGTCAGGTTGCTCCTCTTAATTTGACCTTACTTTTGCAATCCACAGGCAGGTTTGAGCAGAGTTTTGTTCTGTTGTGCATACAGTCACTATCAGTCAGAGCTAACTTAATGGTACCTAACAACAACTCACATTCTCCTAAAATAATCACAGATGTTGCCTAGCTACTCTGTCAGAATAGTGTCAGGAATTTGTAAAGAGCAAACAGCCATCCAAAAGATCACTGAAAGGCCCTTCCAGAAGATGTGATGCTCCTTTTTAGGTGACATCAGACCTATTCACCCTGAAAATGAGATTCTACACTTCTTGTTATGTGCTATCGAGTCACCTGCGACTCATAGAAACCCGAAGCACAACAGCCCTGAAAACTGCTCTATCCTGTGCCAACTTTACTGTTTCTGACACACCTACCCTCATTACCCCAGTCACTGCATCAATCCATCTCATTCTACACTTAGCAAGACAAATAACTAATCCTGATGAAAGAACTTCATATAGAGATTTATGATCACAAGGTGAAAATAAGTAGGAGCATCTACAATTAATAACTGAAGTTCCTGAATAGGAAAGAGTCATCCACGTACTTGTCAAAAGTAGATCCCAGTCTGCTTTTACCATGGGTTCTCTTCAAAGCTACTCTAAATTCCACTGTACTTTGCTTAAACCAACAGATAAGTAGCTATCAGAAAAGAATGAGGAAATTTTAACGACCCTCACAAACAGGATGATGAGACCAACGTGTTTTTCCAGAACAAAAGGTCAAGGTGTAAGATAACTTAAGAGTTTGTCAAATGGAAGATGACTGGTCTCAGGAAGAATTGTTTCATAACTACACAAACCAGTCAGGATGTAAACCATCTAAGAAAACCAGAACTGACTACATCTTGAATAGCTGACTATCAAGGATAATCAAACTGGCTAACTCTCTCTCCTCTAACAGACTGTAGCATTTACATTTCAAAGGACTGTAAGCTAAAGCTGACTGTTTCTAAAATCATTAATACCCTAATTAATACCCTACTTGCTTCTATAAGAGACTAAGAACTTCTAACTTGATAGAGACAGTGGAACACCTTGTTGATAGCATCCTCAACTCTGTCTTTTCCCAATTAACACACTGTTTTCCATTTCTCACCAAAACTCTGCTTGTGCTTTAGTAGACTCCATGATTTGTGTTATGGGATAAGTTACAATTCTAAAGGTCCATTTTCATACAAATGCAAAATCTAAGTGAATATAGCAGCATTTGTCAGTTTAAGAAATATTACTAACTGAAAACTATTATAAATGAAGATTTGGGTTACAAGATCTACATTTACTGTAGAAAAAAAGTGAGAAGTAAGAATAACCTAACAATACATCCATTTTACTCTCAAGGAATTTTTTTCTCATGAAAGTGAATAAAGAGGCAAACATCAATTATTTATTTTATCTATTTTACCCTAATTTTGTGAAGCCCTGGTGACAGAGTTGTTAAAGTACATTGCTGATTGAAAGCTCCGAAGTTTAAACCCATCAGACACTCAGTAGGAGAAAAATGTAGAAGTCATCTTTCATGAAGACTGAGGCTCAGAAACCCTATGGGACAGTGTAGAACTGTCCTATAGGGCTAGGAGGGCTTGAAACTAACTCTCTAGTAATGAGTTTCTAAGTCACTTAATTTTAAACCAACCTATAACCAGCATTTTGGAAGCAGGAGCGGCATCCACTTCCATAACGGCTTGCCTCCAGAAACCCTATGAACCTGGAGAGAGGATGAGGGACACACAAGTGTTGAGGACTCTCCTTCATAGGGTTCCTATGAGTCGCCTGCGACTCGATGGCACTTAACAACAACAACATAACCAGCAGAGGTTAATCTGCTATCTAATGCTGAAATTTTAAAAGATACATTCATTAACTTTTCAAGCTCTCTATAGCAAATGTTACAAGCTAGTTGATCATCAAAAATTACTAAGGAGATTTCCAGGTTCTACTCACAAAAAGCTACTCAAATGATTATGATAATAAACTTTAAAACTACTGTTCTGAAGTAGTTAATCATTTAGCAAATGCTTCAGAAAAAAATGAAAAAATGACATCTCATTTCACAGTTACACAAAGGAAAATGTTATTTTTAAACTTGGATACTACAAAATTTGTGGGTTTTTTTTTACTTTTTTTTCCCAACAGTCTTGGCACCAGTAGCCAGGAAATCAGAAAATGTATCACGATGGGAAAGTCTGCTGTTAGGGACCTCTCCAGAGTACTGAAGAGCAATGGTATCACTCTGGAGACTAAGGTGCATCTGATACAGGCTATGGTCTTTGCAATCACTTGTTACGCATCAGAGAGTTGGACAATGACTAGGGAGGACAGAAGGAGACTTGATGCCTCTGAGCTGTGGTGCTGGAGAAGAGTATTGAATGTACCCTGGATTGCCAAGAAAACAAACAGATTCATCCTACAGAGGGTTAAACCAGGCTACTCCTTGGAGGCAAGGATTCTGGGGCTTCGTCTGACATAGTTTGGACATACTGTAAGGAGAGACAGGTGCTTGGAGAGGGACATCATGCTTGGTAGGGTGGAAGGACAGCGCAGGAGGGGAAGATCCTCTATGAGGTGGATTGATTCAGTGACTGGGGTAATCGGGATGGGTGTGTCAGAGGCAATGCGATTGGCACAGGATAGAGCAGGGTTTAGGGCTGTTGTACATAGGGTCACTATGAGTCGCAAGCAACTCAAATGATGGCACATAACAACAACAAATGAAAGTTTACAGAAACTTAGGGTTTCCAGTCATACATTGTTGCACTTTTCTCCCTGCCCACTCTCTCCCCCCATTCACTCTACTCCTTGAAAAGTAAAGAAAAATGCACATGCATGTTTACTATGGCTTTGTTCACAATAGCAAGGAGTTGGAAACAACCTAAGTGCCATCAACAAACGAATGGATAGAGAAGCTATGGTATATCCACACAATGGAATACTACACTGCATTGAAAAACAAGGAACTCATGAAGTATTATTCAAAATGGGTGACTCCAGAGGACATTATGCTAAGTGAAGTATCTCCATTACAAAAGGACAAATACTGCACGGTGCCATTGTTGTAAAACAGGAATGACATCGGGGTTGGGGGGAAACTGAGAAAGATGGGTTCAATAATGTATATTGCATTGAAACAGATAAGGGAGAAAACTGTTTAAAAGAGATCTGCGATTAGGTATTTTTATCATGACAGGAGTTCAGAGAGAAGGCTGCACAGTGGAGTGGACCTGGGGGAGGGTTTGTAAGATAATGAAAGAATTTTTCTTTCACTTTTCTAAGAGGGTAGTGTACTAGGAGAGAGGGTTGGGAGGGGAGAAAAGTACAACAATGATAAATGGAAATCCAAAGTCTCTGTAAATTTTCATTGAAATTAATAATAAATTTAAACAAAAATAGATAGATAGATAGATAGATAGATAGATAGATAGATAGATTGATAGATAGAACAAAATTTTTAAAAAGTAAAGGAAAACCTCTTTCATTGTTACGCCATCCCTCCCCCCCAAGTCCAGTCCACTATGTAGCCTTGACTCTAGAATTCTGTATTGACAAGAATACCCATTCATATCTCCCTTTTAAACAGTTCTCTCCCGCATCTGTTTCAATGCAATATATATCATTCCTCCCCTCCTTTTCTGTCTTCCCTCAACCCCGATGTCAGTTCCATTTTACAACAGTGGCCCTATGAAATATTTGTCCTTTTGTGACTAAGATATTTCACTCAGCATAGTGTCCTCCAGGGTCATCCATTTTTCATAGTATTTCATGAGTTCCTTATTTTTCATAGTATTCTATATATTCTATAGTATGCTGCATAGTATTCCATTGTGTGACTATACCACAGCTTCTCTATCCATTCATTTGTTGATGGGCACTTGGGTTGTTTCCAACTCTTTGCTATTGCGAGCAATGCCACAATAAACATGGGTGTGTATGTCTCTGCTTGGTTGGCAGTTATGGTCTCTTTGGGGTATATTCCCAGTAGTGGAATTTCTGGGTCAAATAGTATTTCTATTTGCAACTTTTTGAGAGAGTGCTTTACAGCCTTCCATAGTGGTTGCACCATTTTATACTCCCACCAACAGTGAGTAAGTGTTCCAGTTTGTCCACAACCTCGCCAGCATTTGATGTTCATTGTTATGTTAAATTTTGCTATTCTTTCTGGGGTGAGATGATATCTCATAGTTGTTTTGAGATGCTATAAAATTTGTTTTAAACAAATTATTAGAAAGAATACTAGGAAGAAAATACAGATACCTCAATTTCAAAAAAGGAAACACTGTATGCTAAATTCTTCTTTTATGTTTTCCTGGGTAAAATGTTAAATGCACTTTCACAGGTATACTTAGGAAAAGCTGTCAGTTACTATTAAAACCTACTTCCCTTCACGCATCCCATTCCTTAAATTTTTTTTTTAAATCTCTGCTTAATTTAAGTCATGCAAATATACATGAACTTTACGAACTTTGTAAGTAAACCAGCATAAAAGAAAACAAAATTTTTAAAAGTTCTAAGTGAATTATGCTTTTCTCTTTTCCCAGGGTGTTTCCATTAAAAATAGCAAATAAATAAAAATTCTTAGGATATGTGTGCACCTCTATATACAAACACACAGGGAACGAGAACTTTTATAATGAACCAAAACTCAAATTATATAAACTGACTAGTACATCATATATTTATTATGATCTCCGATATACAATTAAAGGAAAATCGTAACTATTAAATCAGATTTTAATCTTCCTGTTCTCCTTATCTACATACTTCTACCGGAAAGGGAAAAAAACAAAAAAGGCATAAGTAAAGATAAAGAAAATATTTTAAATCTCTCTCCTAAAATAAGTGGCAATGAAATAGATGACTGGTTAAGAAAGGAGAAAAAACTGAATAAGCAAAGACGCAGGCAAAAATAAGACAAAAAGCATTATCAATAATCAGCCACTCTTAGGAATAGTATTTCTAATCCTAAATTATTATGCATTCAATCAATATTCTACATACCTGTAAGAATGTATCCTCACAAAGAAGAGGCAACATCTTATTTTCATTCATTTCCTTTTGTGCATGCTCTCTGAGTTTAAACCCAAGTTGAATTTCAGGAGAAGGTATGCCTAGAATGAAATACTGCTGTAAATTACTTATAACAGTTTTAGTATTCCATTTAGACAATGAGACAAGGATTCTATTAACAATGAAAAATGTCACTTAAGAATTTTGTATAGCATAATTTCTTAATTATGTCATCTTTTATGCAGGGTTGTATCATCTGCATAACGCAAATTGTTGATTTTCCATTACTATCCATATTAAAGGAAGTAATCCTTGACCTTCCACAGCAAATGCTTCAAGTCCTCTTCAGATTCGGTGAGCAAGGTTGTGCCATCTGCATAATGCAGGAGTTGATAAGTCTTCCTTCAATCTTGATGCTACATTCCTTTTAAAAATATCCAGCCCCATGAATTATTTGCTCAGCATACAGATCAAATAGGTATGGAGAAAAGACACATCCCTGAATCACACCCTTCTTTATTTTAAAACATGCCATGTTCCCTTAATTGTTCAGACTACAGCTTCCTAGTCCAGATATAAGTTTTGCAAGAATACAATCAAATGTTCTGGGATTTCCATTCTTCTCAATGTTAGCCACAATTTATTGTGATCCACACAGTCAAATGACTTTGCACAGTAAATAAAAGACAAAACAACATCTTTTTGGTACTCTCTCAGCAAAGATCCATCTGACATCACCAGTAATATCCCTAGTGCTGCAACCTCTTCAAAACCTACCTTTTATTTCTGGCAGTTCTCTATCGATGTACTAGTCTAGTCACTTTTTTTTTTCTTTGTTGGGTTTTGGGTTTTTTTTTTAATTATTCCATCATCATTTTGTCATTGAGTCATAACATTTTATGAAAATATAGACACAGTACAAATACTTTAAAAACACATAGCCAGAATGATAATCAGAGGAGACTGACTACTGCAAATGAGTGGCCCTTAAAAGACTCATTGAGTCATGGAATTATCTTGACAGTGTCATAAGAGACTGGGTTTAGTTTAAGTACTTCATTTCTTGTTATAATTTGAGGTGTCAAACAATGCTATCATTGGTGGACTCTACATTTAATTTCCATGTTGACAAGATAACCAGGGTGGGTGTTTGTTCTATTAAACCTCCCACATAGGTGACAAGAGCTCTTCCCACTTAACATTTTTCTCTTTCTGGTGATGATCATGGCTAATTAAAATGAATGGATCTGTAAATCTCACAGTATAAGTTATGTTTATTGTGAAGAATTCCCATGAACACCTTTGTCACTATTCATGCCTTCCCATTCTCCCAGAACTATTTACACAATGCCCAGATACACACAGAATGGGTTAGTGGTTACTTGACTGTGGCTCAATGAAATCCATTCCTACATGGAGAATGTGCTGTTGAGTCTTGAGATGTTTCCACTCAGTTTGAATCTTGCTTCACTAAGCCTCTGAATGCTCAGCACACTGACTGATTTAAGTGTTCAAATCTTTCACAATCTGAATAACCACCTTTCAAGTAAATATCACAGGTATGGTCTGAAATCAGGCCAAATGTGACCACCATGGCCAATGACCTCATTTCAAAACATCTGTGAAAGATGTCAGGAAATACACGGGAGGGCCTCTTCATTAGCGGAGTTGGTTTCTTCTACAGAGAAAGGTCACATGAGGAACTAAAAGGTCTCAGTCTTTATTGATGTGTTTCTTTTTTTACAAGGTGAAAAAGGAAGCCAAGAAGTGTCACTTGCTTGAACCAGTTAAGATAGAAAAGCCAAGTTCCTTTGTGTCTCTGGAGACAGGTTTCAGGATATTAATCTCTCCATCGCTGGGTTAAGGAAGGAAAAATTTCTGAACATGTTTTGGTCCATACTGTTGATGAGTGCTTTGTTAGTGCAGCACAGCTGGGGTTTCTCATTGAGGAACTCTTTGTTGAAGTTGCTGCAGTCATATGGTAATTTCACTTTAGACTTGAAAGGTGGTTCAATTTCCTTTCTTTCAAGTTGTTCCCAATTGATCTCCTGAAACAAAGGGTGCTGACGGATGTCTCCCCTCACTCCCAGCCTTATTTCAGGTTCTCTCACAAACAGCTTCACTAAAAGGTCTTTGGCTTCCTTCTCAAGCCATCGTGGGTAAAAGGGATTGTCTATGCAGATGGAGTCAAAGAACTCTTGTTCATCTTGTCCATGGAAAGGAGACTGACTAACGAGCATTTCATATAGGAGATCCCCAAAGTCAACAGAATGGTCTTATTTCTGACCCAACAAGATCTCTGGGGCAACACAGTCAGCCATTCCACAAAAAGTGTTCGTCTGTGCATCTCCTAACATGTTCTCCTTGCACATTCCAAAGTCTGCTATTTTGATATGCCCATCTTTGTCTAATAGGATATTATCTAGCTTCAGATCCCTATAGACAATTCCTTTGGAGCGAAGGAACTGTAGGCCAAGAATAATTTAAGCAGCATAAAACACTACTCTGCAAAGATCAAAACTTGTGGCAGATCTGAATGTGGTACATCAGGTCTCCTCCACTGAGGTACTCCAGCACAAAAAAAGAGGTATTCCTTGGTCTGGAATGTACATAGCATGTGCATTAAAAAGGGGTGCTCCCAGGCCACCAAGAGGCGTCTCTTCTCTACCATGGTATACTCCACATCATCATCCACATATCTTTAAAGCTTTTCTTGCACTTTTGTCTAGTATTTGTGGTGCACGTTCATGTCGCATACACCACACTTCAGTCCTTGCCTTGCCAATCCCCACAAGAGAGTCCCACAGTGCTCAAAGGTTTGGCTCTTGTAGTTGTAGACTTGAAATCAATGGGGCATGTCGATTTTGAACCTTTCCTTGTGGAACATGATTTCTTGACTATTGATAGCAGATTCTGTGCACTTCACTTTATCAATACACGTCTTGTGAACTGCTGCATTACATTGTCTGCACTGGTAGCCCTGTTTATTCAGACCCCAGACAAACTCATGGCAAACGGAACAAAACATGGGCTGTGGGGGAAAGGTGGCGGTGAACTCGTGTCACTTGACATGGTGGACTTTGGCCTGCTTGATGGCTCTTCACTGGTGATGCAAAGCAAAGAAGCCCTCAGCCTCTAACTCATTCAGGTCCTTCCTGTCACTCATTTTCAGAAAGTATCTTGCGTTCATTGGCATTCGGCCTTGAGGTTTCAGTTCTAACCATATTTGTCTTCCCATTATTCTTCCTGCATCTCTCAGCCAAGGAGTAGAGCTCGACAGTAGTTTCAAATATGAGGTCCCCACTTTTGCCCTTCACAATGATTTGCATTACTCTCCCTTTGTTGACATGGGCATCAAAAGTGCTGTCCCACAGAGGGTACATGGTCAGCTTTTTCTGAACATTCATCTGCCCATTCTCTGATTCAACATACTCTGATGAGCACAGTGCAACAAGGGTTAACAGCATCTCTCTGGCAAGGCTGGTAGGATCAACAAAGTTGGAGAAACCAATCTGAAGAAATGGTAACATAGCTGCTCCCTTGTGTCCTGTCCGTGGCTGCCAGGTGGCTGTGTGTCCTGCCCCGGGGTCCGTGTGTAGCAGTGTAGCTCCCCGTGGCAGCAGACAGACTGTCACTGTGCCCGAGCCTAAGCATGCCCCAAGGGTGTGCCCTGCTGTGGCCACCAGAGAGCAGGGGGCACTGGCAGAGTGAACGTGCTCCCTGCACAATGCTTAGGACCCTTCTGCCTCCACGGAGCTCGTTCAGACTCTAGTAATTTTTGGATAATCCTCACCAAGAATTTGCTTGCACTGGACATTAGCAATATTTTTTGATAATTTCCACACTCTTTTGGAGCACCTTTAATATGGATCTCTTCCAGTCAGTTGTCCAGATAGCTATCCTTCAGATTTCTGAGTACAATTGGTGAGCACGTCCAGCGATGCATGTTTTTGAAATATGTCAATTGGTATTTCATCAATTCCTGGGGCCCTATTATTTGCCAATTCCTTCAGAGCAGCGTGAACTTCCTCTCTTATTACCATTGCTTTTTGATCTGATGCTATGTCACAAAATTGTTCTGTGTTACCCAATTTTTTCTGGTAGATTGACTCTATTTATACCTTTGATTTTTTTTTTTATGCTTCCTGGATCATTCAATAGTCTGCCTAAGTTGTTATGTGCTGTCAAGTCAACTGTGGCTCATAGCAACCCTATACACAATCATTCCAAACTCTGCCCTATCCTAAGCCAATCTCACTGTCTCCGACACACCTACCCCAATTACCCCAGTTACTGTGTCAATCCATCTCATCCTGGGTCTTCCTCTCTTGTGCTCTCTCTCTCCACCCTTCCAAGCATGATGTCCTTCTCCAAGGACTGGTTCTGCCAGGCAACATGACCAAAGTATGTGAGATAGAGTTTCAAAATCTTGCTTCTAAGGAGGAGCTGGTTTCACCCTTTCCAGGATAGCTTTGGTTTGTTCTCTTGGTAGTCCAAGGTATATTCAATATACTCTTCTTTAGCACAACAACTCAAAGACCTCAATTCTTTTTCTGTCATCTGTATTCATTGTCCAGCTCTCTGATATATAGCAAGTAATTACAAAGACCATGGCACCTTCATCTCTAGATGGACACTGTTGCTCTTCAGCACTCTGGAGAGGTCCCTGACAGTAGATTTTCCTAAATCAAATTGTCTTTTGATTTCCTGTCTGCTGATGTGAACACTGTTGATGGTGGAACCAAGCAAGCTGAAATTGTTAACAATCTCAATCTCTTCTCTATCTACCATGGGACCATGGTGGCTCTTTAAGTATTGCAACTCTAGGCTTGAATTTGCTCCTCAATTCCTTCAGCTTGAGAAATAATGACCGAGATCTTCTCTTTTGATTTTCTAATTCCTCTTTGCACATTACATTATAATACTTTACTTTGTCTTCCCAAGCTGTCTGTCCTTTGAATTCTTCTGTTCAACTTGTTTAACTCTTCTGTCTATATGTGTTCAATTCCTTAACAATTGGTAGCATCATGATAGATGGAGAAAAGACTGAGGTTGTTAACAATTTCATCTTGCTCGGATTCACAATAAACATTCTTGGCACAAGCACTTAGGAAATAAAAAGATGATCTGCATTAAGGATGACAGGAGGAAAACTGATGTCTTTGAGTTGTGATGCTGTAGAAGAGTACTAAATATACCATGGACTGCTAAAAGAACAAAGAGATTTTTCCTAGAGAGGGTGAAACCAGGTTGCACCTTCGAGGCAAGGATTTTGAAATTCCATTTCACCTATTTTGGAAATGTTGCCAGGAGGAATCAGTTCTTGGAAAAAAGACATCATATTTGGAAAGGTAGAAGGTCAGCACAATAGAGGAAGATCCTGGATGAGATGGATTGACATAGTGGCTGTGGTAATGGAGTCAGGTGTGTCAGAAATGATGAGGCTGACTTAGCAAAAGGAAGGATTCAGAGCCATTGTTCATAGCGTTACTATGGGTCATAATCAACTCGGTATCACATCATAATAACAACTATCATCTTTATGTCTCAAGGTTATGAATCATCAACTAGGAGGAAATGCATACTTCTCAAAAATTAGAAAAAATAACAAAGGTCTTCAGTTGAGAAAGAAAAGGAAAAAATATTTGGCTGGAATACTAGAACAGAACTCTTAACTCCTAACTAGTAGTTCTGTATATCATAAGAACACATTTTGGAAACCAATACTGCACTCTGTCCTTTCCAATTACAAGTAAGAAAAACTACTCCAAAGTGTAACTTGCACTTGCCATTGAAGTATCAGATGAGATATTATTCACTTAAAGAAGTACACAAAAAAGTTAAAGAAATAAAATTTTGGAAATGAGAGAAATTATTACTGAAAAGTATCATGTCTTACCTTTGCACATTCCATTTTTACCAGGATGAAGACTAGACTCAGATCTCAGAGATACATCTTGATCAAAGAGAAACCTTTCAAATATTAAAAGAAAAGTGGGGGAAGCGCAGATTGTTATTTTTATTTTTTTAAAGGCTACCACTTTAATAGTTTATATTTTACACTTAAACTTGCTCAAATGCTTCATTACGTTAATAATAAAAATATTTTTCAAAAAAGTAAACTTTGTATTTCTTTAATTTTTTTCTTACTTTTTATTGTGATTGGCGTGAATGTTTACAGAGCAAATTGGTTTTCCACTCAACAACTCATACACATTTTGTTTTATAATGTGGAATACAAGAACCACAATGTAATCACACTCTTTTAGATCCCTCCCTGCCATTCTTGTTTCCATTAATCCTTCTATCCTACCATTTTCTGCTTTCTGAGGTTTGTTGTTGTCATGCACCCTCCATAGCTGACATTCCAGTGGATTTTCAGAGGCAGTAAATCACACAGGAGGGGACTGCCCATCCTTTTACCATTGAGCAGTTGGTAGATTTGAACCACATGCCATTAAAACTGCAGGACAACTCAGCACTTGGCCACCAGAGCTTTATCGCCGGCAAATCTACCCTTTTGATCTTGGCTGAATTATTCTAAGCATTAAGAAGTGTCTTTCTGAAGTTATTGTTTTGTTGACAGGCTCATCTACTGTTTAGCTTTGAGAGCTCTGATAGCATAGTCCATAGCACATTCCACTGTGAAACCAAAGGATGCATATACACCAGCAGCTCCTCAGGACAAAGAAAGGTGGCTTCCTCTAAAATTAAAAAAAAAAACACCAAAGAAAAAGCTGTGAAACCTATAACTAGACAAAGAAGTTCTTGTTCATACAAAGCAAGGGAACAATACCTTGTTTCATGTGAGCACAATCAAGTGTTTAGGAATTTTCATTCTTTACAATGTCAGCCAGAATTTCTTAGGATCCACATACTCACATGACTTTGCATAGTCAATAACAAAAACAGACATTCTTCTGGCATTCTTTGCTTTCAGCCAAGATCCAACTGATATTAGCAATGATATCTCTGATGCCACAGCTGTGTGTGAACGAAGCAAGGGAACACTGCATAGTTTATAATTATTAAAGGCATGCATCAGGGTTGTATCCTTTCTCAATACCAATTTAATCTATATTCTAAGCAAATTATTAAAAAAGCTGGACTCTATGAAGAAAAATGTGGCATCAAGATTGGAGGAAGATATCTCAGTCACAAAAGGACAAATACTGCATAGTGCCACTGTTGTAGAAAGTGACTGACACCAGGGTTGAGATAAGACTGAGAAAAACTGGATAGATTATATATACTGAATTGAAACAGATGAGGGAGAGAACAGTTGAAAAGTGGTATATGATAGCATATTACGATTATTATAGGAATCCAGAATTAAGGTTGCATAGTGGAGTGCATTTGGGGCAGAGGAGGGGGCAGGGTCGGGGTTGGGGGCACTGTATACCAACGAAGAGGTTTATCTTTTGCTTTTCAAAGAGAGGAGCGAACTGGGGGTGGGGGATAAAGAAAAAAGTGCAACAATGAATGAATGAAAATCCAAGATCTCTGTTCATTAAAATTAATAAAATAAAATAAAAAGATTGGAGGAAGACTCATCAATAACCTTCATTATGTAGATGGCACAAAATTGCTTGGTGTAAGTTACGGCTTGAAGCATTTGCTATTACAGCAAGTTAAACACTGCAGCCTTCAATATGGGTTGCATTTCAACATTAAGAAAACAAAATTCTTCACCACTGGACCCAAAGGCAACATAATGATGATGGAGAAAGAATTGAGACTGTCAACTTCATTTGCCTTGGATCCACAAGCAATATACTCAGTACCACAAGTAAGGAGATTAGGAGACATATTGAACTAAGAAAGTCTGTAGTCACTAATCCCTCCAAATAATTGAGGAGTAATGATATAAGCTTGAGGACTAAGGTGTACCTGATTCAAACCATGGTCTTGTCAGTCACTTACTGAGAGCTGGACAATAATAAAGATGACAGAAGTGATGCCTTTGAACTGTGGTTTTGGAGAAGAGTAGTGAAGATCCTATGGACTGCCAAACAAACTAACAGAAATGTCTTGAATAAAGTACAGCCAGAGTGACCTTTGGAGACAAAGATGATAGAGCTTCATCTCATAAACTTTGGACATGTTGCTAGAAGTTGCTATTCCTTGGAGAAAGACATTATGCTTGGGAAGGTGGTAGGGTGGTGAAGGAGACATGGTGACCGCAACAATAGCCTTCAGTGAGTCAGAGATTATGAGGATGGCATGGGATAGGACAGTTCAGCTCAGTCACTCATAGGGTTTTTATGAACTATATGTACTTGACTCAACGGCATTTAATAAGAAGCCACCAGAGTTCCCTAGGGGATGTTTAGTCCTTCTCACTACAAAGTCATGGAGGCTGAGGTCTTTACAACTAATTATTTCTAAGCATCTTTGCCTTTTTTTCTTCCTTCATCTTTGCTCTGGACAGAGAGATACATATAGTTGTCCCAACTACTGTGGAGTTGATTCTGATTTATAGGATAGAGATCAGGCTTACCAGGCTGCAAGTCTTTATGAAAGGATACTGCCTATATTACTCAGAGTGACTGAGAGAAATGTACACTTTAATTAAAAATTTACCAAGGATAAAATATAAAGATACAGCCATATGACATGTTCACTTTTACAAATATTGTTATTATTTTTGGAATTTTGAGGATAAGGAACAAATAACAACACTTTTTTTAAACAGAGAATCACATCAGGAACTAGTGCTGATGGACCTTCTTTTTCTCTCTCTCTCTTTTGATTCCTCTGTGCCAAAGAGACAATCACATTAAATCCTAGGGTTAACTCTGAATGTACATAGCATACAATAATAGAATTCCTTTCATTTTCAGGTATACTTCTAAGCATGGAAGCACCAAATCAATAAGGAGAAAGATGATACAATCTTATCATAAAGAACCTTCGAATCTAGTGAGGGATACAAAACTAAGAAATAGCAATGATACAGCATGGTAAGTACTTGGTAGGCTTAAATATCATCTTTTCTACCTAAGAAGTTACTCATCACGCAAAGGGGAATAATCTGTTCTAAGGCATGTTTATATGATCTGGTATTGAGATTCTCTATTTATTTGTGGGGAGATGGTTTCTTTTATTGCTAATGGAAAATTTCAAATACCATGATAATTTCAAATGAAGTTAGCGAGAAAGAGAGAAACCGAAAATAGTGTATCTATATCTAGGATCAACAATTATCTATTCATAGTAAGTCTTGTTTCCTCTATAATCATCCCTTCCTGACCTCCTTTGGATTTTTTTCTTCTTGTTATGTACCGTTGAATCAGATCTGACAGGCACAGGAAGGGATTGGCCCTCCTTCTCCAGCAGAGCATCTGGTAGATTCTAAGCATGCACCTTCAGGATTGCTGCACAGCTTCTTGACACTAGGCCACCAGAGTTCCCTTCTTGAATTATTTTTGATACCTTATCATTAATATCACATGCAAGCAAGATTCTGCTGAAAATGATGCAAAAACAACTGGAAAAGTACACCAACAGAGAACTGCCAGAAGTTTAGGCTGAGTTTAGAAGAGGTTGTGGTACTAGGGATATTACAGCTAATGTTAGATGGATCTTGGCTAAAAGCAGAGAGTACCAATGAGTAACGCAGAATGTCTATCTCTGTTTCATTGACTATGCAAAAGCATTTGACTGTGTAGATCACAAGAAACTGTGGCTGACTCTGAGAACAACGTGAATCCAGAACACTTGATCATGCTTATGCTAAACCTATACTTGGGCCAGGAAGCAGTCGTCAGAACAGAGCAAGGACACACTGTACAGTTCAAAATTGGGAAGGGCGTACTCCAGGAATGTGTCCTATCTCCATACCTTTTCAATCTATATGCAGAACAGACTATCTGGGAGGCTGGGCTCTAGGAGAAATGTGGCATTAGGATTGGAGGAAGACTCATCAAAAATCTGTGTTGTGCAGATGACACAACCCTGCTTGCTGAAACTGAGGAGGACCTGAAGTGCTTGCCGCAGGTTAAGGATTGCAGCCTTCAACATGGATTGAAGCACAACATCAAGATTCTCACCACTGAGCTGATTCGCAGCACCATGAAAGATGGTGAAGGTATTGAGATTATTGACAGCTTTAGATTCCTTGGCTTCACAATCAACACTCTTGGTACCAGGAGCCAGGATATTAAAAGACAAATTGCATTGGGAAAGTCTGTTGTCAGAGACCTCTCCAAAGTACTAAAGAGCAAAGATGTTAGTCTGGAAACTAAAGTGCTCCTGATCCACGCCACAGTCTTTGCAATTACTTGTTATGTATCAGAAAGCTGGACAATAACTAGGGATGATAGAAGAATTGATGCCTTTGAGCTGTGATGCTGGAGAAGAGTAATGAATATACCATGCACAGCAAGGAGAATAAACAGGTTCTTCCTAGAGAGGGTGAGACCAGGCTACTCCTTGGAGGCAAGGATTCTGAAGCTTCATCTGACATACTCCGGGCATGTTGCAAGAAGGAACTAGTTCTTGCAGAAGGACATCATGCTTGGGAGGTTGGAGGCACAGAGAAAGAGACAAAGACCCTCGATGAAATGGATTGATTCAGTGACTGACGTAATGGGGGTAGGTGTGTTGGAGACAGTAAGATTTTCACAGGATAAAGCAGGATTTAGGGCTGTTGTACATAGGGCTGTTATGAGTCCCAGGTGACTTGACGGCACAAAATAACAACAAAAGATAATTAATTACTTCTTTCCAATAAACCATAATAATTATGCTTTTTAAAAAATAGCCATTACTATTATACCTTTTAAAAGTCAGTAATTCTACAATACTAAAAGATGTGCAGTCCTGTAGGCAATCTCTAAAATGATGACTTTGAGTATGACTGCCCTGTGTAACCCCACCCTTTGAGTGTGGGTTGTATCCAGTGATCCTTTTGATGAAAAAGATACTGCAAAAATGCTAGGATGAAAAAAAAATGCTAGGATGTTGCTTCAGATATTGTTATTGTTAAGTGCTATCAAATTGGGATAGCTCATAGTAACTAACCCTCTGTAAAAAAAATAAAACTGTGCTCCTCCAGATAACATGCCCAAGTGAGAAAAAGGCTCATTACCCTTGCTTCTAGAAAGCTCTCTAGCTATATTTAAGACAGATTTGTTTGTTCTTTTTGGATTCTATGGTGGATTTTTCTATGTCAACACAACAATTCAAAGACCTTAATTCTTTGGTCTGGTGGCCTAATGGCAAGACATGCTGCAATCCTAAAGACACATGGTCTAAGTCCATCAGATGCTCCACAGGAAGATGGGCAATCTCCTCCAGTGTGATTTACTTCCTCTGAAAATCCACAGGAGAACCAGCTACAGATTGGTTCTAACTTGACAGCACAAAACATTTGGTCATGAAAGGTTTTCATGCTGTAGTTGTATACCACAGAATTAGAACCCATAACTGACCCTCCAGGTTTTCAGAGGCAGTAAACCACACAAAACGGGACTGTCCATCTTTCTCCTGTGGAGCAGCTTGTGGATTCAAACTATATACCTTAGCCTTTCTTAGTTCTTAACAAAAAGACCACAGTAGCTACAACACACTTTAAGAATTACTTAACTATGCAAAATCTTATAATGAGCCTAAAGGATCTTTACTAGAACCTGTGCTTCTCATTCCAAAGTATTTGTACAAGGAAAAATAGCCATTTATGAACTGCATTCAATTAGGCAAAGATTAAAAAAAACCACACAAACAAAGCTCTGACATTCAGTCCCCGCTCTGCTTAGATTCTCAATGAATCTCTGTGCCAATATAAAGAAGAAAGGGTATTTTTTTTAAATCTTGGGCTGTAAGGTATGAAGGGAGCCCTGGTAACATATTGCATTATACAAATGAGACAAGTCAGTAGTTCATTACCAAATGCTTTGTGAGAAAAAGACGGGCAGTCTCCTCCTGTCAAGATTTAGTCTTAGAGACACAATGGAAGTTCACTAGGAGTCAGAATCAATGCAAAATCAGGAGTTTTATAACGTATAAAAGGATGGTCTTTCCACAGCACTTCCAAAATGGCTTGCCTCTGGAAACTATGTACGAACAGTGCTCAGGCTGTTCCTTCATAGGGTCACTATGAGTCGTCTACAACTCAACGGCATTAAACAATAACAACAACATAAAAGAATACTCAAAAATGAATCCAAATTGGGCGAGGGGAAGCCAACTGATCAGTCAAGATTGAGTTAGTCCCTATTTCTATACTTATTATGATTAAAAATTCTTGGCAGAATATTAAAGGAAATTTATATTTTTAAAGGAATATTGAATAATATGAAAGGAATATTGAACTCTGAAAATAAAACAATGGCAGGTGAACTAACTGGAGGCTGAAGTAAAAATCCAAACAATCTGCAATTGGTGAGTTTCAACATTTGGGGGTGCCCTAGCCCAGGAGGAAAACTGCAAAGAAGCCATTTATGACTACTGTATGTCTTAAATCAGAGCTGGGAGAATAATTTCTTGTTTATTTATTTACAAGTCCTTAACTTAGGGATCTCAGTAACAAGGAGTTGCAAGGTCAACCAAAAGGGTTCAAATCCACCAGCTCCTCCAAGATGGGCCATATCTCCAGCGATTTCCTGTCTCTAAAAACCCGCTGGAGGGTGAGCTATGGGGTCACTTCCGACTGGACCGCACGATTTAGGCTCGACGGCGCCGCTTGGGTTCTCTCTGCCTGCAATCATATGACCTACTGGCACCAACTTCTACCGACCTCGAACAGGTAATGCCCGCCAGTGCCCAGGCGAGGTGCACGAGGTCGTACACGTTCTAGGGGTTTTTTTTGTTTTTTTTTCCACATTCTAGTCTTAATGGCCGTCACCTTCTCCAGGGCAGCTCTCCTTCTTCCAGGTCGCTCTCCGACACCGACCCCTCTATCACGGTTTCATCGCTGTCCCAGTCTAAGGCCTGGGAGCTTTCCTCCATCTTCACTAGGAATAGGATTCCCCCAACTTCTCTAGTCCCTCCTTTAAAAAAAAAAAAAAAAGCGGCCTAATAGGAGGAATTGTGCGTTTAAATAATGATAATAATAAAACTCGCGGCGCGAGGGGGAACCTCACAGCGCGGGCTGAGGGCGCTCGGAGGGCAGAGAGGTCGCCGGAGCAGCTAGGCCGCCCTCGCGTGTTGTTCCCGCCGAGAAGCGGCAGCGGTGCGCCACGCCGCACGTCCAAACCGCGTGTCGCGTGCACACCGCCCTAGACCAGCGAGGCAGGAAGTGGTGGGCGGTGCGCGCCTTTCTGCCAGTAGGAGTGACAGATGTGGTTACCAAGCTACCGTGGGCGAGGCTCCTCACCGCGCCGGGGCGCTGTGGGTTCCTGTGCTTGGCTGCTGAGCAGAGCTACGGTGAGGTGAGCACGTAGTCACTGGCACCGGAGGGTATCTATACCGCAGGAAAGCCCAGCTATGAAGAGTCACGTCGTCCGCAACGCTGGAGCTTTGCGTGGCATCCAGCTCAGTTCTGCTGCAGCTTATCTCAACCCCGATTCTGCCTTTTGTTTTTCTGATGGGTAGGAAATAGCACTGGACACCCATAGGGTGGGCGGTTTAAATCCACCCACTGCTCTCCTGGCAATGAATGGGCAATCTCTTCTCATGTGTTTTACAGGCTCAGAAAAATCTCTGGAGGATCAGCTATGAGTGGTTTCCGACTCCAAAGCAAAGAACTATTGATTACCTAAAACAAGGCCAAGCTTTCTAACTATAGATTTCTTTGTTTCCACCTTTTATATTCCAGTCACCAGTAATTACCAATGCATTTTGTCGGCTAAATTTATCTTAAACTAAATGTTTCAAAGTCTCCAATATCTTCTTTGACATTAATATGTGGTGCATAAATTTGAATAATGGTCATACTACCGATATTAGCCTGTCACTGACAAGATTGTCTTTCAGGATAGATCTTGAAATAGTCTTAACCATGAATGTGATGCCATTCCTTTTCAATCTGTCATTTCCAGCATAATAGCCCACTTGGTCAATATCCATCAATTTTAGCTCATGACTTCTAATTTCCCTAGATTTATACTTTATACTGCATTCTGATGGTCAGATGGCTTGCAGCGGCATATTAAATCCAGAAAGGATGGTCCTGAAAATTTTGCATATTATCAGACTTACTTTACTTGGAACACGTAGCTCTTCTGTAATCACATTTTGAGTGCTATCCAAGCTCAAGAGCTCATCTTCTAGCACCTTATCAGTTAGTGACCCACTGTTATTCATAAAACTGTCAATGGCCAAATTTGTTCAGAAGGAAGTAGTCTTTCTTTCTAGTCTAAAAGCAGCACTAAAGCCTGTCCACCATGTATCGCCATGCTAGTGTTTGAAATACTGATGACATAGCTTCTATTGTCATACAACAAGCCTCCACAGTAGGACAAACGATCAGGGAAGTGGTGGACTTTGTACATAGCAAGCATTTAAAGATTTTCAAATACTAAATTATATTTTATGACACATCCAGAGTCCTTTTTATTAGGTGAAGTAGCTGGAGCTTTATTCATTTTAAATCATCTTTAAAGCACTCCTATGTAAAATGGTTGATAATTATCTCCTAAACTTGCTGCAGTAGTCTTCACCTTAACATTTTAAATTAGGCAACCATGAAATTAAAAATAAGCAAACCAAACCTGTTACCCTTGAGTCATGTCTGACTCATAGTGATCTTAAAAGAGTAGAACTTGTACCCTATCGGATTCTGAGGACTTTATGAACAAAGATTCCCACATATTTCTTCTGTGGAACACTGGATAAATTCAAACCTCCAACTGCAAGTGTTTTGACTACAGTACCACCGAGGCTTCTATGTGTTGGGAATAGTCAATTCCAAATCATGACAAAACCCCGTATGTATCAGTGCAGAACTAGCTGTTGGGTTTACAGTGGCTGGTTTTTTAGAAATAAATTGCCAGGCCTTTCTTCCAATGCACCTGAATAGACTCAAACCTCCAACTTTTCACTTACCAGCCAAAGAAATTTTAATTAGACTTGGGGGTTTTTGCCTCTTTATCCTCCATGTTTGTTGTTGTTGTTATGTGCCATCGAGTCGTTTGCGACTCATAGCAACCATATGCACAACAGCCCTAAACCCTGCTCTGTCCTGTGCCAATCGCATTGCCTCTAACACACCCATCCTGATTACCCCAGTCACTGAATCAATCCACCTCATAGAGGGTCTTACCCTCCTGCGCTGTCCCTCTACTCTACCCAGCATGATGTCCCTCTCCAAAGACCTGTCTCTCCTTGCAACATGTCCAAAGTATGTCAGACGAAGCCCCAGAATCTTTGGCTCCAAGGAGTAGCCTGGTTTAACCCTCTGTAGGATGAATCTGTTTGTTTTCTTGGCAGTCCATGGTATATTCAATACTCTTCTCCAGCACCACAGCTCAAAGGCGTCAATTCTCCTTCTGTCCTCCCTAGTCATTGTCCAGCTCTCTGATGCATAACAAGTGATTGCAAAGACCATGGCCTGTATCAGGCGCACCTTTGTCGCCAAAGAGACACCATTGCTCTTGAGTACTTTAGAGAGGTCCCTAACAGCAGACTTTCCCATCGCAATACATTTTTTTATTTCCTGGCTGCTGGTGCCAAGAGTGTTGACTGTGGAGCCGAGCAAACTGAAGCTTTGAACAATCTCAATCCCATGTTTAAGTCATTTTGTTTTTCTCTCCAGCTCTTTGCACATTCTGTTAAAATACTTTGCCTTGTCTTCTCAAGCTGCCCTTTGGAATTTTCTGTTCCTCTCTTCTGCAGCATTTCTCTCCCTTTGTTTTTGCTTCTTGGCATTCTAGTAAAAATGTCAGCATCTCTTCTGAACCAATTTTGATCTTTTCTTTTCCCCCTGTCTTTGTAATAACCACATCCTTTCTTCATGATGTTGTTGGTCATTCCTTAACTTACCTGGTTTTGATCATAGGTAAGAACTCACTCAGCATTTAGTATGCTGAATACTCTGCTCTTAATGAACAATAAAGCAAATTCAATGTTCAGGTTGCCATATTGAAGAATGTGGTGGTGGTGGTGGTGGTGGTTGTTAGGTGTCATTGAATCAATTACGACTCTTAGCGACCCTATGAACAAAAGATCTGAACCCTGTTCTATCCTGTGCCATCCTCTGATGGAAACCTAAGAGTTAATCCTTGAAGACATTCTGCATACAGAGATGATGGAACCGGGAGAGTTAACATTTGAAGATTTCTGTACACAGATAGATGTCTTCTTAGCACTAATCTGCACACAGATGAGTGTGGGAAGAGAGCATTTCCTTGTTATCTGCAAACAGTCTGGGAATCCTATGGCTCTGCACACAAACCCAGGGCATGAACTCCTCCGTAGTTGATACAGCTTCTGTTTTTAACGGTTCCTATGCGAAACCTATATTTGGACCAAGAGGCAGTCGTCAGAACAGAGCAAGGAAACACTGCATGGTTCAAAATTGGGAAAGGCATACACCAAGGATGTGTCCTATCTCCATACCTTTTCAACCCGTATGCAGAACAGATTATCCGAGAGGCTGGGCTCTATAAGGGGAAGTGTGGCGTCAGGATTGGTATAAGATCTATTAACAACCTGCGTTACGCAGATGACACAACCGTGCTTGCTGAAACTGAGGAGGACCTGAAATGCTTGCTGCAGAGGGTCAAGGACTGCAGCCTTCAGTATGAATTGAGGCTCAATGTCAAAAAGACAAAGATTCTCACCACTGGACCAATGGCAGCATCAGGATGGATGGTGAAGAGATTGAGATTGTTAAAACTTTAGTCTGCTTGGCTCCACAGTCAATACTCTTGGCACCAGGAGCCAGGAAATAAAAAAAGTATTGCAGTGGGAAAGTCTGCTGCTAGGGACCTCTCCAGGGTACTGAAGAGCAATGGTGTCACTCTGGAGACTAAGGTGCATCTGATACAAGCTATGGTCTTTGCAATCACTTGTTATGCATCAGAGAGTTGGACAATGACTAAGGAGGATAGAAGGAGAATTGATGCCTTTGAGCTGTGGTGCTGGAGAATAGTATTGAATGTACCCTGGACTGCCAAAAAAACAGATTCATCCTGAAGAGGGTTAAACCAGTCTGCTCCTTGGAGGCAAGGATTCTGAGGCTTCGTCTGACATACTTTGGACATGTTGTAAGGAGGGAGAGGTCCTTGGAGAGGGACATCATGCCTGGGAGGGTGAAGGGACGGCGCAGAAGGGGAAGAGCCTCTATGAGGTGGATTGATTCAGTGACTGGGGTAATTGGGGTGGGTGTGTCGGAGGCAGTGAGATTGGCACAGGATAGAGCAGGGTTTAGGGCTGTTGTACATAAGGTTGCTATGAGTCGCAAGCGACTCCACGGCACACGACAACAACAACAACAATCTCGTACCAGGTGGCGGCTAGAAGGACACTCTATGAAAAACGTGTTTCTCATAAACTTGGAATGAATGTGTCCTTTAAAAAGGTCATACCTCAGCACTCTATAAAAATAAAGCAGTGCAGCTCAGGGCAGCTGCAGTCTTTTCTGCTTTATGTGTGTGTGTGCGTGCTCATTTGTGTGTCTTGTCTTTAATCATTTTCTCCAGGAATTTATAAAGGTATAGCCGCAACAATCCTCACACTTCCAGACACACAAAATCCATTGCAGCATTGCAACAGTTGCCATGTCAATCCACCTGGTTGAGGGTCTTCCTCTCCTTTGCCGATCCTTCACCCTTCCCAGCATCATGTCCTTCTCCAAGGAATAGCCCCTTCTAGCAACATGTCCAAAGTGTGTGAGGCAAAGCTTCATCATTCTTACCTCCAAAGAAGTAAGAGGGCTGCACCCTCTCAAAGACATGTCTGTTTGTTCTCTTGGCTGTCAATGGGATATTCAGTGCTCTTCTCCAACACTACAGCTCAAAGGCATAATTTTTTTTTCTGTCATCTTTATTCATTGTCCAGCTCTCAGCTTTAGCACAGCGTCTGACAGACAAGAGCTGTACCCTAAACAGCAGGTGATGGACTAGCAAGTATATATGTATCTAAGCTGTTAAGAAGAGCAACATGCAAAGACATTTCCCCAAGATAAAAACTAACTGATAGATATATTTGATGTTGTCTGCTACCCCCCACCCTTACCCCATGTTGTACTATGAGGCTTTTAACTAACCCCTAATATAGTAGCTTAGTCTCCATTCTCTTGTCCATTACATGAGTGCTCCTCACCAAATATGATACTCTGGGCCTCCTGGCCCTGCTCTCCTGTGTGCGTCTGAGTGCTGCAGCTCACAGGCTTCCCTGCCCAGCTCTGCAGGTTATGTACAGGTATTAATACTTACATACACTGCATTAGTCAAAAGACTTTGAGAAAAACATTAATCTTGTTTAAACTTGTAATTTTTTAAAATAAATTTTTATTTAATACTGATTTGCTTAAAAAGCTCGTATACATTGTTTTTCACACCAAATCTTTCCCATTTCCTTTACCAACCCCTCCCTCTACCCATCAGATTGTGCAACCTTATGTCACCACTGGGCCAATTGGCAGCACCATATTAGATGAAGAAGAGATTGAGATTATTAGCAATTCTAGCTTGCTCAGATCCATAATCAACCCTCTTAACGCCAGCAGTCTGGAAATAAAAAGACAAATTACATGGGGGAAACGTGCTCTCATGGACCTCTCCAGAGTACTGAAGAGTAACGAAGTCAGTCTCGAGACAAAGGTGCACCTAATGTAGGCCTTGCTTTTCTCAATTACTTGTTAGCTTCAGAGAATTGGACAATGAATAAGGATCACAGAGGAAGAATAGATGCCTTCGAGTCATGGTACTGGAGAAGAGTCTTGAACATACCATGGACTGCAAGAAAACAAATAGGTCTGCCTTGGAGAGGGTGAAACCAAGTCTCTCCTTGAAGGCTAGGATTTTAAAGCTCCACCTCAAATACTTTGGGCACATGGACAGGAGAAATTGGTCCTTAGAGAAGGACATCATGCTAGGAAGGGTAAACGGATAGCACAGAAGAGGGATACTCTGATGAAATGGATTATAGTAACTGGGGGTGTGTATGTGTGTGTGTGTGGTGTGTCAGAATTAGTGAGACTGGCTCAGGACAGGGAAATATTCAGAGCTGCTGTACATAGGGTCACTATACATCACAGGAAACTCAATGGCACACAACAACAATAACATACTATTGACACGTTTGGAAACAGGAGTGGCATCCACTTCCTAAATAACATGCCTCCAGAAACTCTATGAACTTTAATAAACATTGATAGTTGTAGAGGGACTACAGGTTGTTCAGTTCATAAGGTCACTATGAGTTATGCTCGACTTAAAGACAATCAATGACTACAACAATGATGCCTTAAAGTTGTGGTGCTGAAGAAGGGTCTTGAACATACCATGGACTGCCAAGAAAACAAATAGGTGTGTCTTGGAGAGGGTAAAACCAAGTTTCTTCTTGGAGACTGGGATTTTGAAGCTCCATCTCACATACTTTGGGCACGTGACCAGGAGAGACCAGTCCTTGGAGAAGAACATCATACTCAGAAGGGTGAAGGGACAGCACAGGAGAGGAATACTTCTGATGAGATGGATTGATACAGTGGCTGGGACAATGGGATTGGTATGTCAGAATTAATGAGACTGGTTCAGGACAGGGCAGGGTTCAGAGCTGCTGTACAATAGGGTCATTATGGATCCCAAGTGATTCAATGGCACATAACAACAACAACAACAACATTATTATTATTAACCTCCCCTACCCCACCCATCCTTCCCCTTCTCCTTCTATCCTCCTTGCCTTGGATCCTCATACCCATTTTACTTGAACAAATAAACGTTTATTAAAAATATTTTGCAAAGCGGAATAAAATGAAATTTAATTACATAAAAAAGAATTTTATATACCAAACTAAGAACTATAATTAAATTTTAATTACTTAATTCAATTTAGGTATAAATCTTCAATTAAAAGTCCTACTGGAAATTCTTTGTCTTTTGTAAATGTCAATTACACATAGAATGTCAACTCTGTCACCTCAGATTTTCATGAGAAAGGAAAATACAAATTCACATCCAGTAGCGTCTGTGCCGCACCACAGATGGCACGTGAGGCTCAGTGTCCTGAAGAAAAGTTGAGTCTAGGTCCCTTACTTTACTGACTCTTGTAGAGAAACAGACAATTAAAAAGGTAGAGCAATAAACAAGATGCTACAGAGTGTGCTTGAAAGAAATACACAGAGTGTGATCAGAGAAGACATCTCTGAATGGATGATGCCATTTGACCTAAGACCTAAAGCACGAGCATAAGGGCAAAGGTAGGAGACATTGTGGAAGAATGGGAAGGAGGGTTATATGCCAAGAGCTGGAGGGATAAAAAGGAAATGATAGGAGATGATGCTTGAACACCAAGCAGGAAGCAGATTATGTGCAATGAGGCTGGCTTGGAAGCATGGGTTTTCAAAAAGAAGTGAAATTCTTTTGTAGTCAGAAAATACACTTTGACTTTATAATTAAAATTTGTCCCTGCCTAAAGCTTTATATCACTTGTACCCAGTAGGTTTTTTTAAGAGATGAGACTTTCACCAAAGATTTATTTGTATCATAAGAATAACCCAAGGTGAGCCTCAGAAAATAAATCCAACACTCAATGTACACCTCAGTAAAATTTATTCCCAACATGTATGTATCACCAAGTATTCAATGAAAACTTGTTATAAACTACATTTTACTAAGGAACCTTTAGTTTATGAAATAATGTTACCATATCATTAACCAAAAAAAAATTCACTTGATATCTAGCACGAATTAGAACTGTCGCATGAATAAAAGAATGTCTACCTAGCTCAATTCCATAGAGTCTGAACCACAGCAGTGAGTTTCCAAGGTGGTAAATCGTAAGAGAGGAGGCTTGCTTCTGAGTCAGTTCCAACTTCTAATGACTCTATGTGGCACAGTAGGACTGCTACAGCTTTTCAAGGCTGTAAATCATCAAAGAAGCAGACTTAGTTGCAATGAGTAGGTACACTCAGTCAATCATGGTTGAACCATTTTTTAACTGCTTCGCAGCAATGGACAAAAGGAGAGAAATAGGTGTAGAATGGAGAGGGATATTACTAATACCAAGAAAGAAAAATCATGAGTGGTACACATCCTTGACCTGGAACCCCTTTACTGAGAACCTCCTCGATTCATGGGAAGATTGATACCAAGACACATAGACATCTCAAAGAAACACCAGGCCCACAGATTTTGAAAATAGATAAGGACTTTCCATGGGAATCAGTGCCCTGCCTTTAGACTTCTGGCCTCCTAAACTGAGAAAAATAATTGTTGTTCTCTACTCATAACATTTCTGTTTTAGCAGCACTGGAAAATGAAGACACATAACACTCAGTTTTTACTTAGATTATATACCAAACACATGACTTGACTTTGTTGTTATATGCCATCGAATTGCTTGCAACTCCTAGTGACCCTTTGTGCAACTGCCCTGAACCCTGGTCTGTCCTGAGCCAACTTCATTGTCTCTGACACACTTACTCCCATTACCCCAGTCACTGTATCAATCCATCTCATCCAACATCTTCCTCTCTTGCATGATGTCCCTCTCGAAGGACTGATTCCTTTTTGCAACATGCCCAAAGTGGGTTAAAGGAAGCTTCAAAATCCTTGCCTCATACCATTTTAGACAAGCGTCTCATATAAAAATTTAAAGAATCCTATAGGAATTCCACAAGAAAAAGACTGATAACACAATTACAAAGTAGGCAAAAGGCATGCAAAGAATTTTCACAGAGGAAGATAGTCGGATGGCCAAAAGACCCTTGAAGAAAAAAAAAATTAAAAAAAAAAGACCCTTGAAGAAATGCTCAAAATCTGGCAATAAGAGAGATGCAAATGAAAACCACAATAAGATACTACCTCACTCCAGTTACAGTGACTTTGAATTGTGTTGACCAAGTATATTGACTTTACCATGGAATGCCAAAAGAACAAATAAATCTGTCCTCGAAGAAGTACAACCAGAATGCTCATTAGAAGCAAGGATGGTGAAACTTTGTCTCTCACACTTTGGATGTGTTATCAGGAGGGGATAGCCTCTGGAGAAGGACATCATGCTTAGAAAAGTGAAACGTCGGTGAAGAAGAATACCTCTAAGGAGATTTATTGACACAATGGCAATATGCAACAATGGGCTTGCCAAGCACAGCAGTTTGTGCTTCTGCTAAGGATCAGAGTTTGATTCTTGTGTACTGGAAGTCTCAACCTACTCACTGCACCTAACCACAAAATGTTTAGAGGAATGATTTGTTACAATATACAGGTATAGTTGCCTAACATCCACCATGCATTCTGTAATTTGGGTGTTATTTGAATAACCCATTGAAGCTTTTATGGCAGCCTGTCTCTTACTGCCCTCATCACCCTTGCTACTGGAGCTGCAGCGGTCAGAGGAACTGGTAGCCGTAACCACAGCAGTAGCAGCAGGAATGAGAGAGGAAGTGAGCTGTGAGACAGTGGGACATTCTCTGTACAGCTTACTGTTGAGGCTGCCTGAGCAGCAAGAGGAGCCAACAGAGCAGTGGGCTCTCACCTGCTACCACCTGCCCACCAGGTAAAACCCAAGAGCCTGTAGCCAGAGTCACTGCCTTGCCTGATTGGATCCCACACATGCTCCAGTAATGCAAAAGTCTATGTTTAGAGTCTTTAAACCACTTGTTGTTATGTACCATCAGGTTGGAACCGACACATAGCTGATCCTCTAGCAGGTTTTCAGAGGCAGTGCAATCAACCTCATGGGAAGAGATTCCCCATTTTCTTTCGAGCAGCAGCTGGCAGATTGGAATCCCATGCCTTTCGCTTGGCAGTACAGCTCTGTACCATTGTTGTTATAGTTGTTATGTGCCATCGAGTCACCTGCAACTCATAGCAACCCTGTGTACAACAGCTCTAAACCCTGCTCTATCCTGTGCCAATCTTACTGTCTCTGACACACCTATCGCCATTACCCCAGTGACTGAATCAATCCACGTAATCAAGGGTCTTGCTCGCTTGTGCTGTCCCTCCACCGTCTCAAGCATGATGTCCCTCTCCAAGGACTGGTCCTTCCTTGCAACATGTCCAAAGTACATCAGACAAAGCTTCAGAATCCTTGCCTCCAAGGAGCAGCCTGATTTCACCCTCTGCAGGATGAACCTGTTCATTCTCTTAGCAGTCCATGATAGATTCAATACTCTTCTTCAATACCACAGCTCAAAGGCATCAGTTCTCCTTCAACCACTCCCAGTCATTGTCCACCTCTCTGTTGCATAGCAAGTGTTTGCAAAGACCATAGTATTTATCAGACATATCTTAGTCTCCAGACTGACCTCATTGCTCTTCAGTACTTTGGAAAGGTCTCTAACAGTAGACTTTCCAAATGCAACTCGTCTTTTAATTTCCTGGCTGCTGATGCCAAGATGTTGTTGATTGTGGAGTCAAGCAAACTAAAGCTGTAAACAATCTCAATCTCCTTACCATCTATCATGATGCTGACAATCGGCCCAGTGGTGAGAATCTCTGTTTTCTTTTTATTGAGTTTCAATCTACATTGAAGGCTGCAGTTCTTGACACTCTGCAGCAAACACTTCCTGTCCTCCTCAGTTTCAGCAAGCAGGGTTGTGTCATCTGCATAATGCAGATTTTTGAAGTCTTCCACAAATCCTCATGCCACATTTCTCCTCATAGAGCCCAGCATCATGGATAATCTGTTATGCATAGAGATTGAAAAGGTTAGGCCACCAGAATTTCCATAGATTACAGGGGTGTGAGTGTATAAACAAAAGTACTGCTTTCTTAAAACCATAAACTGTCTGGTTTCTGTTTCATACTAAAAAAATTTAAAAATTTTTTTAAAAACACATGTTTTGGTTGTTGTTGTTGTTGTTATGTGGCGTCGAGTCGCTTGCGACTCATAGCGACCCTATGTACAACAGCCCTAAACTCCGCTCTATCCTGTACCAATCGCAGTGTCTCCAACACTCCCATCCCAATTATCCCAGTCACTGAATCAATCCACCTCAAAGAGAGCCTTCCTCTCCTGCGCTGTCCCTCCACCCTCCCAAGCATGATGTCCCT
>NW_006400076.1:992280-992885 GCF_000299155.1 Elephantulus edwardii
TGGCTCTGGTTGTTGGTGCATATATTTGAATGATAGTGGTATTCAGTGGACTTGTATGCGTGTAGATATTATCCTGTCACCCCAAAACATTGTGAGCCTGCAGATGTCCGAACAGGCATTAACCAATACACCTGCATATGCCCATGTAACCACCAACCAAAATTAGACCATATTTTTATCACCCTAGAAAGTTCCATCTTAACTTTTCATTGATCCTCCCACATTGTGAGCAATTATCTTCTGATTCTTATCATCTGGAGTAATTTTCCTGTTACATCAAGACCTTTTTCATGTAACTGAAGTCATACAATGTGTGGTTTTGTGACTGGCTTCTTTTATTTAACTTAATGTTTTTAACATCATCCATGCTGTTTGCAGCATGGATTGCACTCATTGCTTTTTATTACTGAGTACTGTTGTATGGATATGGAGTATGTGGGTAATCCAGTTTGTCGGGAGGGTCTAAAATCAGAGGCACTTGGTTTGTGTGTAGAATCAAACTGTCTAAAAGTAGAATCTTGATGATATTTTATACTCTTGACATGAGTCTGAAGTCCGTGTTGTTGTTTGTTGTTGTTATGTGCCGTCGGCCGTCGAGTCGCTTG
>NW_006400076.1:993350-1010043 GCF_000299155.1 Elephantulus edwardii
AAGCAAACTAAAGCTGTGTACAATCTCAATCTCTTCACCATCCATCCTGATGCTGCCAATTGGTCCAGTGGTGAGAATCTTTGTCTTCTTGTCATTATTTTAAATAATTTTTTATTGTGATTTTAATGAAAGTGTACAGAAAACTTGAATTTCCATTCCATTTGTTCATTGTTGCTGAATTTCCTCCCAGTCCGCTTTGCTATGCAGCTCTTATTCTGGACTGTTGTAGTGCAAATAATGCCTAATCATATATTTCTTTTAAGCAGTTCTTTCCTTTATCTGTTCCAGCACAGTGTGCTTTATTTATATCCTCTTTTCTTAGTTTCCCCCCAGCCTGTATGTCAGTCATGTTTTATAACAGTGGCATTATACAGTATTGGTCTTTTTGTGACTAAGGTATTTCACTCAGTATAACGTCCTCCAGCATTACCCATTTTGTATAATATTTTATTAATTCCTTGTTTTTCAGTGCTACATATAGTATTCCATTGTGTGAATATACACTGTTTCTCTATCCATTTATTTGTTGATGGGCACTTGGTTGCTCCTATGTCTTTGCTATTGTGAACAATGCAGCAATAAACATAGGTGTGCATATATCTGTTTGAGTGGCAGTTCTGGTTTCTATAGGGTATACTCCCAGTAGTGGAATTGTTGGGTCAAATGATATTTCTATTTCCAACTTTTTGAGAAAGCACCACATTACTTTCCATAATTGTTGCACCATTTTACACCCCACCAATAGTGAATTTCTCTACAACCTCACCAGCATTTGTTGTTTGCTACTCTGTTGAACTTTGCTATTGTTACTGGGGTGAAATGATATCTCGTAGTTGTTTTGACTTGCATCTCCCTTAAAGCTAAGGTTCATGACAAGATTACAGAAAAAGAAATGCATATTAAAGTGAACAGTGGACTTGGGCAGGATTTTATTTATTTAGTTAGTTAGTTCGTTAGTTATTCATTCATTCATTCATTCATTCATTCATTTCTTTATTAATTATTTCTTTTTTGTGATTTCCCCCCAACTCTGTCTTTAACGCCATCACCATTACTACTGGTAAACAGAAGTTGTGTGCATATTTTTTAATTTTTTTATTTTATTTTAATAATTTTAATCAATATTTACAAAGATTTTGGATTTCCATTCATTAATTGTTGCACTTTTCTCCCTGCCCAATGCTCCTCTCCCCTGTCCCCCCGCCCCAGTTTGCGCCTCTCTTTGAAAAAGTAAAACAAAAATTCTTTCTTTGGTATACAATCCCCCGCGCCCCTCCCACCGCCCCAGGTACACTCCACTATGCACCCTTAATTCTGGACTCTTGTGATAACTGTAATACCCTATCGTATATCACTTTTAAATTATTCTCTCCCTCATCTGTTTCAATGCAGTATACATAATTTATCCAGTTTTTCTCAGTCTTACCCTAACCCTGATATCAGTCCCATTCTACAACAGTGGCACCATGAAGTATTTGTCCTTTTGTGACTGAGATATTTCACTCAGCATAATGTCCTCCAAGGTCACCCATTTTTAATAATATTGCATGAGTTCCTTGTTTTTCAATGCAGCATAGTATTCCATTGTGTGAATATACCACAGCTTCTCTATCCATTTGTTTGTTGATGGGTTGGGTGGGAAATTGTATAACAATGAAAGAATTTTTTTTTTCTTCCAAGATAAAGATGAACTGCGGGGAGGACTGGGCAGGGAGGAAAATGTACAACAATGAATGAATGGAGGGGAAATTAAATGGAAAGAATATGCTGTTAAAAATACATATGTTGCAGTAAAAAATAATTAATAAAAAAAGTTAAGGATTTTGAACATTTCTTCGTGTGTTTGTTCGTCATTATGAATGTCTCATTTGGTGAAGTGTCTGTTTATATCCTGAGTCCAATTTTGAAATTGGGTTGTTTACTTTTATCTTTTTGAGGTGCTGAAGTATTCTGTAAATTCTAGCTGTAAATCTCTTATCAGACATGTCATTACCAAATTTTTTCCCAATCTCTTGTTTTTCTTTTTATCCTATTTGAGAAGGGTTTTTTTATATGCATAGGGATTTGGTTCTAGAAGGTCCCATTCATCTAGTTTATCTCTCCTAGTTGTAGCATGCTGGATTCTTGAAAGCTGTCTTCGCAAATGGCAGTCTCTTTAATCTTTCAACTGAGTTGGATCATTCACCTCAAATACAACATTACTTTTCTTTGAGGTCTGACCTGTACTCGATATCCCAAAGGATCTTTGTTATTAAGATAATTAAATTCAAGATGCGATAGATTGTACTTGAAAAGTCATTATTAAGAAAATCTTTGTGCTCGCTTCAGCAGCACATATACTAAAATTGGAACGATACAGAGAAGATTAGCATGGCCCCTGCGCAAGGATGACACGCAAATTCGTGAAGCGTTCTATAATTTCGACCCTGAAATTAACCAGTCTGTAACGAAGGCTAACTCCTTTCACCTACAAATTTCGTCTTTGGATACAAAGCTAGGTGGATAGTCCTTACGGAGGGACTGTTTAAAAAAAGAGGCAGGGAGAAGAAAAGAAAAAAAAAAAAAAGAAAATCTTTAAAATGGACCTCCAAAACCAAGAATGGTTGAGGAAGAATGGTCACCAGAAACAGTGGTCCTGCCTATGGTCCTGGGAGCACCCTGTAATAAACTGAATGACGTGTACTTCTGATCAATCATGTAATCTCACTTATATATTATGGACCTATTACTGCTAAATTCTCTTTTCTAGAGATTTCCTTTAATTCTCCTGAAGGTTATTCAGTCAGTTATGGATTTTGTAAGCTTTTTTTCCTGACACAACAACAAAAGAATGTGTCCTGTTTTGTGGTGAAGGTGAGCAGCTTTTTCATTGCATGAGAATGAACATTTCTTCAGACTGTCTATGCCACAATAAACTTCATTTGCTTTTCTTTAAGCAGGCTTTGTGATAATGCTCTATGACAAGTTAAACACTGGGATACTAAGCAAACAACTGGCAGCTTAAACCACTCAGAGACACCTCCTGACGATCCTCCTGTGTAAGCGTGGAATCATCATGACTTGAAATGGGCACAACCACAACTGGTGACTTATTAGATGAATATACCCCCCTTTTTTTTTAGTAATTTCTCCTGTTGAAAGATATTTGTTTCTAGTTTGGGGATAATATTCATAGGTGTGATAATGTTCATGTGATGTAGTGTGTAACATGTTGAATTGATAACCAAAAGGTTGACTGTACAAATTCATCAGTTAAACCCTGGAAGAAAGATGGACATTTTCCTACTATACATAGTTATACTACAAATCTGATGAAAGATACCTGATTCAGACTTATTCAGTAGCAGTGAAGTGCAGATGAACATTTTTCTCCGAATTCTTCAGCTAAGACTGCAGAAGAGATGGTTTATTGTGCATATTGCATTCAACCACAACCAAGCATGGAATGAATCTAGAATATTGTAAGTCTAGGGCAAAATTTGGAAGGAGGAGTGGCATCCACTTCCATAATCGTTTGCCCCCGGAAACCCTATGAACCTGGAGAGAGGATGAAAGGCACCCAAGCGTTGAGGACTCTCCTTCATAGGGTTGCTATGAGTCGCCTGCGACTCGACGGCACTTAACAACAACAACAACAGGCAAATAAATACCTGACAGTGAATGGTTGCTTCATATGGTAGTTCAAGAGCCCTAATGGTGCAATGTGTTGAGCACCTGACTGCTTATCAAAAAGTCAGTGATTAGAACCTATTAGCCACTCATAGGAAAAAGTGAAGGCAGTCTACTCCCACAGATATTTATCTTTTTGGAACTCCTATAGGACAATTCGACATTGATTCAGAACATTTAAGTTTGGGAGTTTATGGTAAATAAATAAAAACCTCCTTAACACTTCTCTAAGCTGCATAACATTTCCTCTAACAATATCTGAAAATCCAATTGACATCATCATTTCTTCTCCGATATTTGGCATTGCCAATTTTTTCATGTTATCCTTCTATTGTTCCTAAGTGCCCTCAAATTGACTACCCTTTGAACAACAATTCAAAATTTTGCCCTATCCTGCACCATCCTCATAATCTTTTCCACTCAAGCCCATTGTTGCAATTATCTTATCAGTCCTCCTCTCCTTCGCTGACCCCTACATTTCCAAATGTACCCCCCTTGCCCCAGAATTAGAGATTGTGCCCAAAGTATTTGAAATGAAATTTCACCATCAGTGAATGGGTCACTCTGGATGCATCCAAAGCCAAGATAGATGTAGTCCATTATGGTCCATATGTTGTTGTGCACCATGGAGACAGAACCAACCCCTAGCTAATGCTCCAGGAAGTATTCAGAGGCAGTAAATAACAGAGGAGAAGTTTGCCCATCTTTCTCCCACAGAGCAGCTGGTGGATTTGAACTGCATGCTTTTGGGTTGTCAGTGCAACTCTTTACCACTGGGCCACCAGAGCTCGTATCCATAGGATATTCAATACTCTTAACCAATACCATGATTTAAGAATAGAAATTATTTTTTGGTCTTCATTATCCATTGCCCAACATTTACATGCATAAGAAGCACAGAAACAGAAGTTAACTTGAATCAGGCATACCTTAGTCTTTAAAATGATTCTCTTGCTATTTAGTACTTTAAAGAGGTGCTTGATAGCAGATTTTCACAATGCAATATGTCTTGCGATTTCTTGACTACTGTTTTCGTGGATGTTGGTTGTGAGTTCAGATAAAAGGAAGTAGTGGATAACTTCAATCTTTTTTTCATCCTTAGCCACTGGACCAATAGTCAGCATCATGATTGTTGTTGTTGTTGTTATGTGCCATCGAGTCGCTTGCAATTCATAGTGACCCTATGTACAACAGCCCTAAACTCCGCTCTGTCCCGTGCCAATCACACTGTCTCTGACACTCCCATCCTGATTATCCCAGTCACTGAATCAATCCACCTCATAGAGGGTCTTCCCCTCCTGCGCTGTCCCTCCACCCTCCCAAGCATGATGTCCTTCTCCAAGGACCGGTCTCTCCACACAACATGTCCAAAGTATGTTAGACGGAGCCTAAGAATCCTTGCCTCCAAGGAGCCATCCGGTTTAACCCTTTCCAGGATGAATCTGTTTGTTTTCCTAGCAGTCCATGTACTCTTCTCCAGCACCACAGCTCAAAGGCATCAATTCTCCTTCTATCCTCCTTGGTCATTGTCCAACTCTCTGATGCATAGCAAGTGATTGCGAAGACCATGGCCTGTATCAGACGCACCTTAGTCTCCAGAGAGACACCATTGCTCTTCAGTACTTTGGAGAGGTCCCTAACAGCAGACTTTCCCATGGCAATGCGCCTTTTCATTTCCTGGCTACTGGTGCCAAGAGTGTTAACTGTGGAGCCAAGCAAACTAAAGCTGTGAACAATCTCAATCTCTTCACCATCCATCCTGATGCTGCCAGTTGGTCCAGTGGTGAGTATCTTTGTCTTCTTGACATTGAGCCTCAATCCATATTGGAGGCTGCAGCATCATGATAGATGGAGAAAAAGAATTGAAGTTGTTAGTTATTTCATTTTACTTGGATCCACAATCAACACCTATGGTAACAGCATAAAACATAAATAAACAAGAAGATGCACTGGGAAAATCCATTGTCTGCTATCAAGGAACTCTCCAAAGGGCTAAAGATCACTGGTGTCACTTTAAGGACTAAAGTGCTCTTGATGGTATTTTTAATTGCTTCCTATGCATCTGAGAGTTGAACAATGAATAAGGATGACTGAAGAATTGATACCTTTGGATGGTGGTGTTGGAGCAAAGTACTGATTATCCCATGGATTGCCAAAAGAACAAACAAGCCTATCTTGAGGAAGTGGCACCATGATACTCCCAAGGGGCAAGGATGGTAAACTTTATCTCACATGATTTGGGCATGTTGTCAAGAGGGACCATGCTGGAAATCTGGAGACTCAGAGAAAAGCCCTCAAAAAAGATGAATTAACACAGTGACTGTGATAATAGGCTGGAGCAGATTGGAGATTATGAGGAAAGTGTAGGATAGGTTAATGTTCAGGTCTGTCATTCACAGAGTTGCTATGAGTTGTAGTTGACTCAATGGCACCTAACAAGAACCTCAGGATATTACCTGTTGATCCAGTTGAGAGGAATTCAAGTTAGGCTTTCTAGCTGTTATTAAATAATAACTAGCCATTCTCTCAGCTCATTTCCTCTGAGTAAGAACCAACTCAGAGCTGACCTTCCAGTGGGTTTTCTGAGAGAGTAAATTTCCTGGGAGGAGACTGTCCATCTTTCTCCCACCAAACCAGAACCACTCATGAATTAGACCTGTCAGAGAGGCGCCACCTTAGGTCAGCAGCTCAATTCCCTATGGACTACACCACCAGAGAGCCTGGTTGGCGTGACATAACTGCTCAGTGTGCTTTTAATTTGCTTTTCGCTGATGGCTAACTGTGATGAGCACCTTTTATATGCTTATTGGCTATTTTCATTCATTTGTGAAGTACTGATTCAAAGGACTTACATATTTTTTTTGTAGAGTGACTTTGTTGTTGTTGCTATTATGTGTCATTTTGTCACATAGCGACCATATGTACACTAGTTCTGAACCTTGCCCTATCCAGAGCCAGTCTCACTGTCTCTGATACATCTACCCCATTACCCCATTTATTGCGTCAATCCATGTCATCCAGGGTCTTCCTCTCCTGCTGCACCTCCGCCCCTCCAAGGATAGAGTCCTTCTCCAAGGACTGGCCCCTCCTGGCAACATGCCCAAAGTATGTGAGACAGAACTTCAAAATTCTTGCCTCCAAGGAGAAGCCTGGTTTCACACACTTCAGGACAAACTTTGTTCTCTTGGCAGTTCATGATATTTTCAATACTCTTCTCCAGCACCACAACTCAAAGGCATTGATTCTTCTTCTATCATACTTAGTTATTGTCCAACTTTCTGATAGGTAACAAGTAAATACCATGGCCTGGATCAGGCACACCTTAGTCTCCCAACTGACAACATTGCTCTTCAGTACTCTGGAGTGGTCCCTGATAGTAGATTTTCCCAGTGCAATTTGTCTTTTGATTTCCTCACTGCTGATGCCAAGAATGTTGATTATGGAACCAACCTAGCTAAAACTATTAACAATCTCAATCTCTTCTCCATCTATCATGGTCCACTTGGCTCGGTGATGAGAATCTTTGTTATCTTGATGCTGAGCTTCAATCCATATTGAAGACTACAGTCCTTAACCTTCTTAACCAAATACCTCAGGTCCTCCAAAGTTTCAGCAAACATAATTGTATCATCAGCATAACGCAGGTTGTTAATGAGTCTTCTTTCAATCTTGATGCCACATTTCTCCTCCTGGAGCCCAGCCTTCCAGATGATCTGTTCTGCATATAGATTAAAAAGGTATGGAGACAGAATGCATCTCTGATATGCCTATTTCCTGATTTTGAACCATGTAATGTTTCTTGGCTCTGTTCTGACAACTGCCTCCTGGTCCAAGCATAGATTTTGCTTGAGCACAATCAAGTGTTCTAGGATTCTCGTTCTTCTCATGGTTAGCCACAAATTTATTGTGATCTACACAGTTAACTGCCTTTGTGTAGTCAATGAAACACAGTTATTCCTCTAGAACTCTGTTTTCCGCTAAGATCCACCTAATAATGGCAATATTGTCTCTAGTGCCTCAGCCTCTTCTAAACCCAGGTTTTTAATAAAAAATGTACAAAAGGTAAAGGAAGTTTCCATTTATTCTTTTCTCCTCTGCGTATTATTCCTTTTATTATTGATATTGTTTATTCTTCTGGTACATTTGAAACAATTTACTGATGTATTGGTATGTTGTTGTTGATAAGTGCCGTTGAGTCGCAGGCGACTCATAGTGACCCCATGAACGAAAGTCCTGGACACTTCCTGTATAACTTTCGTCATTTCTCCAGGTTCATAGGGTTTCCAGAGGCACGCTATTGTGGAAGTGGATGCCACTCCTACTTCTAAGCTTGTCTTAATCGGGGAGCTTCACCAAACACTGTCCACCATGGGTAACCATTCTTGCATTTGACTCATCAGTGTCACAGTGTTAGGCTTCACAGAAACCACGAGTTACCTCTATACAGCAAGTGGATGTACCAGGGTTACACGACCTAGAAGAACATTTCACCAAAAACAATTAAAGGCAGGCCTCTGAGGGCCGCAGGCCTGAGGGCCTGATAGGATTTTAAGCCAGGGCCTGGAGCAGGCTCCACAGGCTCGACCCCACCCTTACTTACCCTTACTGGTATTGGTGTTTATTATTACTATGATGATGATGATGATGATGATGATGATGATTATAACTAAACACTACTACTCATTTGTTTGAATCCACCAGCTGCTCCACAGGACAAGGATGTGCAATCTCCTGTATGATTTCTTGCCTCTGAAAACCCACCAGAGAATCAGCTATAGGTTGATTCTGATTCAACAGCACACATCAGCAACAACAACACTAGTCTGTCAGTTTCCTGTGTTGTGGTGGTTTGTGTATTGTTATACTGGGTACTATGCCATAGGCATTTCAAATACTAGCAGGGCCACCTATGATCGACAAGGATTGGTGGCCTTTCCCGATTAAGATAGTTAAGGAGGAAAGGCTTTGGCCAAAGAAATACATTCATAACAGATCTCTTTATTCGATTTTGGAGTTTTCTTACTCATGAAATCATATACTAACATTAAACAAATCCTGACCAAAATAATCTGTAAACTAATCTTTCTTATGAAGTTAAAAAGAATTCTTTCCTGATTAAAGACAGACAGGCTTCTTAAATTTGAATCCGCAAACCAATTTGCTCTGTAAGCTTTCACTCAGGTCATAATAAAAACTATTTATTAATATCTAAAGAAAATAATTCTGGTTCAGGGAAGAGGCAGAGATTATTCTGTGATCTGCTATCAGTTGACCTCAGTAAAAGTGGAAGGACAAGGTTCAGTCAGTCGTGTTAATATTAGTCAATGATTGATCTTGTATATTTCTCCATCTTATTCTCTTTATATGCCCCATTGTACCTAGAACCATTTCGTTTTTCTAGAATTAAAAAAGGGGGATAGACATATATTGTTTATATGCCGTCAAGTTGCCTGTGACTCATAGTGACCCTATGTACAACAGCCCTAAACCCTGCTATCAGTTGCCAATCTTACTGTCTCTGACATACCTACCCCCATTACCCCAGTCACTGAATCAATCCATCTCATCAAAAGTCTTCCTCTCCTGCACTGTCCCTCCACCCTCCCAAACATGACATCCCTCACCAAGGACTGATCCCGCCTTGCAACATGTCCAAAGTATGTCAGATGAAGCTTCAGAATCCTTGCCTCTAAGGAACAGCCTGGTTTCACCCTCTCCGGGATGAACTTGTTTGTTCTCCTAGCAATCCATGGTATATTCAGTACTCTTCTCCATCACCGAAGCTCAAAGGTATCAACTCTCCTTCTATCATCCCTAGTCGTTGTCCAGCTCTCTGTTGCATAGCAAGTAATTGCAAAGACCATGGCCTTTATCAGGTGCACCTTAGGCTCCAGGCTGACATTGTTGCTCTTTAATACTTTGGAGAGGTCTCTGACAGAAGACTTTCCCAATGCAATTTATCTTTTAATTTCCTGGCTGCTGGTATCAAGATTATTGATTGTAGAGCCAAGCAAACTTAAGGAGTCAACAATATCAATCTCTTTATCATCCATTATGATTCTGCCAATTGGCCCAGTGGTGAGAATCTTTGTTTTCTTGATAATGAGTTTTTCAATCCATTTTGAAGGCTACAATCCTTGATCATTTGTAGCAAGTGCTTCAGGTCCTTCTCAGTTTCAGCAAGCAGGATTATGTCATCTGCATAATGCAGATTGTTGATGAGTCTACCTTCAATCCTGATGCCACACGTCTCCTCATAGAAAATAACTGCTCAGAACAAACCTTTGATTCAAATTATTGTGAGACTCAATTATTTTTAACATAATCTGCTTTCAAAAATAACACAATGGAAACATTATGGATAACAACAGAATACTGTCTGACTCTTTTGCTTTGGAAATATCATCAGGATGAGTCAATGGTTGAAGGAGGAGGAGATTGTGTTTGGTGAAATAGAGGGCCGTACTAATATGTTGAGCTAAAAGCTAATCAAACCCAAAACGGATTCATAGTTGACCATCCAGCAGGGTTTCAGAAATTATGAATTGCCCATGTTTCTCCCATAGAGCAGCTGATGGATTGGAACCCCCTGCCTTTGGGTTGGCAGTACCACTCCTTACCTACTAAGCCATCAGAGCTCCCAAACGAATAGGCATCACTAAAATCGAAAATCTAGACTCCACTAACTCCTGTCAAGGGCATGAAGTAGCAAGAATTCTTGCCAGTGGGAGCGCAAATACAACCATTTTGGAAAACAGGTTTTCAATTTCTAAAAGACTAAGTATTGGCTATTATTGCATCAATGGTACTCCTGAATATTTACCCAAATGGTTTGGAAACCTGTTAGATGCCCTGTTAGGTGCCCTTGAACTGGTTTCATGTGCAATAAAATGAGACACTGTGTGGTCCTGTGTCGTCCTATCAATCATTACTATGTTTTGAGTCCAGTGTTGCAACCACTGTGTCAATCCATAACGATGAAAGTCTTCCTCTTTTCCTCTTACTCTCCACCTTATCAAGATTGTCATCCATCTCCAGGGACTCATTCCTCCTGATAATATATCTAAAGTATATGAGCAAAGTCTTACTATTCACACTTTTTTTTAGTGCATATATTTTTTTAAGGTGACATTTTAAAAATGCAAAGTTTTTACATTTTTACATAAAGTTCATATACATTGGGTTGCACACTCCTCATTCATGTTGTGTTTCATATAATCACTTTCACTCATGTGTTATAAAATCACTCACCATTAAGCCATTCCCATCATTACCTTGTCTTTCCAGATCCCCTCCAGATCTTCCCCATTTCCCTTACCCCCACTCCCTCCACCTACCAAATTGTGAGACCCTATGACTTGTCCCCCTGCCCACCTGCCCACCTCTGTTCCCATCTTTTCCTCCCTTGAGTCCCCATTCACATTTTACTAGTTGTCATTCTGCTTTTACAATAATGGTTTTATGCAGTATTTGTCCTTATGTTACTGAGTTAATTCACTCAGCATAATGCCCTCCAGTCTCTCCCAAGTAAAGTTGTACTTTTTAAAAATAGTTGCTCCTGAGTGCTGCATAGTATTCCATCATGTGAATGTACCAAAATTTCTCAATCTATTCTCTTATGGTTGGGCATTTGGACTGTGTCCATATTCTTGCACTTGTGAATAATGCTGCTGTGAGCATTGGTGTACAAATCTCTGTTAGTGTTTCAGTTTTAATTTCCTTGGAGTATATTCCTAGGAGTGAAACAGATCGTTCTTATGGAACTTCTATGTTTAGCTTTTTGAGGAAATGCCCAAACTGCCTTCCAGAGTGGTTGTACCATTTTACAATCCTACCAACAGTTCCAATCTCTGTACATCCTCTCCAACATTTATTGCTTGCTGTTCTGTTAAGTTTTGCCACTGCTATTGAGGTGAGATATACTTTGGATGTATTGTTAAGAGGTGCTATTCCTTGGAGAGGGACATGATGTTGGGTAGGTCGGAGGGTCGGTGAAGGAGAAGACACCCAGCTAGGTAAATTGACAAGGTGATTGCTGCAACAGACTCTTATGTGTCAGGAAGTGTGAGGATGGTGCAGGACAGGACTGGGTTCAGATCTTTTGTTCATAGGGTTACTATGTGTCATACTCGACTCAAGGGCACCTAACAACAACATTGGGGTGAGATGGTATCTTGTTGTGGTTTTGATTTGCACCTCTCTTATTGCCAGTTATTTAGAGCATTCCTTCATCTGCCTATTGGTCATCCCAGTGTCTTGCACTGTGAAAAGTATTTCCAAGTCTTTTGCCCATTTTGTAATTGTGTTATCAGTCTTTTTCTTGTGCAAGCCCAATAAGAGTCTGTAAACTTTTGTTATGAGACCCTTGTCTGAGATGGAATTGCCAAATACTTTTTCCCAGTCAGTAGATTTTCTTTTCACTCTATTGGGAAAGAATTTTGCTGTGCACAGAGATTTAATCTTTAGAAGAACCCATTCATCAACTGTATCCTGTCCTGGTTGTGTGTCCATTCACACTCTAAGTGCATTCAAGTTATACTTCTTCTAAGACAGATTTGTTCATTCTGAAACTCCAAAGTTTATTCAGTATTTTTTCCTGTTACTATCATTCAAATGCATCATCTCTTATTCAGACTTTCTTACTTTTTTTTTTATAAAAAAAGACAGGTAATATGTGTGTGTTAAGTGGAGTCTATGAAGAAAAGATGAAGGTGGTAGAATGGACTGAAAAATTACTTGAAATAGGTCAGAAATTTTCCATATTCGATGAAACTGCAAACCCATATAACCAAGAAACTCAAAAAACCTCAAGCACACCAAATATTAAAAACACACTAAAGCAGATTATAGTTAAGTTGATCAAAACTAAGGACTAAGATAAAATCTTACAAGTTTTCCAAGTCTTTTACTATAGAAATGTCTTTGCTTTTGTCCTTATGTCAATGAGCTACACACTCTAAGCAGATGGGCAGTCTTCAAGCCAAATTTGTGTTTTATCTCTGATAGATAGAAAAAGAGTTGAGAGAGAGGAAGAAGAAACTGTTTCCAAGTAATGAACAGGCCTTTTTTCTTTATTAAGTGGACATGAGAGGGACATGTGACTGCATGCAGAATGGCATGCAAGCAGACAAAAGCAGTTTCCTTTTATAGGGGCTATTAAAGAGATTTAGATGGAATGATAGTTTACTCAGGAATTGGGAGGGGGTCTTATCAGTAGTAATCAGACCTAGGGCCTTCTCAGGATCTGATCATTAAGTCACCTTGTCAGGATATAGTTAAGCCTTATCAAAACATAGGCTTCCTCAAGGAATGGTCAGACCTAGGGGAACTGCAATATTCTTCCTCCACCCTCTCTTGCAGAAATGTGTCTGCATTAGTACCTTCACTATATTCAGTCATAGAGTGGGAACAGCCCAAAAGAAGCATGGCTATGGTGTGAAAACATCAGGTATCCAGGAAATCAGCAATCAGAGTCATATGCTCCCCATAGTAGCATGTTTATGGAATGCATGTGGAAGGACAATGCAAGAGAAGAAGACCCTCAAAGAGATGGATTGATTCAGTGACTGGGGTAATAGGTAGGTGTGTCAGAGACAATAAGATTGGCACGGGATAGAGCAGGGTTTAGGACTGTTGTACACAGGGTCTCTATGAGTCACAGACGACTTGACAACATATAACAACGTTTATGTCTGCCATAATCTATCCTTTTTGTTGCACAGAGTTTCTCCATGAAGACTTGGGAGGCCTCCTCAGTAGTTTTTTTGGTCTCTTTTTATAAGGGAAAAGTTATGTGCCATCGAGTCAGAATCAATTCAAAACCGACTCTCCAGTGGTTTTTCAGAGGCAGCAAATAGCATGAGAGGAGATTACCTATCCTTCTCCCACAGAGCAGCTGGCAGATTTGATCCTTATGCTCTTCAATGGGCAGTGCAATTTCTTACTACTAGGCCACCAGGGCTTCCTATGGGAAACAGAAAGGTTACCAGGACAAACTAAGTTCCCTATCACTGTTGTTGATTCTGCAACTGGCATTCACCTTCCTATTCTATCCCTTCTTCATTTCCCTCATCCTCATCTATCCTTTCATCAGGTCTTGATGGGTTAACCTAAGATATGACTAAAGCCTTCATTCCTGAAGATATGTATAAGCTCTTGGCATTATGTATGTCATTCACACTTACAGTGAGGAACAGGATAAGCAAGGCACACCCGAGTGGATCATCTGGGTTCCCGAGTTTCTGCGTGCTGTGCTGTTCTTCCCAGCTTTTCTTGTGTAACAGCGGCCTTGCCAGTCACATCAGTCACTCCCAAATGACTTCCCCCTTCTAATCTCAAGATCACAGAAAGTCCGAAGTGCTTTTAATGGTAGCCATCATTTGTAGTTCAATGGGATCTTTGCTTTTAGTCCCCCATATTCTTCCTCTTGGAGATATTATCATACAGAGGCCTTGTCGTTAATGCTTATACTTCATCCTAATGGAAGACACTAACAAATGAGCAGAAACAGTTGAAAACATCCACTCATAATTAGAACATGAAATGTATGAAGTAAGAACATAGGAAAACTGGAAGTTGTAAAAAATGAAATGGAACACATAAAGATAGTCATTCCAGGCATTGGTGAACTGAGATGGACTAGAATTGACCACTTTGAGTTGGACAATCATCTGATGTACTATGCCGAGAATGAAAGTCAAAGAGAATGAAGTTGCTTTCATAGTCAAAAAGATCACTGTTTTAAAAGCGATATATGATAGGGTATTATGGTTATCAAAGGAATCCAGAATTAAGGTTGCATAGTGGAGTGCATCTCTCTGATGCATAACAAGTGATTGCGAAGACCATGGCCTGTATCAGACGCACCTTAGTCTCCAGAGAGACACCATTGCTCTTCAGTACTTTGGAGAGGTCCCTAACAGCAGACTTTCCCATGGCAATGCGCCTTTTAATTTCCTGGCTGCGTGTTATGCATCAGAGAGTTGGACAATGACCAAGGAGGATAGAAGGAGAATTGATGCCTTTGAGCTGTGGTGCTGGAGAAGAGTATTGAGAATACCATGGACTGCTAAGAAGACAAACAGATTTGTCCTGGAAAGAGTTAAACCGTGTGGCTCCTTGGAGGCAAGGATTCTGAGGCTCTGTCTAACATACTTTGGACATGTTGTGAGGAGAGACAGGTCCTTGGAGAAGGACATCATGCTTGGGAGGGTGGAGGGACAGCGCAGGAGAGGAAGGGCCTCTGTGAGGTGAATTGATTCAGTGACTGGGATAATTAGGATGGGAGTGTTGGAGACAGTGCAATTGGCACAGGACAGAGCGGAGTTTAGGGCTGTGGTACATAGGATCGCTATGAGTCGCAAGCGACTCGACGGCACATAACAACAACAACAACAGTGGAGTGCATTCGGGGGGGGGTGAGGACTGGGGTGGGGAGGATTGTATACCAATGAAGGAGTTTATCTTTTGCTTTTCAAAGAGAGGAGTGAACTGGGGAGCTGGGGGGTGAGGGAGCATGTAGAGAAAAAAGTGTAACAATGAATGAATGGAAATCCAAAATTTCTGTAAATGCTCATTAAAATTAATAAAATAAAATTTTAAAAAATCACTGAAAGTGTATTATGAGGTACAATGCTGTGAGTGATAGGATACCTCTAGAAATATACAGGAAATGCCTATTAATATAGTCATTAGTAAAATATATATACACCAACAGATAAAGCCAAAGAACAAGGAATTCTGTCAACTTTTGCAATCTGAAATGGATCAAGCACACAATCAAGATGTATTAATAATATTTGGTGACTGACATGCAAAAGTTAGAAACAAAATAGAAAGTAGCACATGATAAAGAGCCAATAGTGATGACAGAAGATATTCAAGCTGCATTGAAGGCATTGGCAAAAATAAAGCTCCAGGAATGTATGTGATACCAATTGAAATGTTTCAACTAACAGATGGAGCCCTGGACATCTTCACCGATCTATGCCAGGGAATTTGGAGAACCACTACCTGATCAACTGGAAAAAAATCCAGATTTGTATCTATTACCAAGAAAGGGGACCCAACAGATCATGGAAATTTTCAAACAATATTGTTAATATGACATGCAAGTAAAATACTACTGAAGATCATCCAAACATGTCTCAGACAGACCATTAACAGAGAACTATCAGAAGTAAAGCCAAGTCTAGAAGAGGCTGTGATACCAGAGATATCATTGCTGATGTCACATGGATTCCTGCTGAAAGCAAAGAACACATGAGGAATCTCTATGTGTTTTATTGCCTTTACAAACTGGGTTGCTTGTAACAAATTATGACTTACATTTAGAAGAATGGTAATCTGAGTCACTGTACCAAAAACAATTAGCTGATAGAGAAGAATTTCATGAAATAACATATGATCAAGAGGCAATTGTGATGAAGAAGTTTAAGCTACTCTGAAAGAATTGGCAAAAAAGAAGGATGGCCAAACTTTGTCTCACATACTTGGAGCATGTCTTTAGGAGAGGGTATTCCTTGGAGAGAGACATCTTGCTTGGAAAGGTGGAGGGTAGACAAAGTAGAGGAAATCCTCAGGGAGATGAATGGATACAGTGATTGTGAAAATGGACTCAATTCTGTTAAGGATGATGAGAATGGCACAGGATAGGACAGGGTTCAGATCTGTTCATGGGGTCGCTATGAGTTGTACCAACTCGACATCATCTTACAGCAACAATAGAAGGCACCATATACTTTCAGAGTACTGTCTTGCAGCTACAAATCACTTCAGAACCGTGTAACTTTGACTGCTTCTGAATGATATAAAATATGATGTGACTCATGGATCCATTATCCTAGGTCTACTCCCACAGTTCATAGTAATGTGGGTCCCTATCCTTGAGAAGGGGTCGTGGTACTAGAGATATTGTAGCTGATGTTAGATGGATCTTGGCTGAAAGCAGGGAATACCAGAAGAATGTCTATCTGTGTTTCATGGACTATGCAAAGGCATTTGACTGTGTAGATCATAACAAACT
>NW_006400076.1:1010927-1015547 GCF_000299155.1 Elephantulus edwardii
GTTGGAGACAGTGCGATTGGCACAGGACAGAGCAAGCAACTCGACGGCACATAACAACAACAACAACATCCTTGAGAGGAGAGTCACCACTGATCTTCTGAGAAATACCTGCCTAATGGCATAGTGAATCAAATTTCCTGTAGATCCACCAAGGAAATAGAATTTTCTTCTAGTCTCATATAATTGCCTATTCCAGCATGTCTTCCTTTACTGCCTACAAAGCAATTCAGGCATTTCCCACTTTGCTTAGCACTGACCATTATGCTCTCTAATATTGTTATTTCCTGAGTGGATGTAATTTTGGTTCTTTCAGTGAAGGTAGAGAGATAGTTTTTTCCTTTGAGTCCTTTTATTGAATTCTTGGTACCTTACATAACTGCACCTTGCATAACCCACTTCAGTTAATAGCACGCATCATAGATTTTCGTTAAAATGATCAAAGAGTCTTTTTAAAGAGAAAAGCAAAGGGGAGGGAAGGTAAGATGGGAAATGTGCGACAATGAATGATTGGAAATCCAAGTTTTCTGTAAACGTTCGTTAAAATATCAATAAAAAATAAAATTTAAAAAGAAATAAAATTATATGACTAATTCTTATATGAGCACTGGTGGCTTAGTAGCAAGAAGCTGTGCTGCAATTCCGAAGGCATGCAGTTCAAATCCACCAGCTGCTCTGTGGGAGGATAGGCAATCTCTTCCTATGCAATTAACTGCCTCTGAAAACCCAACTATGTGTTGGTTCTGACTTGACGGTCAGTACACAACAACAACAACATATGTCAACTACTAAGATTTAATTCTCTATAGAAGACACTCAAAAATGTATATTTAAGCTAGCATGTCATTTACTTTTTAGGGTGAAAAAAATCACTGGTCTAAACATAAAATAATAAAGGCTTACAAAAATCAAAACCACAACGAGATACCATCTCACCCCAGTAGCAGTGGCAAAGTTTAACAAGACAGAAAGCAATAAATGTTGGAGGGGGTGTGGAGAATTTGAAACTCTAATACACTGCTGATGGAGTTGCAAAACGGTACAATCACTCTGAAAGACAGTTTGGCGCTTTCTCAGAAAGGAGAGGGATGAGGATGTGCAGGGAGAGGGGGTATTAATCATGGAGTTATACAATTTGGTAGGGGAGGGTCAGGAAATTGGACGACTCTGTTCTGGAAAACAATGCATTCAAATTTTGTAAATAAAGTAGTATAAGAAATTTGTTGTTGTTGTTGTTGTTTATTTTTATCTTTTTTTAAATAATTTTTTTAAAAAGCTGAACATAGACACTCCATATGACCCAGATATTCCAGTGCTAGGAATATACGTCAAGGAAATTAGAGCTAAGACCCAAAGATTTGTCTATCAATCTTTATAGAAATGTTACTACTCACAATTGTAATAATAAAAAACAGCCCAGATGTCCAACCACAATAAAATGAATTGAGAAGTTGTAGTAAATTTACACAATGAAATTTTTATTTTATTCAATTTTATTATGCAGATTTTATTACGCAGCACTCTAAAGCAATGATTTAAAGAAAAACTATATAACTTGGAAGAGACTGGATAACATTATGCTGAGTGAGCTGACTTGGTTTCATAAAGACAAATACTGCATAAATCTGTTATTGTAAAAATGGAAAGATAACTAGTAAAATGTTCATGGAGCCCAAATTTCATAAGGACAAATACTACATAAGACCATTATTGTAAAAACAGGATAACTAGTAAAATGTAAATGAAGGCCCAAAGGGGAAAGAGGTGGGAGCAGAGGGGTGAGAGTGGCCAGAGGGAAATAAGAGGGTTGCACCATTTGGTAGGTAGAGGAAGGGAGTAAAGGAAATGGGAACAAGGGTGGGCAGAATTCAGTGGAAATTAATTTTATGCAACACAATGTTTGACAATGATTACATAAAACACAATGAAGGAAAATGTAAAACACAATGTATATTAATTTCATATGCAAACCAGTATAAAATAGAAATTTTCTCTCTTGTGCTGTCTCTCCATCCTCCCAAGCATGATGCCCTCTCCAAGGACTGGTCCCTCCTTGCAACATGTCTAAAGTATGTCAGACGAAGCTTCAGAATCCTTGCCTCCAAGGAGCAGCCTGGTTTCACCCTCTCCAGGATGAATCTGTTCTCCTAGCAGTCCATGGTAAAATCAATATTCTTCTCCAACACCACAGCTCAAAGGCATTAATTGTCCTTCTATCATCCCTAGTCATTGACCAGCTCTCTGATGCATAGTAAGCAATGGCAAAGACCATGGTATGTATCAGGCACACCTTAGTCTCCAGACTGACATCATTGATCTTCAGTACTTTGAAGAGGTCTCTGATGGCAGATTTTCCCAATGCAACTGTTGTTGTTGTTAAGTACCGTCAAGTTGCAGGCAACTCATAGCAACCCCAAACAAAATTAAAGGCAGGCCTGAGTCACCCACCTTTGTCATGAGAGTATGGCTTTCTGTCAGCTAGGCCAACTGCTCTCTCTCTATGCTGTTGTTGGTGTTGGTGTTGTTGTTGTTAAGTGCTGTCAAGTCGCAGGCAGCTCATAACGACATCATGAATGCAAGTCTTGGACACCTGTATAACTTCTGTCCTTTCTCCAGGTTCATACAGTTTCCAGAGGCAAGCTCTTATGGAAGTGGATGCCACTCCTGCTTCCAAGCTTGTTTTAATCGGGGAGCTCCACCAAACACTGTCCACTATGGGTAACCATTCTTGCATTTGACTCATCAGTGTCACAGTGTTCGGCTTTACAGCAACCACGAGTTACCTCTGTACAGCAAGTTCCCAATGCAATACATCTTTTAATTTCCTGGCTACTGGTAACAAGAGAATTGATTGTGGAGCTAGCAAAGTAAAGCTGTTAACAATCTCAGTCTCTTCACTATCTATCATGATGATGCCAATTGGTCCAGTGGTGAGAATCTGTTTTCTTGATCTTGAGCTTCAAACCATATTAAAGGCTGCAGTCTGGGGAGCGCTGGTGGCCTAGTGGCAAGAAGCTGCACTGCAATCCCAAAGGTACGTGGTTCAAATCCACCAGCTGCTCTGCTGGAGAAGGAGGGGCAATTTCCTCCTGTACCAGTCAGATCTTATTTGATGGTACACAGACACAGACACACACACACACACACACAGACAAACACTGACAGACACAGACACACACACACACACACTATAATACTTTTTTGAAAAAAAAAAAGTGTAATGAAGGCTACAGTCCAGTCCTTGATCTTCTGCAGCAAGTGCTTCAGGTCCTCCTCAGTTTCAGCAAGCAGGATTGTGTCATCTGCGTAACTCAGATTGTTGATGAGCCTTCCTCCAATCCTCATGTCACACTTCTCCTCATAGAATCCAGCCTCCTGCATAATCTGTTCTGCATATAGATTGAAAAGCTATGGAGATAGGACATAGCCCTGGCATAAACCCTTCCGGGTTTTGAACCATGCAGTGTTTCCTTCTCTGTTCTGATAACTGCCTCCTGGTCCAAGTATAGGTTTTGCATAGCATGATCAAATGTTCTGGGATTCCCCTTCTTCTCAGAGTCAGCCATAGTTTGTTCTGATCCACACAGTCAAAAGCCTTTGCATAGTCAATGAAACAGAGACAGATATTTCTCTGGTTCTCTTTGCTTTCAGCCAAGAACCATCTGAAATTAGCTATAATATCCCTAGTACCACGACCCTTTCTAAACCCAGCCTGCACATCTAGAAGTTCTCGGCTGGTGTGCTGTTCCTGTCATTTTTAGAAAAATTTCAGCAGACTATTGCTGGCATGTGATATTAATGAAATTGTTCAATAATTTCCACACTTTGTCAGGTCTTTAGAATGGGAACAAACAAATATCTTCCAGTCAGTTGGCCAGATGGTTGTCCTCCAGATTTCTTGGCACAGCTTTTTAAATATATCCAAGGCACTGTCTCTTAGTTGAAATATGTCAATTGGCATGCCATCAATTCTTAGCGCGTTGTTTTTGGTGTTTTGTTTTTTTTGTTTGTTTGTTTTTTCTGACTTTAAAATATTTATTCTTTAAAAAATTAGTTGCTTTTTATACAGCTATACAAAGTTCTTAATGTTTCTTTGGCAATGGAATATAATGGAATTTTACAACTATATAAAAAAAAGTTACCTTTGCCTAAGAAACAGTATTTACTGTGTGTACATAGTTGACTGACAAAATTCTCTATCGTCCAGCACCCTAATTAATTGAGCTATCTCAAAAGGGATATTATGGGATTTCCAAAAGAGAAAAAAGAAAGACACATACCTACACTTTCTCAAAACACAGTATCAGGGCCCCATTCACAGGCAACTTGCTATAATTGCCAAATACATCTTAGTGATAAGAAAAATCCTCTCAGTAGTAAAAAATACTTCTAAGTCCCAATGAAGTGCTGCTTTAGTTTAACTATACATTTAAAAAAAATCATGTAACCTTTTGCTATTTCAAATATATTTTTAAAGGCTCATTTTCAAAGATGAACCTTCTTTCCCCTTCCCCAATATAGTAAATCCTGAAAAAGATGGAACCTGTGTAAGGCAGAAACCTGTCAGAAAAGCAAAACAAAATATTTTCCACTAAAGAGAGCAACAGAAACATATTAAGACTG
>NW_006400076.1:1019077-1021734 GCF_000299155.1 Elephantulus edwardii
GTTGATACAGGGCTCCTTCTCCCAACAGGTGCTGGAGCAGGTAAGTGGGCTGAGGCGGTCTGTACTGCTTGTTCCATGGTTGGGCTTTTTCTCAAAGGGTCTAACTAAGGGCTTGAACGACCTTGTGATAACTGAGGTTTTAGAGATCTCGAATACTGTGTGAAGGCAGACCCAATGGCACTACTTTGGGATAAGGTACCACTGTTTGAAGATGCTTCTGCTCCAAAAGATGTCAAAGAGTTTCCAGCAACACCAACAGCACCAAATTGCTGTCCAGCTATGGAACTTGGACTGAACTGACTGTACGTCGGCATCCTGCCAAAAGGTCCATATGAACCCACCGACTGGAATGAAGAAGTAGAGGAACCTAGTTAAGACTGAACAATGGCTGGGTCCTGAGGCAAAGAACATTGTGGTTTTGGGGGCTCACAAACAGTGAGATCTTTAATATCACTTCCTCGGAATATAAAGTATTCAAAGACTTCATCTCGAGGTGGTATAGGTCGATCTGTTGGTCTGTCTTCTGTACCCAAGGACCGAATTTTGGCGAGGGCTACGGTGGAGTTCTCGGTATCGGTATCGATCTTGTACAGGATGCCCTCGTAGCCTTGGAAATGAGGCTGATCTTGCTGGCGATGTAAGGGGTTCCCCCGCTCATGGCTCTGCCGCCGCTCGGGGCCGCTTGCACAGAGGCCGGTACCACGAGGCCGCCTACTCGCTCTCTCCGCGCCTACAGCAGCCGCCTCAGACCCAACATGGCGGCAGCGCCGGCTCCGCTACCCTCCCCCAGCCTCCCGCTCTCAAGCCGCGGAGGCGGCGGCGGCGGCCGCGTTGTTGTTTTTTTTTAACAGAGCAGGGCAAATTGTGACAGGACTCCTCACCTGCTTCTCCCTACCAAAAGTTATTTGAGTAACCCTTCTCCATCAATTAAAATCTTCCAAATTGTTTGAGAAGTCATCTGGGCTTCCTCAACTTTGCTGTTGGCTAAAGGATTGAAAACCACTGGTTGATTTTGCCTGCCATTGAGTGCTTTCACCTTAGGCTTCTGAAGCCTTGTCCTGTTCCAGTTGTTAATGTGCAGGCGTATGTAACGTCTTTCTTTGATATCCTCACCATCACTTATATTTCCTAGATTTGAGAGACTGGCAATGAGGTTGAAATGGTGAAGTTGTTTTGCTTTGGGGGTGTGTGTGTGTGTGTGTGTGTGTGTGTGTGGGGTGTGTGGGGTTTTGGGGGGGGTTTTTTTTTTTTCATTCCTTCACCAGCTTTCCTTTCTTGCTGACTTTAAACTTGGGTCCTTTGCACAAGGTTTTTTTGGTTGGGTTTTTTGTGTGTTTATTTTTTTTCCAGACCAGGGTCTCACATGCTGACTGATTCTTCAGAATGGGGATGAATTTTATTCCCAGGAATTGTTGTGGGGTTTTTTTTAAATTTTTTTTTATTCCCAGGAATTGTTTTCAGTCTTAAGTCTCCAAATCTTCTGCTCTACTTCCAAGCTCTTTTTGAACTTGTAGGATAAGTACAGCTTAAGTCCTCACTTTTGCTACCCTGAGTATTTTGAAGAAGGAGGGGGAGGAAGTTTTAGTTTATTTTATTTGAAAATTATCAAGTGGCTGAATTGTAGGAAATTGCTGATGATATTTTTCTGGGCTATTCTAAGATGCAGTAACTACCAACAACATTTCTTGACCAGCAGCCAGGAAATTAAAAGACTAATTGTATTGGGAAAGTCTGCTGTCACAGACCTCTCCAAAGTACTAAAGAGCAATGATGTCAGTCTGAAGACTAAGGTGCGCCTGATCCAGGCCACAATCTTTTCAATTACTTGCTATGTGTCAGAGAGCTGGACAATGACTAGGGATGACAGAAGGACAGTTGATGCCTTTGAGCTGTGGTGTTGGAGAAGAGTATTGAGTACACCATGAACTGCTAGGAGAACAAACAAGTTCATCCAGGAGAGGGTGAAGCCAAGCTTCTCCTTGGAGATAAGGATTCTGAAGCTTCGTCTGACATATATTGGACATGTTGCAAAGCATGATCAGTCCTTGGAGAAGGACATCATGCTTGGGAAGGTGGAGGGATGGTGCAGAAGGGGAAGACCCTCAATGAGATGGACTGATTCAGTGACTGGAGTAATAGAGATAGGTGTGTCAGAGACAATAAGATTGGCACAGGATAGAGCAGGGTGTAGGGCTGTTGTACATAGGGTCACTATGAGTTGGAGATGACTTGATGACACATAACAACAGTGTGACATTTTTTTAATTTATTATTAATTTCAATGAAAATTTACAGAGACTTTGGGTTTCCATTCATTCATTGTTGCACTTTTCTCCCCTCCTAACCCTCCCCCTAATACACTACCCTCTTGGAAAAGTAAAAGAAAAATTCTTTCATTGTTTTACAATCCTTCCCCACAGGTCCACTCCACTATGCAGCCTTCACTCTGGACTCCTGTCATGACAAAACTACCTAATCACATATCCCTTTTAAACAGTTTTCTCCGTCATCTGTTTCAATGCAGTATACATTATTGAACTCATCTTTCTCAGTCTCCCTCCACCCCAACCCCAAGGTCAGTCCTGTTTTACAACAGTGGCACCATACAGTATTTGTCCTTTTGTTACTGAGATACTTCACTCAGCATAATGTCCTCC
>NW_006400076.1:1041021-1043230 GCF_000299155.1 Elephantulus edwardii
AGAATTCAATGAAATAACTTATGAGCAAGAGCCTATGGTGATGAAGGAAGAAGTTCAAGAACAGCTAAGATTTTGTTAATGAAATTTTAGTAAGAAAAAGTAGTGACAGGAATTTTCACAGGGCCAAAGCAACGGTAATAGTCATTTAAACAATCCCCTACCCTATGCCATTGGTTAGAATCAATAGTTACTTCTTGCAGAAACCATGGGCAAATATCTTCTAAAAACAAGAAAAAATTCTTTAAATCTTTTTTAGTTACCCTTATACCTCGTGCCTTGAGGGAATCCCTGATCCCCTTTTACAAACAATTCATGTTCACTTAATCCCTGTCCCATAATTTCGCTGCCCTTACCTCCTCTCGTGCCTCTCTCACAGGGTGGGTAACCCTGTGGTGGAAGCTCCGTGCCTGTCTCACAGGGCGAATAGTCCTGTGGCTGGCAACAATGCGAGTCTTCACTCGTGGTCCTGACTCGCGGCGACTCAATGGATGGACTGGCCGGTCACTTCTAGCGGGCAGCGTTCATCGTCCTTCCCCGTTCCTGGGACCCACGTTTGGGCACCAATTATGCCCCGGCCCGCGGGGACATTCAATAGTGACCCTAGGAGGGGAAGAAAGAGAATGGGGGGGGGGGCAGAAGACACAAAAGCAGAAAGACAAGTCGAAATCTCCGATCAAGTCTTCATTGTATTGAAAGCATTCACAGTTTATATATAGGAACATAATGGGGGGAGGAGAAGTACGCAATGGGGGAGACTAACATGTCGTTTCCAGTAAGCTGAAAGTTATCTGGTGAACAGAAACTTAGCAGGGCGGTCCCAGTAAACCGATACCTATCCTCCCAGCATGGGGTAAACTGAAACCTATCCTCCCAGGGAGGGGCAACATGTCCAAACATGTTCTTAGAGAATTACAAAATGGCTTCAGAGAATTACAAAATGGCATCAGCTAGGTAGAACAAGCAGCTCGGCTCCCAGCAATATTAATGAGTTAAAGTTAGTGTAGATGTTGTTATTGTAATTTGCTGTAACATCAAACCAACTCATAACTCTCCAGTAGGTTTCCAGAGACAGTGTTGCACAGGAGGAGATTGTCCACCTGTTTTCTGTACAGCAGCTGGTGGCTTTGAACCATGTGCCTTTGGGTTGGCAGCCCAATTCCTTACCACTAAGCCACCAGAGCTCCCTAATATAGGTGTTGTTGTGTGCTGTCGAGTTGGAACCGATCTATATAGCCAGCCCTCCAGTGAGTTTTCAAAGGCAGTCAGAGCACAGGAGATGATGGACCATCCTTCTCTCTTGGAGCAATTGGTGGATTCAAGCTGTGTGCCTTCAGTTGGCTGAGAGGGCTCCCTGATTATAGGTAGTGTCTTTAATTAATATCTTTTGAGATACAAAAGAAATTAAACCAAATTGGAGAAGAATGTCAAATATACCATGAACTGCTAAGACAACAAACAGCTTTGACCTGGAAATAGTTAAACCAGGCTGCTCCTTGGAGGCAAGGATTTTGAAGCTTCATCTGACATACTTTGGATATGTTGCAAGGATGGACCAATACTTGGAGAGGGACATCATGCTTAGAAGGGGAGAGGGACAGCGCAAGAGGGAAAGACCTTCGATGAGATGGATTGATTCAGTGGCTTAATGGGGTTAGTGTTTCAGAGACAATAAGACTGACACAGGCTTGAGCATGGTTTAGGGCTTTTTGTACATAGGGTTGCTACAAGTCACAAGCAGCTCAACGGCACATAACAACAACTACAGCAACAACAACAAAGATGGGAGAAGAGAGATATCAAGGCACCTGAAAATTGCCCAGAAACAGTAACTAGAGACGAGGAATTTCCTCCAGGGCCAAAAGAAAGAGAAGACTTCCCTTAGAGCTGGTGGCCAGAATGCAGACTTCTACTATCCTAAACTATGAAGAGAACAAATTTCTTTTGTTTAAAGCCATTCACTCGTGATATTACAGTTATAGTAGCTCTAGAAGACCGTATGTTAATATTGAATATATTAATATATGTATAGGATGGTCGAATGGTGAAACTTTGGCTCACATATTTTGGAAATTATATTAAGAGAGACCAATCCTTGGACCAATTGGCAGAGTCAGGATGGATGGCGAAGAGATTGAGATTGTTCACAGCTTCAGTTTGCTCGGCTCCACAATCAACACTCTTGGCACCAGCAGTCAGGAAATCAAAAAGC
>NW_006400076.1:1044032-1046221 GCF_000299155.1 Elephantulus edwardii
GTTGTTGTTGTTGTTATATGCCATGAATTAGACTATGACTCATAGTCACCCTCTGAACGATGACTCTGAACCTTGCCCTCCAGAACCTGACCCTCAGACACACCTGCCTCTATTGCCACAGTCACTGTGTCAATCCATTTCATCCAGTCTTCCTGCACTGACCCTCCACCCTTCCAAGCATGATGTCCTTCTCTGAGGACTGGTCCCTCATAGCAACCTACAGCAATAACTATTTGCATTAGGTTGCCCTCCCAAAGATCGTTGGTTTGAGTCCACTCAGAAATGCTTTAGAAGAAAAGCCTGATAGTTTACTTCTGAAAATCAAGTATCAAAAACGATATTGGAGGCAGATCAAGGAAGAAAAGTTCTACTCTGAAATACATGAAACCACCATGAGTCAATATAGACTCCATGTTAACTGGTAAGTATCACTATATGTTGTTGTTGTTAGGTGCCATCAAGTTGAGCATGACTCAGCGAACGTAGGAATAAAAGATCTGAACCCTGGTCTATTCTGCACCATCCTCACACTTTCTGACACACAAGAGCTCAGCAGTCACTGTATCAGTCCACCTGGTTAAGAGTCTTCCTCTCTTTCGCTGACCTTCACAACACAGTGTCCCTCTCCACAGAATAGCCTCTCTTAGCAACATGTCCAGAGTATGTGAGGTAAAGCCTCATCATTCCTTCCTCCAAAGAGTGCCCTAGCTGCACCCTCTCCAAGACAGATTGGCTGTCCATGGGTGTTCAGGGCTCTTCTCCAACACCACAGCTCAAAGGCATCGATTCTTTTTCTGTCATCCTTATTCATTGTCCACCTACACTATATGTATGTATATAAGGAATTGTCCCCCTCCTATCATTACTCCAATCTGCCCATTTCCTGTCCTCCCACAAAGATAACTAATAGCTGTTATTGGTTTTTTATCTTTTCAAAGTTTCTTTACACATGTAGAAGATAATATGCTTCATCCCGATTTTACATAAAAGATATATCTTATTCTTAATTTTTAAAAATAATCTGTTTTGGAGCTGATTTTCATACCAGTACTTAGAGGATTTATCCATTGCTTTCTAGTTGAATAATATTCCATTGAATAAATGTACCAAATCATTAAACTAGCTCCCTGTGGAAAAATTCCAATCTCAAAGGCATGCAGTTTGAGACCACCAGCCGCTGCATGGGAGAAGGATGAGCAATCTCCTCCTGTGTGATTAACTGCCTCTGAAAATGCTGCTGAGGGTCAGCTGTAGGTCCTTTCCAACTCTACAGTACACAACAATAATAATGTGAATAGGAAGCTCTGGTGGCCTAGTGGCAAGAAACTGTGCTGCAATCCCAAAGGCACATGGTTCGAGGTCACTCCAAGGGAGGATGGGTAATCTCCTCCTGTGTGATTAATTGCCTCTGAAAACCCGCTGAAGGGTCAGCTATGGGTCAGTTCCAACTCTATGGTATGCAACAACAACAACAATGTGAACAATAACGCAGTCTACCGTTTTTGGGGTTTTTTTAAAAAATATATTTTTTTATTTTATTTTATTATTTTTGTGTGCGTGTACCATCAAATCAGAGATTTGCCCTCCTTCCTCAGCAGAGCATCTGGTGGATTCGAACCGTGCACCTCTGGGATTGTAGTTGCAGCTTCTTGCCACTAGGCCACCAGAGCTCCCCTGCAGTCTACCGTTTTGACCAAATGTGAGTAAAGCCACTGTTGGCTCCCACCTAATTCTCTGTCCCAAAGACCTTGAGATAAGGGCCTGTATGGAGGTAGTTTTGGGAAAGGTGATCCCAGGAAACCATAGTGAGGGGATAGGGAAAGTGAGACAGAGAAGGAGGCAAAAGTCAATGTGAGGGTTTGTTTTAGAAGTTACTAGGACTTCCTGAGAAGGCACATAATACCTGTCATTGTTGTTTACTCAAGGACAAAGGGCAGGAACATTTTTCCACCACCTCCCTTTTTACGTTGGATAAAGGTCACCCTGGATGCGTTTGCTCTCTTGTACACCTCAGACTTCATTTTGCCCCAAGAGAAGCTCAGATAAGACAACTGTCAGCTAAGATAAGTCTGGGTTTCAAGGACATCTACTGAAATTTCACTGAGAACCAGGGTGGACTAGCCATATTATTTGTTGTTGTTGTTGTTATGTGCCGTCGAGTCACTTGCCACTCATAGCGACCCTATGTA
>NW_006400076.1:1049941-1065851 GCF_000299155.1 Elephantulus edwardii
CTTGGCTCTGGTTGTTGGTGCATATATTTGAATGATAGTGGTATTCACTGGACTTCCTTTTATGCGTATAGATATTATCCTGTCACTGACAATATTGTATTTCAAGATGGATCTAGCAATGACTTTTTTTAACTATGAAAGCAACTCCATTTTTCCTCCCAGAAAAATCATTTCTATAGATCTTTGCATAGAATAAAAAACGGAGCATGAGGATCAATATCTTAGGCAGTGGTAGGCAGAAAAATGGAGTGATCCTAGCCATTTTTAATTTTACAATCATGTGGCCTACAGTACAGTGATGAATTGAAGAGGAAATGAGTCACATTTATTGTCAAAAGCAATATTCTGGGATCCACCCTCAAATACAATATTGTCAATAATAGAATGATAACTATATCCCTACAATGAAAATCACTTACCAGGAGTCAGGGACTCAAAAGACGAATTGCATTAGGTAAATCTGCTGTCAAGAACCTTTCCAGAGTCGAGAGGAAGGTGTGCCTGATCCAGTCCATGTATTCACAATTACTTGCTATTCATCAGAGGGATGGATAATGACTAAGGATAACAGAAGGGTTGGTGCCTTTGAGCTTTGAGCGGTGCTGGAGAGGAGTCTTGAACATACCATGGACCACCAAGAAAACAAATAGGTCTGTCTCGGAGAGGGTGAAACCAAGTTTTTCTTTGGAGGCTAGGACACTAAAGCTCCATATCACATACTTTGGGCATGTGGTCAGAAGGGACAGATCTTTGGAGAAAGACATCATGCTCAGAACAGTGGAGGGACAGCACAGGAGAGAAAGACCCCAGATTATATGGATTGTTACAGTAAACAGGGCAATGGGGGTTAGTGCATCAAAGTCAGTGAGACTGGCTAAGTACAGGGCAGCCTTTAGAGCTGTTGTACATAGGATCATGATGAGTTGCAGGTTACTCAATGGCACATAACAACAACAACTATTATGCACATTCCTACACCAATTTTTTTACCATTCATTACCTGCAGTATGAAATGAATCAAACATACACACAATGCATTGATAACTGCTAATGATTAGAATGTAAAAGCTGGAAATTAAAAAGGTCAATACTGGAAAATAGAATGTTGATAATAGCAATTACCCCACAACTACATTTTTATGATAATTTTTTTCAGATCAGTGACTTATTCATTTCAAATAAAAATTTCCAACATAATAAACGGTATACATATATAGAGTTCTCTGGATGGAAGACAAAAAAGTAACAACAACAAAAGTACATCAGTGTAAGGAGATTGTGGAGAAACTCAGTCAAAACAATGTCAGGAGTTGACTGGGAACAGGCTGTTGCTCATCTGCAAGTTCAAGTTGAAACTGAAGGAAATGAAAACAATTCTATGAAAGTCAAAATATATGACCTTGAGTACTTCCTACCTGAATTTAGGGACCATCTCAAGAATGGATTTAAAACATTGAGCACAGATAATTGAGTGCAAGAGAAGCCATTGTATGTCACCGGGAACATCAAATATGAAGCAAGCACAAGAAAGAAGTTCATTAAACATACAGGAAAGAAAGAAAGAAAAAAACAATAAAGGATACCAGAAGAGATTCTGAAAGCATAGAATAGCTAAAGCAATTGTCAGAAATGGCGGCCGCGACCCCCGCACCCTGCGAACATGGCGCTGCGAGCCGCGCGGAGTGTGCGGGCCGCAGCCTGCTGCCTGCGTGCGCTCTCGGCGTCCCGCGCGCCCTGCCCGGCGCGGCGCTGGGGACCCGGGCCTGGCGCTGTGCGCACGCTGCGCTCTGCTCGCAGTGCGTAAGTTCACAGACAAACATGAATGCGTGAAGACAGAAAATGCTGTTGGAACAGTGGGAATCAGCAATTTTGCACAGGAAGCTTTGGGAGATGTTGTTTACTGTAGTCTTCCTGAATTGGGACAAAGTTGAACAAACAAGATGAGTTTGGTGCTCTGTAAAGTGTGAAAGCTGCTGGTGAACTCTATTCTCCTTTATCAGGAGAAGTAACAGAGGTTAATGAAGCTCTTTAGGAAAACCCAGGACTTGTTAGTAAGTCTTGTTATGAAGATGGTTGGCTGATCAAGATGACACTGAGTAATCCTTCAGAACTTGATGAACTAAAGAGTGAAGAAGCCTATGAAAAATACATAAAATCCATTGAAGAGTGAAAACAAAACCACTAAAAGTAGTCGTTTAAAACAACTTACTCTAGCATTGCTGTCCTAAATTAGTAGGGGTTGAATTAAAGCAGCTTTTAGCAAAACAGAGTGGAAAACAGAAATGACATGTTGCTGGAAGAAAGTAACTTTATAATGAGTAAAAATAAACCCAATATACACTTTTCTTCACATTACCCTGTGATTTTATAGTTATGATATCCAGAATTTATTCATTTACGTGTGGTAAGAATAGTTCTACATCTTATGGGTTCAAAGATAACAATGATATCTTAAGTCTGATATCATTAGTACCTACTGCTGACATCTGTACCTAGATGTGGGTCAGAATACTTAGCAAACTTTCCACTAGAACTGATAAGTTTTTGTTAGCTGTCCACTGTCAGCTAAAGAACAATACTGTCTTAATTTTGCCATATACTGCCTTTGCTGGTGCTATTTTTTTACAATGAAACAACAGCCTTGCAGCAAAATAAACAATTTAATAAAATATTCAACATTAAAAAAAGAAAGAAAGAAATGGTGACAAAAAAGAACTGAATTAGGATTTTTACTTTGTTGTTGTTGATGTTGTGGTGGTGTACTGTAGAATCAGATTTGACTGGTACAGGAGGCGTTTGCCTCTCCTTCTCCAGCTGAACATCTGGTGGATTCAAACCACAGGCCTTTGGGATTGCAGTGCAGCTTTTTGCCACTAATCATTCAATGAGTATTTTTAAAGGGTGGATTGGAAAAGCAAATAAACCATTATTAGGAAATATGTAAGCAGCAAGAGTTATAAAAACAAAAGAGAAAAACATATTCAGTATTTCTCAAGCTTAAAGGACTTAAGAAAAAAGTTTGAGCTTTGAATGCCAATATTAAGGAATTTTATGAAAGTGTTACACAGAAAAAAATAAGGTGTTACACAGGACCACAATATAAAAAAACAATTAACGTTCAGCCATTTCCGAATTTATCATATGTCAAAACTCCATATTATTTATCCCCTTTTTTCTTAGTTTCCCCTCAGTCTCCATGTCAGTCCTGCTTTATAAATGGCATTATGCAGTATTTGTCCTTTTGTGACTGAGATATTTCACTCAGCATAATGTCCTCCAGGGTCACACATTTTGTATACTATTTTATGAGTTCACTGTTTAAATAGATGAGGGAAAGAACTTTCTAAAAGAAATATATGGGGGGAAACCCAAAATAAAATAAACTAAATATATGATTAGATATGAAGCAGGAAGAGGCATCCACTTCCTAAACAACATGCCGCTAGAAACTCATTGATAAGTGATGAGAGTCTATAGAAAGGCTTTAGGCCTTTTGATCATAGGGCCCCTATGAATCCTGCTCCACTCTAAGGCAATCAACAACAACAATAACAACAATAACAACAACAACATTATTTGCATGACAACAGTCCAGAATAACAGGTGCATAGCAAAGTGGACTTGGGGCCGAGGAGTGGGGAGAGGGAGGAAATTGTGCAACAATGAAAGAATCTTTTCAAAGAGAAAAACGAATGGGAGGGGAATATACAGAGGGAAATGGAAACAATGAATGAATGGAAATCCAAGTTTTCTGTAAATTTTTGTTAAAATATCAATAAAAAATAATTACAACAACAACAACAATGGGGAGGGGAAGGAAAATCCATTTGGAGCATTGGGCATTGGGGGGAAAAACCAAAGCCCCAAAACACTACCCATGACACTGAAGAGAGAAATCTCAGCTTCACTGAAGATGTTAGTGAAAAACAAGCCACCAGGAAATGGTGAAATAGCCATCATTCTGTGTTAAAGAGCAAGTATTAGATGTTTCCACAAATAAATGCAAAGCTGCAAACACTTCATTTGTCTATGCCAATCACTTTGAGAGACAGCTACCTGGCTAATTGACTGAAAGAGATCCATCACATTTAAGTATGAATTCAGGGACACTTGAGAGATGTGGTTCTCATTTAAAGTTTAGTAAAGACAATTTAAAAACAATTGTAGCAGTATATTGGCATGGAACTGCCAGAAATACAAGTCAGATTCAGAAGAGGATGTGGACAAATAGACATCACTGCTGATGCTAGATGGATAGTGACCAAAAGCAGCGCAGACATACCTGAAAGATATTTAAGGAAATATCAAGGTGTTTTATTAACTGTGTAAACATGGGAATTTCAGGAAAGTTGATTGTACTTACTTAGAACCTATACATAATCGCATTTCTTCCCTTTGTTTTGACTTCTTGACTCTAGTGCAATTTTCAGAGTCTCTTCTGATGTCTGTTTTGTTTTTTTCTTTCTTCTCTGTCTGTGTAGTCACCTTTTGCTCTTTTCATGGATAATATCCTTGATGTCATCCCACAATTCACCTGGTCTTCGATCATTGGTGTTTCATGCTTCCAACCTATTCTGAAGATGGTTTTCAAATTCAAGTGCTGTCGACTCAAGATCATATATTGGACTTGTTTTCATTTTCTTCAGCTTCAATTTGAATGTGCAAATGAGTAATTGATAGTATGTTCCACACTCAGCTTGGCCTGGTTTTGACTGCTCAATAGTAAGCTTCTCCAGTGATTTCTTTAACAGATGCAGTCAATCTGATTTCTATGCAGTACATCTGGTGAGGTTCATGTGTAATGTTGCTGTTTGTGCTTTTTAACTGCATAAGGCCATTATAAGAAGATCTGGTGGCCTAGTGTCTATAGAAGCTGTGTCCAAAGGCATGCGGTTTGAGACCACCAGCTGCTTCCCTGGAGAATGATGGGCATTCTCCTCCTGTATGATTAACTGCCTCTGAAAACCCAATGGAGGGTCAGCTATGGGTCAGTTTTAACTCTACGGTACACACCACCCAAGGGGGGGAGGGATAAGAGCACAGGGGTGAGGATGAGTAGGGGCAAAACCACAATTTTGTGGGTAGTGGGAGAGGGTGAAGCAAATGGCAAGGACCTGAAAAGATGGGGTAACGATAGGCAAGGTCCAATGGTGATTAATTTTATAAAACAATGTATGGGAATGATTGTATGAAACACAATGTGAATGAAGAATAGGGTGAAACGTAATATATGTGAACTTTATAAGCAAACCAGTATAAAATTAAAAAAAATTAAAAAGATATTTGTAATGAATAAACCATTGAAGATACAAAATGGAAACATTCTATTTCTAGCCTCCAACTAGCTTTACTTCTTTGTTTCCAACTTTTGCATTCCAGTCACCAATTATCATCAACTCATCATGACTGCATGTTTGCTCAAATTTGAACCGAAAAAAATTGATAAATCTTCAGTTTCTTCCTTTGTGGTGTTAGTTGTTGACACATAGTATTATTTTAACAGGTCTTTCTTGTATACATATAGATAATATCCTATCACTCACAGCATTGTACTTCAGCATAGAACTTGAAATTGTCTTTTTAATTATGAATGCAATGCCACTCTTCCTCTGTTTTTCACTCCCAGTATGGTATATCACGTGATTGTCTGATTCAAAGTGGCCAGAGTCAATCCATCTCACCTCACTAATGCCTAGAATGTCAATATCTATTCATCCCATTTTATTTTTTAAAACTTCTAGTTTTTCAACATTCATACTCTGTACATTCCATGTTTCACCTTTTAAAAGATATTTATAGCTGTTTCTCTTCATTTTAATTAACTTGCAATCTTGGCTTTACTTCTAATCCTATATCTGTATTCCTCTATTGTTCAGAAGCCTGCTATTTCAGAAGTGGATGGCCAATCCTTCTTTCTTGTCTCTCTTAATCTAGAAGCTCTGCTAAAACCTGTCCACCATGAGTGACCCGTCTAGCACTTGACACACCAGTAGCACAGCTTTCAGTGTCACAGGAACCTCCAAGTTACCTGACTACAACAAACCTACAGAGAGGACTATATGAATTAGAACAATGATAAACAAATAAAAAAACAGATACCCAAGCTACAAAGTAATTTTCAAAATGCAAATCAATACCCAATAAAGCAAACTGGCAGATAAATCTCACAGTGTAGGAGGCTCAACGTCCGAATCTCCAGTACTAGGTCTAGGGGAAGGCTTTCTCTCTCCTGTGGTTCTGAAGGAAGGTTCTTGTTTCTGAGCTCCTGGACCATGGGGCAAGGCCTATCTGAGGCCACTAGCGACATGGCAGGATGGGGCTCTGGTTGGGTGCCTTCCAGCTGAGGCATACAGCTGGCACAGCAGGATAATGTCCCAGGGGAGAGCAATGTCTCGACTGGATCCTGTATGCTAGTGCTCCACTCTTGATCCAAGCTATAAAAAGCTTTCTTCCACTGCTGCTGCTTGCTTGCTCTAAAGGTCATAAGTTTTGAGCAAAGTCTGGCAAAAGTCAAAGGGTTGGGGTTTGCACCTAAGGAAGATGGTACAGGCAGGTTGTAAAATGTTGTCTTCTATTGTTGCTGTTTGCTTGTTCTAAGCTCCTAACATTGAGCCTGCTTAGTTGTGCACATGCAAAACCTGTATCTAGACTAACAGGGTTTTGCCCAAACAGAGCAAGAGAAAACTGTTGCTGCTCTCATTAAATGCCATGGAGTCAAGTATGACCCACAGTGGCCCTATGAAAAACAGATCTGAATTCTGTCCTATCCTATGACACCCTCACCATTTCTGATACTCTTAAGCCCATTGCTGCAGTCAATCGAGTCAATTAATCTCAAAGGGGTATTCCTGTCTTTCACTGACTCTCTGCTCTTTCAACCCTGATATCCTTTTCCAAGGAATAGCCTCTCCTAGCAATATAACCAAAGTATGAGAGTTGAATCTTTGCCATACTTGCCTCCAAGGAGCACTCCAACTGTACCCTCTCTAAGACATACTTGTTCCTTCTTTTGGCAATCTGTGGGACATTCAGTACTCTTCTCCAACACCATAACTCAAATGTACCAATTGTTCTCTGTCATCTTTATTCATTGTCCAGCTCTCAAATGCACAGTAAGTAATTGAAAAGAGATCATGGCCTAAATCAGATGCACTTTGGCCTTCAAATTGACATTGCTCTTCAGTATTTTCAAGAGGTCTTTGACAGGAGACTTAAAACAATACTTTTCCTTATCTCCTGACTGCTGGCACCAAGGATGTTGATTGTGGATCCAAACAAAAGGAAATCATTAACTGTTTCAAACCTTTCTCCATCCATCATTATGTTGCGCATTGGCCCAGTGATAAGGACCTTTGTCTTCTTTATGTTAAGGTGCAATTCCTATTAAAAAGCTGTTATCTTCAATCTTCTGCAACACCCTTCCAGATTTTAAACCATACAGTATTCCCTTGCTTCTTATGGTCTGGTGACCAAGGCATCTTGGTTGAGGTTGCCACTAGGCCACCGAGCTCCCTAGATTTTGTATGTTCTGAGTGTTCTGAGATTCCCAATCTTCTCAATGTTAGCCATAGTTTGTTGTGATCCACACAGTCAAATGCCTTTGCATAGTCAATAAAAAACACAGACATTCTTTCGCTATATATGGTTTAAAATTAAGAAAGCTATGTGTCTGTAGATGTTCATTGAAATTAATAATAACAAAAAGAGAAAAAAAAAGAAAGCTCTGTGTCAAGGTTGTACCCTTTCTCCATACCTATTTAATCTGTGTGCTGAGTAAATTATTCAAGAAGCTGGACTCTATGAAGAAAAATGTGGCATCAGGCTCAAAGGAAGACTCATCATCAGTAACTATGCAATATCAATATCAAGCACTATTCAGATGACCTTGCTGGTTGAAAGTGAGGAGGATTGAAGTGCATGCTACAAAAGGTTAGCTAGTGCAGCCTTCAATATGGATTGCATCTCAACATCAAGAGAACAAAAGTCCTCACAGCTGGATAGACAGGCAACATCATGAGAGATGGAGAAAAGATTGAAACTGACACAGACTTTATCTTACTTAGCTCCACAATCAATACACTTGTAATCAATAGATCAGCAGACGTATTGCAATAGGAAAGTCTGAAGTCAGAACCTCTCCAAATTATTCAGTAGTAATGATGTCAGTTTGAAGATTAACGTGTGCCTGATTCAGGCCATGGTCTTTTCAGTCACCTGAGAGCTGGATAATAACTAAGATGACAGAACACGTGATGTCTTTGAGTTGTGGTGTTGGATAATATTGCCAAATATCCCAAGGATTGCCAAAAGAACAAACAGGTCTGTCCTGGAGAAGGTACAAACAGAGTGCTTTTGGAGGCAAGGATGGTGAAGCTTTGTCTCCCATGCTTTCGGCATGTTGCTGGGAGGGGCTGTGGAAGAATGACAAAGGAGAGGGAGACCCTGAACCTGGTAGATTGAAATGGTGACTGCAGCAATAGTTTTAAGTGTGTCAGAGATTGCCAGGATGGCACAGAAAGGACAGAGTTCAGACCTGTTATGCATAGAAGCACCATAAGTCTTACTCGATTTGACAGCACCTAACAACAACATACATAAAATAAGAAGCAGTTATTTGAATACAGCAAAGGAACACTGGTTGGTTTAAAAGTCAATGAAAGTTATGTGCTGAATTAGCATCCTTTCCCCATACTGGTTCAATGTGTATGTTGAGCAAATAATTGAAGAACTTGGAGTATATAAAGGATGTGTCATAAATAATGGAGGAAGGCTCATTTATAATCTGCAATATGTATGTGGCACAATCTTGCTTGCAGTAAACAAAGATGACTTGAAGCATTGATCGATTTCAGCCCTTTGGCAAGTCAGCTTTGAACAGTGAACAACCTTAACAACCTTACCTTGTGACCCTGTTCACACATGCATCAGTGGCATACATATCTCTAAGTAAGTTGTAGGTATAAAAGTGATATGTGTGTGTATGTATATGTGTATATGTATGTATGTGTGTGTGTATATATATATATATATATTTAGTTTAGTAGTTTCTTCACAAGTATATACTGATTAATATAGAATTCATACTTGTGTGGAAGCTACTGAATTAGAAAACAGCCCCAAAGATTAAATGGAACTTCATTGATGGATGATCTCTGTCTCTGTCACTCTCTCTTGTTCCTTCTCTTTACTCTCAACATTTTGTATCAGCCTTGCTAACTGCAAATTCCACTTCCTCAACTGAAGGAGATCACTGTGCTCCACTTAGGTTCTCCAGCCCTACACTAGTTCTAGAATCTTTCTTTAAAGATTGACCTGGGCACTTAGCGGTTTCTCCTGAGAAATCAGAGCTTAATCTTGTTGGTTCTCCTTTGTAGAGAACTCTTAATTTCTCCCAACCTTCTTTTAGGATTTCTTCTTTGTCTTTAATTTTACAAAACTGGATTATGATATATTTTGATGTTTTCCTTTTGGGGCCTATCTTGTTTGGGCCTTTCTCAGCCTTCTGAAAGCTTATTTTTTCATAATGTTTGGGAAATTTCCTACCAGCAAATCATCAATTTCTTCTGTGCTTATTTTGGTCTCTTCCTGTTATGGAATTTCAATTACATATGTATAATTCCTCTTTATATAAGCATGAGTCTATCCCATCTAAATTTAAAACTCATCTTAAGAATAGATTTGAGGCGCTGAACACATATAATTGAAGACCATACAAGTTGTGGATAACATTAAGGATATCATGCATGAAGAAAGAAAAAGAACATTACAAAGACAGGGAAAAAAGAAAAGACCAAAATGGATATCAGAAAAGACTCTGAAAATGGCACTAGCACATATAGGCCAAAACAAAGGGGAAAAATGCTGAAATAAAATAAATGAGCAGACAATTTCAAAGGGCAGCTTGAGAAGACAAAGCAAAATGTTATATTAAAATGTACAGAGAGCTGGAGTTAGAAAAATAAAAAAGGAAGAATACTCTTGGCATTTCTCAAACTGAAAGAACTAAAACAGATATTAAAGTCTAATGGCTTCTATACTGATAGATTCTATGGACAAAATCTTGAATGATGCAGGAAGCATCAAAAGATGATGGCGGGAATATACAGTCACTGTAACAAAAATAATTGACTGACATGGAGCCATTTTGGGAAGTAGCATATGATCAAGAATCAATAGTCTTAAAGGGACAGGTTCAAGTACGCTGAAAGCATTGACACAAAATAAGAGTCCAGTGAATTATGTAATATCAATTTAAATGTTTCAACATATGAATGCAGCCCTGGATATGCTCACGAGCCTATGCTAAGAAATTTAGAAGTCAACTACCAGGCCAACTAACTGGAAGAGATCTATCTTTGTTCCCATTCCCAAAAAAGATGATCTAACGGATTGTGGAAATCATTAAATAGTATTATTAATATTATATGCAAGCAAAATCTTGCTGAAGATAATTTAAAAACTGGAACAAAAATAAAAAAAAAAAAACAACTGGAACAGTGCATTGACAAAGAACTGCCAAAAATATAAGGGTTCTGAAGAAGCCATGGAACAAGGAATATCATTGCTTGTGGGAAGCCAAATATAAAATTTAATCTTAATAATGAGGGAGGCATAATACAAGCTAGAATTCACCCTGTTGCACTAAGGCAATCCTTAAATGTTTATAGGGGAAGGCACTAAGGCAATCCTTAAGCGTCTATACAATTCATAGTTTGTGTTTACTAAATCCGTCACTCCTGAGGTAAGCATAAGGTAAACAACAGAGAAGAATTCGGCCTTATTTAGAAAAGATTTTTCTTTGTATGAACAATCACTTCAACAAAAAGGACATTCAGATGGCCAACAAGCACATGAAGAAATGTTCAAAATACCTAGTTCTTTTTTTTTTCCAAAATACCTAGTTCTAAGAGAAATGTAAATCAAAACAACTATAAGGTATCATCTCACCCCAGTAAGAATAGCAAAATTTAACAGAACAGCAAACATCAAATGCTGGCGAGGTTGCAGAGAAACTGGAACCCTTATTCATTGCTAGTGAGAGTGTAAAATGGTACAACCACTATGGAAGGCTGTATGGCGCTCTCTCAAAAAGTTGGAAATAGAAATACCATTTGACCCAGCAATTCCACTACTGGGAATTTACCCTAAAGAAACCATAACCGCTAGCCAAGCAGATATATGCACATCCGTGTTTACTGTGGCTTTGTTCGTAATAGCATAGAGTTGGAAACAACCCAAGTGCCTATCAACAAACAAATGGATAGAGAAGTTCTGGTATATTCGCACACTAGAAGACTATGCAGCATTGAAAAACAAGGAACTCATGAAATATATACAAAATGAGTGACCCTGGAGGACATTATGCTGAGTGAAATATCTCAGTCACAAAAAGACAAATATTGCATAGGGCCACGGGACTGACATCAGGGTTGAGGGAAGACAGAGAAGGAGGGGATGAATGATGTATACTGCATTGAAACAGATGAGGGAGAGAACCGTTTAAAAGGGATTTATGATTGGGTATTATTATCATAACAGGAGTCCAGAGTGAAGGCTGCATAGAGGAGTGGACTTGCAGGGAGGGATTGCATAACAATGAAAGAGTTTTTCTTTTAAAGGACAAGAGTGAATTGGAGGGAGGGGTGGGCAGGGAGAAAAGTGCAACAATGAATGAATGGAAACCCAAAGTTTCTGGAAACTTTCACTAAAATTAATTAAAAAAAATATCTTCTTTGTGATTTACTTACCCATGAGCCTTTGTTTTTGTTTACTAGTTCCTTGTGATTTTTCTTTGTCTACTTCCTGCTACATCAGAGAGTTGGACAATGACCAAGGAGGACAGAAGGAGAATTGATGCCTTTGAGCTGTGGTACTGGAGAAGAGTATTGAGAATACCATGGACTGCTAGGAAAACAAACAGATTTGTCCTGGAAAGGGTTAAATCGGGTGGCTCCTTGGAGGCAAGGATTCTGAGGCTCCATCTAACATACTTTGGACATGTTGTGAGGAGAGACTGGTCCTTGGAGAAGGACATCATGCTTGGGAGGGTGGAGGGACAGCGCAGGAGAGGAAGGCCCTCTATGAGGTGGATTGATTCAGTGACTGGGATAATTGGGATGGGAGTGTCAGAGACAGTGCGATTGGCACAGGACAGAGCGGAGTTTAGGGCTGTTGTACATAGGGTCGCTATGAGTCACAAGCGACTCGACGGCACATAACAACAACAACAACTTCCTGCTAATTCTCAATAAAACCACAGAAAGGTGTAGCATAGGTGCTGAAGTGCTCCTAACTGGTAGCCCTCTGTCTTCATGGTTTCTGGCCTGACCTCCATACCTGAGTGTTCCCGTCTCTGCCTTTTCCCCTCTGCTGACAATAATTGCTATTGTCAGATAATAGATTCCGGTTGAAAGCAGAGAATACCAGAAAGATGATTAACTGTCTGGGGAGGTTGGGCTGTATAAGAAGTGTGGCATGAAGATCGGTGGAAGATTCCTCAACAATCTGCATTATGCAGATGACACAACCCTGCTGCTGAAACTGAGGAGGACCTGAAGCACTTGCTACAGAAGATCAAGGACTTCAGCCTTCAATATGGATTAAGGCTCAATATCAAGAAAATAAAGATTCTCACCCCTGGGCCAGTTGGCAGCATCAGGATGGAGGGTGAAGAGATTGAGATTGTTAAGAGCTTTAGTTTGCTTGGCTCAGTGGTCAACACTCTTGGCACCAGCAGCCAGGAAATTAAAGGACGTATTGCAATGGGAAAGTCTGCTTTTAGGGATCTCTCCAAAGGACCGAAGAGCAATGGTGTCACTCTGGAGACTAAGGTGTGCCTGATACAGGTCATGGTCTTGCAATCACTTGCTATGCGTCAGAGACTTGGACAATGACTAGGGAGGATGGAAGAATTGATGCCTTTTAGCTGTGTTGTTGGAGAAGAGTGTTGAATACACCATGGACTGCTAAGAACACAAACAGTTTCATCCTGGGGAGAGTGAAACCAGTCTGCTCCTAGGAGGCAAAGATTCTGATATTTCATCTGACACTCTGGGCATGTTGCAAGGAGGGACCAGTCCTTGGAGATGGATGTCATGCTTGGGAGGGTGGAGGCAGAGTGCAGGAGGGGAAGACTCTCTATGAGGTGGATTGATTCAGTGACTGGGGTAATCGGGATGGGTGTGTCAGAGACAGTGCGATTGGAACAGGAGAAAGCAGAGTTTAGGGCTATTGTACATAGGATTGCTATGAGTCGCAGGTGACTTGATGGCACATAACAAGAACAACAACATGTTTTATTATAAATCATAACTAATTATGACTAACATTGAGAAAAATGGGAGTCCTAGAACACTTAATTGTTCTCATTCAAACCTAAACATAGACCAAGAAAATATTTGTTCTTGTTGTTGTTAAGTGCCATTGAGTCAAAAACAACTCATAGCGATCCCTATGAACAAAAGACTTGAACACTTGTATAACTTTCTTCATTTTTCTAAGTTCATAGGATTTCCAGAGGCAAGCTACTTCAGAAGTGGATGCCACTCCTGCTTCCAAGCTTGTTTTAATCGGGGAGTTCCACCAAACACTGTCCACCATGGGTAAGCATTATTGCATTTGTCACATCAGTGTCAGAGTGTTCAGCATCACAGCAATCACAAGTTTCCTCTGTACAGCAAATGAACAGACCAGTGCTATACCAATTAGAAAAATGTTTGACCAAAAACAAGAAAAACCAGGCCTGAAGGCTGCAGATTAAAATCACCCACCTTTGGCTTGATAGCATCACTTTCTGTCCACTAGGCCCACTGAGCTCTCTCTATGTTGTTGTTATTATTAAGTACCATCGAGTCGAAGAAAGTTGTACAAGTGTTAAGGTTTTTCATTCATAGGGTCACTATGAGTTGTCTACGACTCCACGGCACTTAACAACAACAACATAGACAGAGCTCAGTGGGCCTAGTGGACAGAAAAGAAGATATTATCCCAAGCAAAACAAGGGAATACTGCTAAAATTAGAAAAGGTGTGAATCAGAGTTGTATACTTGCCCCATAACTATTCAATCTGTACACTAAGCAAATTGTTAGAGAAGGTAGACTAGTACATGAATGAAGCATAATAAAAATATTTTAAAAATTACAAAATATAAACATTAAGAAAAAAACTTGACTATATAGAGTGTGACATCAGGTTTAGAGGAAGAATTATCAACAATTCAACAACCACCATTATGCAGATTATAGAGCCTTGCTTGCTGAAAATGAAGGCTTTACACACTTGCTCTAGAAGATGAAAGACTATATCCTTCAGTATGGGTTACATATCAACATCATAAAAACAAAATTCCTCACCATTAGACTAACAAGTATCATGGTAGACAGAGAAAAGATTGACGTTGTAAACTATTTAATTTTATTTGAATCTATAGTCAACACCCATGGTAACAGCAGCCAAGAGCCAAAAAACCTATTGCATTAGTAAAATTTGTTGTCAAGGGCCTCTCAAAAAAGCTAAAGAGTAAGGGTGTCAGTTTAAAGACAAAGCTGTGCCTGATTCAAGCCATGATATTTTCATTTATTTGCTATGCATCTGAAAGTTGGAAAGTGAATAAGGATGACAGAGAAAGGATGAGCTTAAATTATGGTATTGAGGAAAAGTACTGAATATTCCATGGAGTGCCAGAAGAACAAACAAGGAAGTACAATTAAGTGCTCCTAAAGGCAAGAATGGTGAAACTTCACCTCACATACTTTGGGTGTGTTGTCAGGAAAGGCCAATAATCAGAAAAGACATCATACTGAGAAATGTAGAGAGTCTGAGAAAACCCTCAAGGAGATGGATATCAGAGATAATAAGAATGGTCCTTTCCTCAAAAAGCTGTACATAGAAATTCCATATGACCCAGGTATTCCACTTTTGGAATATGTACCCTGAGAAAATGAGAACTGAGGCAAAAAAAGAGACTTATACAACAATGTTCATAGCAGCATTATTCACTATCACAAGAATATGGAAATAGTCACAACTGAATGGATTGAGAAATTATGGTACATTCACACAATGGAATACTACGCACCATGAAGGAGCAATAACTTTGTAAATTATTACCTGACTTGGGAGGGACTGGAGAGCATTACGCTGAGTGAACACTCAGTCCCACAGGACAAATATTATATAAAAACATTATTATGCAATCAGTATGAAGATCGAAGGGGGTAGGGTGGAAGCAAAGGAATGAGGATGTGGGGGGGATTAATCATGGGGTTGTACAATTTGATGGGTGGCAGATTCTGGTGTGAAGAGAAATGTATTGGAATTTTGTAAATAAACTAGTAGGGCAAAGTTCAAATCTCTTCATAGAGTCGCTTTGAGTTAAAGCCAACTTGATGACACATGATAACAATTCCTCTTGATGTTGTCCTACATAATACTTATGCTTTCCTAACTTTTCCTCCTCCTTCTTTTTCTGACTAATCTTCTAAAAGGTTAGTATTAAAAGGTTTGTTCATCACTTCACTACTTCTATGTTCTATTTCATCAATTCTGCTCTTTTGCTCTTCCAATGTGTTATCTGTCCCTGCAATTTTAGTGTTAATATTATGAGTCTCAATCCAAGATATTAAAGAACTGAACCAGAAGAATGTCTGTGTTTCATTGATTATGCAAAGGGGTTTGTGTGGATCACAACAAACTGTGGCTGACTCTGAGAAGAATGGGAATCCCAGAAAACTTGATCATGCTAATGTGAAAACTATACTTGGAACAAGAGGCAGTCATCAGAACAGAGCAAGGAAACACTGCATGGTTCAAAATAGGGAAGAGTGTATGCCAGGGATGTGTCCTATCCCCATACTTTTTCAACCTATATGCAGAAATGATTAACCAGGAAACTGGGCTGTATGAGGAGAA
>NW_006400076.1:1066264-1067583 GCF_000299155.1 Elephantulus edwardii
AATCATTTGCTATGTGTCAGAGAGTTGGACAATGACTAGGGAGGATAGAATAAGAATTGGCAAAGGAAAGGAAAAAACTAGAGAGAAGAGAAAATAGATAATATGAGGAGCAGGCAGGGTTGGGTGGAGAGTACTGGAAATGAGAGGGGAAAGGAAAAATAATATCGTAATCAACAACAAAAAAACCCCAGACCATGTATAAAATAAAAAACAAACAAAAAAGCCACGGGAAATGACAAATGAGATGGGACTTGGCTAGGAATTCTTGGAAGGAGATGAACTGAGCTCCTGATTGGTGCTCTTGTTACTGCTGTGGTGGGTGGAGACAAGAAGTCTGGATTGGGACAGTGTGTCTGCCAGTACAGCAGAAGGTTGGAGTTAGAGTATCCAATCAGGTCAAAGCTTCTGTTCCTCATAGAGGTGACTGAGGCCTCAAGATGTGAACTGGGATTTGGGTAGTATCTGGCCTGTTAAAGAGTTCCTGGTGGCCTCAAAGGAGCCTGAGAGAGTCCGCCTAGCTAGAAATTATGCCTTTTGTCAACCTAAGGGGTGTCTCCTGTTGGGTTACACAGTCAGAGATAGCTAGCATGAAGAGATGGTCATGGCTAACCTGAATTCCCCAATGATTATGCTCTTTGTGGAGTGTATCAAGTGTAGATGTGGCATATGTCAGGCAAGGATGCCCAGTAAAAAGCAAGGACCCCAGTCAGTGGTGATACCCCCACCAATTATAACAGTCAAGGCACGCAACACAGCTGTACATCCTCCTGGCAAAATGTTTCAAACGTGGCCTAAGGCAAGGAGGTAGCTGAAAAATGACTCTATACATTTAGTAGATGATAGTAGGGCCTTTGGGTTTGGTGTGAAGCTTCTTTTGTTGTTTAGAAATTATGTTTTCTCTACATTTTAGAGAACCTCTGTCACATATGCCATTGCCAAAGAAGTCTAGTATTTTAAACCATCAAATTAGAAGTTAAAGTTCACACAGCACAGAACAATGCTAACCTTGTGATGCATTCTACACCACTGAACATTGTATTTATGAAGTAGTATCATAATGAAATGTGCAAAGACCTGAAGTCATAAAACCGAAAGGGAAGAACATACTCGGTTTCTCTCATAGAACTAAAATACAAAATATAAATATCCAAGCCTAGATTTGCAATACTAAAAGACTATATGCTCAAAATATTGGATTACACAATAAACAGCAAAATATGAAGAAAGGATGGCATTGTGATTAATTACATTGTTGTTGTTGTTATGTGCCGTCGAGTCGCTTGCGACTCATAGCGACCCTATGTACAACAGCCCTAAAC
>NW_006400076.1:1068942-1074722 GCF_000299155.1 Elephantulus edwardii
AAAGCAGCCTGAACTTCTTCTTTCATCACCATAGGCTCTTGCTCATATGTTGTTTCATGAAATTCTTCTGTGTCTTCCAATTCCTTTCTATACAGTGACTCAGTATATTCCTTCCATCTTCTTTTAACACTTCCTGGATCATTTAACATTCTGCTGAAAGCATCCTTGATTATAGCATTAGTAAACTGTATTTAATATTCTGAAACAAAATATGTATAAAATATTTGTAACCTTCCATTCAAATAAATGGGAGGAAAAAAGAAAATGAAAGTAATGTGCAATGTCACCTTATGTTGTTTTGTTGTTGTTAGGTGCCTTTGAGTCAAGCACAATATAGAGCAACCCTATGAACAAAAAATCTGAACCCTGTTCTATCCTGTGCCATCTTCACACTTCCTAACACATAAAAGCCTATTATAGCAACAGTCATCATATCAATTCTGGTTGAGGATCTTCCTCTCCTTTGCCGATCCACCACCCTTCCCAACATCACATGTCCCACTCCAAGGCTCCAAGGAATAGCACCTCTTAGCAACATGTCCAAATTATATGAGGTGAAACCTCATCATTTTTGCCTCCAAAGAGCGCGTCCTTTCCAAGACATATCTGTTCATTTTCTTGACCGTCCATGGTATGTTCAGTGCTCTTCTCCAACACTTCAGCTCAAAGGTGTTAATTATTTTTTTCTGTCATCTTTATTCATTGTCCAGCTCTCAGATGCATAACTAGTAATTGGAAAGACTATGGCCTGAATCAAATGCACCTTAGTTTTCAAACTGACATCACTACTCCTCAATATTTGGAAAGGTCCCTAACTGCAGATTTCCCCAGTGCAATGCATCCTTTTATTTCCTGACTCCTGGTACCAAGGGTGTTACCTGTGGATCAAAGCAAGGTGAAGCTGTTGACAGTTTCAATCTCCTCTCCATCCACCAGGAAGCTGCCTATCGGTCCAGTGGTAAGAATCTTTGTTTTCCTAATATTGAGATGCAATTCATTCCGAAAGCTACATTCTTTGCAACAAGCTCATCAAGCTCTCCTCACTTTCAGCAAGCAAGGTTGTGTCATCTGCATAACACAGGTTGTTGATGAGTCTCCCTTTAATTCTGATGCCATATTCCTTCTCATCGAGTCCAACTTCTCCGATAATTTGCTCAGCATACATAGTGAATGGATATAGAGACAGAATACAACCCTGGCTCACTTCTATCCCAATTCCAAACCCCTGCTGCATTTACACAACAGCCTCTTAGTCCAAGCATAAGTTCCACATGAACACAATCCAGTGCTCTGGGATTCCCATTCTCAGTGTCAGCCACAACTTGTCATGATCCACACAGTCAAACACCTTTGCATAGTCAATAAAGCACAAATAGACATTCCTCTGGTATTCCTTATTTTCAGCAAGGATCCATCTGGCATCAGCAGTGACATCCCTGGTGCCATGGCCTCTTCTAAATTCTGCTTGAACTTCTAGCAGTTCCTTATCTAACGACTGTTCCAGCCATTTTTAAATGATCTTCAGCAGTAATTTTGCTTGCTTGGGATATCAAGTATGTTGTTTTATAATTTCCACATTCAGTTGGATCACCTTTCTTGGTAATGGGAACAAATATGAACCTCTTCCAATCTGTTGGCAAGACAGCTGTCCTCCAAATTTCCTGGTATAGACTGGTGAGTGCATCCAAGGCTGCCTCTGTTAATTGAAACAAATCAATTAGTATTCCATCAATTCCTGAGGCCTTATTTTTTGCCAATGCCTTCAATGCAGCTTTTACTTCCTCCTCCATTACCCGTGGTTCCTGTTCATATAGTACTTCCTAAAATTTTTCAGAGTCAATCAATTCTTTCTAAAACAGTGGTTCTGTGTATTCCCTCCATCTTTTGATGCTTTCTGGGTCATTCAATATATTGCCCATAGCAGTCACTGAGTCAATCCATCTCATTGAGAGTCTTCCTTTACTATGCTGTCCTTCCACCCTGTCAAGCAGGACTTGTCCCTGCTTTCAACATGCCCAAAGTATGTCAGATGAGCTTCAGAATTTTTGTCTCCAAGGAGCAGCCTGGTTTCACCCTCTCCAGGACGAACCTGTTTGTTCTCCTAGTGGTCCATGGTATATTCAATACTCTTCTCCAGAACCACAGCTCAAAGGCATCCATTTTCCTTCTGTCATCTGTAGTATGATGCATAGCATGTAATTGTGAAGACCTGAATCAGGCACATCTTAGTCTCCAGACTGACATCATTGCTCTTCAGTACTCTGGAGAGGTCTCTGATAGCAGACTTCCCCAATACAATTTATCTTTTGATTTTATGACTATTGGTACCAGCAGTGTTGATTGTGGAGCCACGCAAACTAAAGCTGTTAACAATATCAGTCTCTTCACTGTCTATCATGATGCTGCCAGAATCTTTGTTTTCTTGATGTTGAGCTTCAATATATATTGAAGGCTGAAGTCCTTGACCTTCTGCAGGAAGCGCTTCAGGCTCTCCTCAGTTTCAGCAAGCAAGGTCGTGTTATCTTCATAACACAGGTTTTTTATGAGTTTTATTCCAATTCTGATGGTATAGTCCTCATTATAGAGACCAGCCTCCTGGATGATCTGTTTCACATATAGATTGAAAAGCTATGGAGACAGGTCATAACCCTGGCATACACCCTTCCTGATTTTGAACCATGCGTGTTTCCTTGCTCTGTTCTGATGACTGCCTCCTGGTCTAAGTATAGGTTTCACATAAACATGGTCAAGTGTTCTGGGATTCCCATTCTTCTCAGAGTCAGCCACAGTTTGCTGTGATTCACACAGTCAAATACCTTTGTATCATCAATAAAACACACAGAGACATTCCTTTGGTACTCTCTGCTTTCAGTCAAGATCCATCTGACATTAGCTATAATATCCTTAGAACCTGCACATCTGGCAGTTCTCTGTTAATGTGCTGTTTCAGTCATTTTTGGATAATTTTCAGCAGAGTCTTGCCTGTATGTGATATTAATGATATTGTTCAATAATTTCCACACTTTGTTGGGTCACCTTTCTTTGGAATAGGAACAAATATAGATCTCTTCCAGTCATTTGACCAGGTAGTTGTCCACCAGATTTCTTGGCACAATTTGGTTAGTGCATCCAGGGCAGCATTAGTTTGTTGAAACATGTCAATTGGTCTGCCATCAATTCCTGGGGCCTTGTTTTTTGCCAATTTCTTCAGAGCAGCTTTAACTTCATCACAGGCTTGCTCTTAGTCTTTTTTTTTTTTTCCATGAAAACCTTGTATCAGCTAATTCCTTTTGGTGAAGTGACTCTGTATATTCCTTTGGTCTTCTTTCAATGCTTCCTAGATCATTTAATATTCTATCCATAGTATCCTTAATTATTGCAACTTGAGGCTTGAATTTGTTCTTCAGTTCCTTCAGTTTAAGAAATCCCGGGTAAGTTTGGCTCTTTTGATTTTCTGACTCTAGCTCTTTGTACTTTTCATTATAGCACTTTGCTTTGTCTTCCCGGGATGCCATTTGAAATCTTCTGTTCAATACCTTAATTTCTTGATGTCTTCTCTTTGCTTTGGCTTCTTGGAATTCTTGTGCAATATTCAGTCTCAAATGACATCCATCTTGGTCTTCGTTATTGATTTAATTTCAGATGGTTCTCTTATGATGTCACCTGCTTCATTTCTTATTCGAGTTTTTCTATCTTCTCTTTCTTTTGTTAAATTTTCTAATATTTTGTCCATTTTATTGACCTTTTCAAAGAACCAATTCTTGGTCTTATTGATGGTTTAAATTTTTGTTTGTTTCTTTGTTTTACATTCCATTGATTTCAGCCTTTGTTTTTATTGTTTCCTTTCTTCTAGAGGCTGTGAAATTAGCTTGCTGTTCTATTGTGGTTCTGTCACATAACAAAGACAACAATAGTATTGTGGTTCTGTCTGTTTCTTCAACTTTGTTAACTGTTATCTATTTTTTTCATATCTATCATTTGGAGTGTAGATGTTGACTAAGGTTATGTCTTCTTGAGCTATTGTGCCTGTAATTATTGTGTAGTGTCCTTATTTACCTTTTATGATGGTTTCATCCTGAAGTCTGTTTTATCAGAGATCTGTATTGCTACCTTTGCTTTTTTGTGGATATCATTTGCTTGGTATAATTTTTTTTCTTTCAACCTTTGATTTTTAGTCTATCTCTCTCCTCATTTCTTAAGTGTATCTCTTGTAGGCAACAAATTGATGGACATAGAATTATTTGTATCTTTCTTCTCTTTTGTAAATTTTGCCAATGGCTCATCAATTTTATTGACCCTTTTGAAGAACCAGCTTCTGGTTTTGTGGATGGTTACAACTATTTTTCCATTTTTCATGTGTAGAGAGAAGAACTTTGTGTTCAAAATGGTTTTTCTAGCCATGGAATTTGACTTTGCCATGTTGATGGGCTGGAATATGTGAGTAGGGCGTGTTAGCCTATCCACATAGGATTGGTTAGTCTCATCAATCCATAAGGGAATTTACTAGTCTCACCATTAAATTAAGCTAATCTAACAGCAGAATTGGAAGATTTTCTCTCCAGACAAAGAAGGAAGAGAATGCAATGCATCCTTTAGAACCAGAGATTCCTATGTCAGCCAGACTAAGGACTTATGGAAGTATTATCCATAGCAGCCACAGCAGAAAATCAGAGATCTGACTTGAAACCTAGGGACAGCTATGCCATTGAATCAGAGCTAAGGGCCTTTTATTCAAGTTTATTGGAGGACAGCTTCAGTTTGCTTGGCTCCACGGCCAACACTCTTGGTACCAGCAGCCAGGAAATAAAAAAAAAAAAGTATTGCTATGGGAAAGTCTGCGGTTAGGGACCTCTCTAAAGTACTCAAGAGCAACGGTGTCTCTCTGGAGACTAAGATGTGCCTGATACAGGCCATGGTCTTTGCAATCACTTGTTATGCATCAGAGAGTTGGACAATGACTAGGGAGAATAGGAGAATTGATGCCTTTGAGCTGTGGTGCTGGAGAAGAGTATTGAATGTTCCATGGACTGCCAAGAAAACAAATAGATCCACCCTGGAGAGGGTTAAGCCAGGCTACTCCTTGGAGGCAAGGATTCTGGGGCTCCGTCTGACATACTTTGGACATGTTGTAAGGAGAGACAGGTCCTTGGAGAGGGACATCATGCTAGGTAGCGGGACAGTGCAGGAGGGGAAGACCCTCTATGAGATGGATTGATTCAGTGACTGGGGTAATCGGGATGGGTGTGTCAGAGGCAATGCGATTGGCAAAGGATAGAGCAGGGTTTAGGGCTGTTGTACATAGGATCGCAATGAGTCCAAACGACTCGACCACACATAACAACAACAACAACAACAACATTGGAGGACTGAGGAGGGGGTCTGGAGAGAAGTCAATATTGACAGTACTGAGAACTTTGTAACACTGGCCTAAGGCCATGAGATTCAAGACTGAATCCCCGCAAGCACATTTAGGAAACTGTGCTGACTATATTCTGCTACTTAGCTGACATGGTTATGTGTGATTTGTGAGCTATTGCAGCAGATTTGAGGCCCAGTAAAGCAGTAAGATTGGTGTTGGAATGAGTAGAAATATGTGCAGAAGCATGGTAGACAAGTCTGACCTCATGACAATTGGTCTTGCGATGTTGACTTTTTTGATTAAGAAAATTCCCATTTGTGAAGTTGGTAAAGGTCAGATATAGCTGTCCCCATATGGGCCTTGTTTGTTTTTTTTTTTTAGGTTTTTTTATTTTATTTATTTTTTTTTTTACAGAGGTTTT
>NW_006400076.1:1075134-1083523 GCF_000299155.1 Elephantulus edwardii
ATAATGTCCTCCAGGGTCACTCACTTTGAATAATATTGCATGAGTTCCTTGTTTTTCAATGCTGCGTAGTATTCCATTGTGTGGCTATACCACAGCTTCTCTATCCATTCGTTTGTTGATGGGCCCTTAGGCTGCTTCCAACTCTTTGTTATTGTAAACAAAGCTGCAATAAACATGGGTGTGCATGGGCCTTATTTTTTTAATGACAGGCTTTGATTTATTTATCGTCTCCTACTCTTTTTCTTAGATTTAGAACAGTATCTGACAGACAAGCATTTTCTGGAAAAGAGCAGATGAAAAATATTTCCCTGGTTGCAGAAATAACCAATTGATTCAGTGTTGTCCTCACCCTTGACACATGTGTCTTGACCCACCCCTTTCCCTGCTCCATTCAACATTTATTTCCTCCTATCCAGCCATTGATATGATGGCTTATATCTCAAGTGTTCTGGACTTCTGTGATTTCGAAGGCCTCAAACTGCTGCCAGTTTCTTATGCTGTGCCCTGTAACTCTTGAGTTTAGGAGTCTGTAAGTCCAAATACCAGGTACTAGTAGTATTAGGGAAATCTTCCTATCTCAGAAGTACTGAGGAAAAGCCTTTTGCCTTAAAGCTCTGTTCCAGGATTGACTTCTTGTAGCTTAGGACCTCTTCTTTTCCCTTTGTAACACACTGTAGTCACAATGGAATAGTTTCTCAGGGGAGAGTGATGTGCCCTATAAATCTGGTATAGTGTTATTTTCAAGGTCCTCAGTCCCCAAAGTATTTAAGGCCTCAGCCTTGATCTGCAGGCTTCTGGGAAGTGTGGGTGTACCTGCATCGTGTGGAGTGAATTGTATTGGGAAAGTCTGCTGTCAGAGATCTCTCCAAAGTACTGAAGAGCAATGATGTCAGCCTGGAGACTAGGGAGCACCTGATCCAGGCCATAGTGTGTGGGTGGTTTTTTTTAAATATTTTTTTCTTTTTTCTCTTTTTATTATTTTTTGCGTGTGTACCGTCAAATCAGATCTGACTGGTACAGGAGGAGATTGCCTCTCCTTCTTCAGCAGAGCTCTGGTGGATTTGAACCGCGTACCTCTGGGATTGCAGTGCAGCTTCTTGCCACTAGGCCACCAGAGCTCCCTCAGGCCATAGTTTTTACAATTACTTGCTGTGCATCAGAGAGCTGGACAATAACTAGGGATGATAAAAGAAGAATTGATGCCTTTGAGCTGTGATGCTGGAGAAGAGTATTGAATGGTCTGCGAGGAGAACAAACAGGTTCATCCTAGAGAGGGAAAGACCAGGCTGCTCCTTGGAGGCAAGGATTCTAAAGCTTCATCTGTCATGTTTGCAAAGACATGTTGCAAGGAGTTCTTGGAGAGGGATGTAGTGCTTGGGAGGATGGATGAATAGCACAAGAGAAGAAATTAAATTAGATTGATTCAGTGACTGGAGTAATGGGAGTATATGATTATGAGAGACTATATGATTAGCACAGATAGAGCAGGATTTAGGGCTGTTGTACATTGGGTCACTATGAGTCACAAGTGACTCGACGGCACATAACAACTACAACAACAACTCTTTTTCTCTTATTTGGTGCATTTAACCTATTCACATTAAGTGTGGATATTGATAGGTTAGGTTTTATCTCTTCCATTTTACTGTGCTTCTTTTTCTGTTGTTTCTGGTTGCTATGGTCCATTCACTTGCCTGTGGTGTCTCTGTGTGAAAAACTTCCCTTGGAATTTCTTACGGAGCTGGTTTTGTTTTCACAAATTTCTTAAGTTCCCGTTTGTCTACAAATGACTTAATTTCTGCTCCATATTTGATGGACTGCTATGCTGAGTACAGGATCCTCTTCTGGCAAATTGTTTTCTTTCAACATTCTGTATATACCATCCCATTGTCTGCTTGCTTACGTGCTTTCTACTGAGAAATCAGAACTTATTCTCTTTGTTTCTCTTTTGCAGGTTACTGTTTTTCTCACACAATTTTAATATTCTATCCATATCTTTTAATTTGGAGAATTTGACTATGATATATTTTTATCTTTTCTTTTTGTATCTAGTCTGTTTCATGTTCATTGAGCTTTTTGAACATGGGTTTTTCTTTTTTTAATTAATTTTAATGAAAGTTTACAGAGACTTTGGATTTCCATTCATTCATTGTTGCACATTTTCCTCCCTGCCCACTCCTCCCCCTTCAGTTCTCTTTTCTCTTTGAGAAGAGAAAAAAAAAATCCATTCATTGTTATACAGTTCCTCCCCTCAAGTCACCTCCACTATGCAACCTTCATTCTGGACTCCTGTCATGAAAATAATACCTAATCAAGTGTACCTTTTAAATAGTTCTCCCTCATCTGTTTCAATGCAGTATACATTATTTATCCCCTCTTCCTCAGTCTACCCTCAACTCCAATGTCAGTCCCATTTTACAACAATGGCACTATGCAGTATTTGTCCTTTTGTGACTGAGATATTTTACTCAGCATAATGTTCTCCAGCATCACCCATTTTGTATATTTGATTTTCTTCTCTTTTTTTAACTTTTAATGTGTGTGTGTGTGTGTGTGTGTGTGTGTGTGTGTGTGTGCAGTCAAATCGGATCTCACTGCTACAGGAGGAGATTGTTCCTCCTTCTCCAGCATCTGGTGGATCCGAACCACTCACTTCTGGGGTTGCAGTACAGCTTCTTGCCAGTAGGCCACCAGAGCTCGCCATGAATTCCTTGTTTTTCAATGCAGCATTGTGTGAATATACCAGAGCTTCTCTATCCACTTGTTTGTTGATGGGCACTTGGGTGGTTTCCAACTCTTTGCTATTGTGAACAAAGCTGCAATCAACATGAGTGTGCATATATCTGCTTGGGTGGCGGTTTTAGTTTCTTTAGGGCATATCCCAGCAGTTTCTATTTGCAACTTTTTGAGAAAGCACCATACATACAGCCTTCTATAGTGGTTGCACCATTTTACAATCCCACCAGCAGTGAATAAGGGTTCCAGTTTGTCTGCAGCCTCACCAGCATTTGATGTTTGCTGTTCTGTTAAAATTTGCTCTTCTTACTGGGGGAGATGATATGTCATAGTTGTTTTGATTTGCATGTCTCTTAGACCTAGGGATTTTGAACATTTCTTCATGTGTTTGTGTGCCATCTGAATGTCTTGTTTGGTGAAGTGTCTGTTCATATCTTTTTTTTTTTAAACCAAACAATAGTTTAAGTGAACTAGCAAAAAAGGTCTGCCTTGTACACCAGGCTCTGTAAAACTCTCTCTGCGTGATGAACAGCCTAAACACAGAGAGCGAGCAACAGGGCTGGGAGTTCTTAACAGTGGGTGAGGAGACCGGCAGCTCAAAGGCCGGGACCTTTGTACCTGCATGTCTGTTCATATCTTGTGCCCATTTTTCATTTATCATTTATCTTGTTGTGGTGCTTGAGTGTTTTATAAATTCTAGATATAAGACCCTTATCTGACATGTCATTACCAAATATTTTTTCCCCAGTCTGTGGCTTCCCTTTCTACCCTGTTGGAGACGTTTTTGGGTATGCATGGGGATTTGATTCTTAAAAGGTCCCATTCAAAAAAAAAAAGGTCCCATTCATCTATTTTATCCTCTCCTGGTTGTAGATGGATCTTTCTTGTTCTTCATGAAAGCTAGGAATTTTATTCTAGTATCTCTGCCACAGTATTCTCAGTGCTTTCCCTACCCCCTCCTGTTTTGGAATTCTGATCATAAGTATGTTGTTTATTTTTTTTATCCCACATGGTTCTAATATTTTCATAATTTACTTTATGTCTTTTTTGTGTGTTTTCTCCCAGTAAGATCAGGTTCTCAGAGTTAGCCAAAAGTTGTTGTCCACACAGTCAAATGCCTTTGCATAGTCAATGAAACACAGATACATATTTTTCTGGTACTCTTTGCTTTCAGCCAAGATCAATCTAACTTTAGCTACAATATCCCTACTGTCATGATCCCTTCTAAACCCAGCCTGCACTTCTGGAAGTCCTCTGTTGATGTGCTGTTCCAGTCATTTTTGGATAATCTTCAGCAGAATCTTGCTTGCATCTGATATTAATGATATTGTTCTATAAGTTCCACACTCTGTAGGATCACCTTTCTTTGGAATGGGAACAAATATAGTTCTCTTCAAGTCAGTTGGCCAGATGATTGTCCTCCAGATTTCTTGGCCCAACTTGGTGAACACACCCAGGGCAGCATCTGTTTGTTGAAATATATCAACTGGTACACCATCAATTCCTGGAGCCTTGTTTTTTGCCACTTCTTTCAGAGAAGCTTGAACTTCTTCCTTCATTGCAACAGGCTCTTGCTCATACAATGTTTCATGAAATTCTTCTGTGTCCACCACTTCCTTTTGGTACAATGACTCTGTATACTCTTTCCATCTTCTTTTAACACTTCTTGGATCATTTAATACTTTTTAAATTATTATTTTTTTATTTTGTGTGACTGTACTGTTAAATCAGATCCAACTGGTACAGGAGAATATTGCTCCTCCTTCTCCGGCAGAGCATCTGGTGGATTTGAACTCTGTACCTCTGGGATTGCAGTGCAGCTTCTTGCCACTAGGCCACCAGAGTTCCCCTAGGATCATTTAATATTTTGTCAGAGCATCCTTAATTATTGCAACTTGAGGCTTGAATTTGTTCTTCAGTTCCTTGAGTTTAAGAAATGCTGAGCAAGTTTGGCCTCTTCATTTTCTCTGCCTCCAGCTTTTTGCAGATTTCATTATAATACTTTACTTTGTCTTCCCTTGCTGGCCTTTGAAATCTTCTGTTCAGCTTCTTAATATCTTGATTTCTTCCCTCTGCTTTGTCTTCTTGGCACTCTAGTGTAATATTCAAAGTCTCTTCTGACATCCATTTTGGTCTTTTCTTCCACCTCTGTCTTTATAATGACCTTTTTAAACTCTTTTTGGATAATATTCTTGATATCCTCTCATAACTCATCTGGTCATCTCATTAATGTTCAAAGCTTCAAATGACTAGGGATGATAGAAGAAGAATCGATGCCTTTGAACTGTGGTGGTGGAGAAGAGTATTGAATATACCATGGACTGCTAAGAGAATGAACAAGTTCACCATGGAGAGGGTTAAACCAGGCTACTCCTTGGAGGCAAGGATTCTGAAGCTTCCTCTGACATACTTTGGACATTTTGCAAGGAGGGATCAGTCCTTAGAGATGGACGTCATGCTTGGGAGGTTGGAGTGGATGGTGCAGGAGAGGAAGACCCTCTATGAGGTGGATTGATTCATTGACTGGGGTAATGGGGTAGGTGTATCAGAGACCATTAGATCAGCACAGGATAGAGCTGGATTTAAGCCTGTTATACAAAAAATGACTATGATTCATAGGTGACTTGATAGCACATAACAACAACAACAAGTTCCCGTGATTAAAGGTCTTGTCTTCTAGCTTGCTGACTCCGTTTTCCAGCTCTTCTCTTCTGATTTTTTCATCTCCCCTCCAGCATGTTGAGGAATTCTACTATTTCTTGATATTCTGGTTTTCATTTTCATAGTTTTCTGTTATTTCCAGTGCTGTGCTTGTTGTAACCTATCTTGTGAAATTTTTTCAATTCTTTATTTATAGATTCAATCATTTCTTTCATCATTTGTAACTTCTTCATTAGATGTTCATGTAACTCTATGTTGACATATATCTTCTGGCTCCTTGTCTCTGTTTCTTGACATTGAGATATAATTCAAAAAGAAGGCTGTATTCCTTGATCCTCTATAACAAGTGCCTTAGGTCCTCCTCACTTTCAGTAAACAAGGTAGTGTCATCTATAATACATTAAAGATTCTTACCATTGGACGGATAGGAAACATCATGGTGGATGCAGAAGAAATTGAAATTGTCATAAACTTCTTCTTACTTGGATCCATAATTAACACCTTGCTACCACTAGTCATGAAATTAGGAGACTTATTGCATGGGGAGAGTCTGCAGTTAAGGACCACTCCAGATTATTGAGCTGCGGTCCTCAAGCCTACTTTAAATTGTTTTTTGTCAAACATTTCTCTAAGTGGTATAGCACTGGTTTGTGCATTGCTATACAGAGATAACTCATGATTGCTGTGATGTTAAACACTGTGACACTGATGTGTCAAATGCAATAATGGTTACCCATGGTGGACAGTGTTTGGTGGAGTTCCCCGATTAAAACAAGCTTGGAAGCAGGAGTGGCATTCACTTCCAAAATGGCTTGCCTCCGAAACTCTATGAACACTGCTTAGGTCTTTCATTCATAGGGTTGCTATGAGTCGTCTATGACTCCACAGCACTTAACAACAACAACCACCAGATTATTGAGAAGTAATGACATCAGTTTGAAGACTAAGGTATGTCTGATTCAGGCCATGGTCATTCTAATAATTTGGTTTTCATCTGAGAGCTGGACAATGAATAAGGATGACAGAAGAATTAATGCCATTGAACTGTGGGTTTGGAGAAAGGCACTGAAGATCCAGTGGATGGCCAAAAGAACAACTATGTTTTGGAGAGGGTACAGAGGGAGTGCTCTTCAGAGGCAAGGATGAGTCTTTGCCTCATATACTTTGGGCATGTTGCTAGAAGGGGCTATTCCTTGGAGAAGGACATGATGCTTGGAAGGGTGGAGGGTCAGCAAAGAAGAAGATTAACCAGGTGGATTGACATACTGACTGCCACAATGGGCTCTAATATATTAGCAAGTGTGAAGATGACACAGGATAAGGCGGGGTTCAGATCTACTGTTCAAAGGGTTGCTGTGAGTCATACTCAACTCAACAGCAACTAACAACCACATTAACAACTTTTCTTTGAGGTATTTGCTTTATTTTTTGTTTCAGTTTGTTTTTCTTCATTTTTAACTTCTTCAGTGTCCATTCATATAACTCCATATTGTTATATTTCTTTTCCTCTTTGTCTCTAGGGTATTCATTTGATCTGCAATCTGATCTACTTTTCTAGGAAAAGGCTTGTTGTTTTGGGTCCCCCTCCCCCATAATGTTTGAATCTGCCTGCTGCTTTCTTGACATTATGTGAAGTTCATGTTGATGTGGGTGAGGCAGTTTCTGTTGTGCTTTTGTAGGATGTTGAAAATTCCTTATCTTTCTGATTTTTTTTATAAGTTTCAGATTTAAAATATAGCTTCCAATTGAATATCCTAACGGCGGTCTTCCCTGCTGGTCATCTATGTGAAGATTTCTTTCCTCTTTGCGTTTGCAAGCTTCTCATTTCGTTGTCTTTTGAGGGGCAGGGCGCTAGAGTTTCCTTTTGCTCACCTGTGGTGGGAGCACATCTCTGTTCCGTCCTGTAGTTTGATGAGGGAAAGGAGTTTCCCCCCCAGTGATAGGCACAATCCCAGGAGGGCTACACTACTTAGGGAAAAGACTCAGGAAAGTGACAAGGTCCTAACAGTGCAGCCTCCAAATCTCAATAGTTGCTGATAGCCTCTCCCAGGACTGGTTGGAGGGCAGCTATTCCTGCCCCAGAAAACAAACACTCAGTGAAGTGCCAATTTCTCAGCAATCCAGTTCTTAATTCTGTCTACTCTTTAATGTCCAAAGAAGCCGGACCTCCTTTTCAGAAGCCACTAGTTGAAAGGGCAGCTATTACTACCCAAGAAGACAAAGACTGAGGAAAGCAATTTCTCAGCAATGCAGTTCTCAATTCTGGATATCTTCCAATGTCCAAGCACAGCTACAGCTTCTCTTTAGAGGCATCTAGTTGGAAAAGCAGCTCTCCCTGCCCTAGAAAACAAAGACTCAAGGAGACACCAAATTTTTACCAATCCAAAGAGGCCAGTGAATACAGGAGGTTAACAAATGAAAGGTCCTCCATCTTCCTCAGAGGGCAAGGAGATATTACATATGCAAAGGGAAAAAAAAGTTATTTTTTTTATTTGCTTTTCTCCCTCTTTTTCTGAATTGACTTTGGTGGCCTGATAATTGTTATTATACAAAAAAAAACACACTTTCTTCTTTATAACAGTAAAATCATAAAGGAATACCTATTATCTTACATGAAAAGATCTTGCAAATGCAAAATAATTGAAAATTAAAACAATGCTGCAATGCTTACCCTTAATGACCACCACCACCATATATGCAAACTGTACTGTGGCTGCTCTTAGACGAATAGAAACATAGTACAGCATCCCTTCCCTTTCTAAACTGCACAAATAAGGATTTTTGCTCTATTATGCAACACCCAAATGTATTACTTTTTTAAACATAGCCGAAAGTGTAACAATGATAAATGTTAATCAATTGCTAAATAATAGCTTGTACTATGAACCCACTGTGGGGTTGTTGTTGCTGTTATGTGCTGTCGAGTCGTTTCCGACTCATAGCGACCCTATGCACAACAGCCCTAAACCCTGCTCTATCCTGCGCCAACCGC
>NW_006400076.1:1085248-1090991 GCF_000299155.1 Elephantulus edwardii
CTTCCTCTTCTGTCTTTGTAATGACCATTTACACTCTTCCTGAATGATATCTTTGACATCCTCCCACAACTCATCTGCTCTTCGCTCATTAGTGTTCAAGGCCTCAAACCTGTTCCTGTGGGGGGAAAGGGTAAATTCTAAGAAATCTTGCTTTTTCGTTTTCAAATCAGAAGATTTAAAAATATTAGGAAATATGTAGGAGGAGTTGAATGTTACACAAAAGATATCTTTCAGCTAACTGGAACAAAGACATAGGATTTCGTTGAAAGACATTTATTGCTCTGGGATATTATTGTTTCTCTTTGTTTTCACACTTTATCCTTTACAAAATCCAAAATAAATAGATGTGTGTTGTGTGTGTGGATGTGTCTCCTTAATTAGCTGATTTTGAAATTTCTATTGTTTAAACTTAATTAGCTAGATAGAGGGAAATCTTGAGTAATTCAGCCATCAATTAGTTGTTGGGTAATTAAAGCTATTGAAGGGAATGTTTGGTTACAACCTAGGTAGTTAAGGGAATGCTTGGTCACAACCTAGGTAGTTAAGTGTCCTCTCTCTTCTGTCACTAGCTGTACATTTATTGAGCACCTACTATGGACTAAGCAGAAAAGGTGCACATGATATTTCTTGAGCTCCCAGCCTGGTGGGATGATAGACAAGCAAATAAATTATTAGAAACTGACCCTAAGGCCCTGGCACTTGGAAGGAGGAGTGGCATCCACTTCCATAATAGCTTGCCTCCAGAAACCCTATGAACCTGGAGAGAGGATGAAAGGCACCCAAGCATTGAGGACTCTCCTTCATAGGGTCACTATGAGTCGCCTGCGACTCGACCGCACTTAACAACAATAACATCAACATGGAGAGAGAGATCAGCTGGCCCAGTGGACAGAAGGCGATGCTACCAAGCTGAAGGTGAGTGACTTTTAATCTGCGGCCCTCCGGCCTGTCTTTCATTGTTTTTGTTCAGACATTCCTCTACGTCGTATAGCCCTGGTGTACAGTGGTCACTTGTGGTTGCTGTGAGGCTGAACACTGTGACACTGATGTGTCAAATGCGTTAATGACTGGTTACCCAATGCGGACAGAGAGTGAGGTTGAGCTCCCCGATTAAAACAAGCTTGGAATGAGGAGTGGCATCCACTTCCATAATAGCTTGCTTCCGGAAACCCTATGAACCTGGAGAAAGGATGAAAGGCACCCAAGCGTTGAGGACTCTCCTTCATAGGGTCGCTATGAGTCGCCTGAGACTCGACGGCACTTAACAACAACAAGGCCCTGGCTGGGAAATATAAAGGAATGCCTTCAGTTTTTAGTTGTTGTTGTTAGATGCTGTCAAGTTGAGTACAACTCAATGAACAACAGATCTGAACCCTGCCCTATCCTGTACTGTTCCCACAATTTCTGACACAATTAAGCCCATTGCCGCAGTCACTGTGTCAATCCATCTGGTCAAGGGTCTTCCTCTCTTTTGCCATCCCTCCACCTTCCCAACCATGTTGTCCGTTTCTGAGGACTAGCCTCTTCTAGCAATATGCTTAAAGTATTTGAAACTAATTTAGTCATCTTTGCCTTCAAGGAGCACTCAATTTTCACCTTCTCCAAGACATACCTATTTGTTCTTTTTACAGTGTATGTGATAATCAGTACTCTTCTTTAATACCACATTTCAAAAGCATCAATTCTTCTTCTTTATTCCCTGTACAGATCTCAACAGCAAGTGATTGAAAAGATGATGCCCTGAATAAGGCAAACCTTGATACATGGAGAAAGGATTGAAATTGTCAATAAGTTCACCTTCCTTGGATCAATAATCAATACCCTTTGTATCAGCAGTCAGGAAATCAGTAGATGTATTTCATTGGGCAAGTCCACTGTCTGGCACCTCTGCAGAATGCTAAAGAGCAATGATGTCAGTCTGAAGACTAAGGTGCACTTAATTCAGACTATGTTCTCAATCACCTGCTATGAATCAGAGAGCTGGACAATGGATAAGGATGATGGACTAATTGATGCCTTTGAGTTGTGCTCCTGGAGAAGAGTGATGAATATCGTATGGACTACCAAAGAACATATAGATATGTCTTGGAGAGGGTGCAGCCAGAGTGCTCCTTGGAGGCAAAGATGGCAAAGCTTCATCTTTCATACTTTGGACATGCAGCTAGAGGAGGCTATTCATTGGAGAGAGACATAATACTTGAAAAGATGGAGGGGGATGAGAAAAGAAGAGGAAGACCCTCAGTGAGATGGATTGACATGATGACTTCTGTAATGGGCTTGAGTGTTTCAGAGATTGTGAAGATGGCACAGAATAGGGCAGGGTTCAAGTAGGCTATTCATAAGGTCACTATGAGTTGTACACAACTTGATGGAGTCTAAAAACAAGAACAATAACAGTCCTCAAACTGAAGTCATTGATCTTCAATAATCTGGAGAGTTTCCTGGCTGGAGACTCTCCCAGTGCAATATGTCTCCTGATTTCCTGACTGCTAGTACTAACTGTATTGATTCTGGATCCAAGCAAGATGAGATTGTTGACAGTTTCAATCTCTTTTGCATCTATCATGGTATTGCATTTAAGGCCAGTGGTGAGAATTTTTGTTTTTATAACATTGAGTTGAAATCCATATTAAAAGATGTAGTATTTGATCTTCTGCAGCAAGCACTTTAAGTCCTCCTCACTTTCAGCAAGCAAGGTTGCATCATCCACGTAATGAAGGTTATTGAAGATCTTCATCCAATCCTGGTTCCACATTCTTCTTCATAGAGTCCAGCTTCTTGAATAATTTGCTCAGCATACAGATTGAATAGGTATGGAGAAAAGATACAACCTACCCTGACTTACAACTTCCCAAGTTTTCCATGTAGTGGTCCCCTGCTCTGTTCGCCCAACAGCCTCTTCGTCTTGGTATAGGTTTCATGTGAGCACAGTTCAGTATTCTGGGATTCCACAGACATATGAAAATGAGATACATAAGTGAAAGTTATAAGTTTATTCTTTTCTTAATCTCTAACTCTTGATCTTCAATCACTTATTTAATAACTTCTTTCAAGCCAATTAAAATATAATATATATTGCATTGTTATATAATTCTTACTTATACAAAGCCATATTTGGAAGCTTTTAGTTTCTATTCCACTAATTTTTATATACTTAATATTATTTTATACTTAATTATTTGGTTTTGTGATATTTTGCTATCTAGGAGATCTGTTGTTTCTATTGTTGTTATGTGCCATTGAGTCGCCTGCGACTCATAGCGACCCTACGTACAACAGCCCTAAACTCTGCTCTGTCCTGTGCCAATCTCACTATCTCCAACACATCTACCCCCATTACCCCAGTCACTGAATCAATCCATCTCATGGAGGCTCTTCCTCCCTTGCACTGTCCCTCCACACTCCTAAGCATGATGTCCCTCTCCAAGGACGGTCCCTCCTTGCAACATGTCCAAAGTATATCAGACAAAGCTTCAGAACCCTTGACTCTAAGGGGCAGCCTGGCTTCACCCTCTCCAGGACAAATCTGTTTGTTTTCTTAGAAGTCCATGGTATATTCAATATTCTCCAACACCACAGCTCAAAAGCATCAATTCTCTGTCTATCATCCCTAGTCATTGTACAGCTCTCTGATGCATTGCAAGTGATTGCAAAGACTATGGCATGTATAAGGAGCACCTTGGTCTCTAGACTGACATTGTTGCACTTGAGTATTTTAGAGAGGTCTCTAACCACAAACTTTCCCATCACAATATGTCTTTTAATTTCCTGCTTGCTGGTACCAAGAGTGTTGACTGTGGGGCCAAGCAAACCAAAATTGTGAACAATCTCAATCTCTTCATCTTTGTTTTCTTGATATTGAGCCTCAATCCATACTGAAGACTGCAGTCCCTGACCTTCCACAGCAAGTGCTTCAGGTCCTCCTCAGTTTCAGCAAGCAGGGTTGTGTCATCTGCATAACACAGATTGTTGATGATTCTTCCTCCAATCCTGATGCCACATTTCTCCTCATAGAGCCCAGCCTCCCGGATAATCTGTTCTACATAGAGATTGAAAAGGTATGAAGACAGGATACAGCCCTGGCTCACACCCTTTCCAATTTTGAACCATGCCGTGTTTCCCTGCTCTGTTCTGACAACTGCCTACTGGTCCAAGTATAGGTTTCACGTTAGCACAATCAAGTGTTCTCGGATTCCCATTCTTCTCAGAGTTAGCCACAGTTTGTTATGATCCACACAGTCAAATGCCTTTGTGCAATCAATGAAACAAAGATAGACATTATTCTGATACTCCTTGCTTTCAGCCAAGATCCATCTAATATTAGCCACAATATCCCTAGTACCACGACCCCGTCTAAACCCAGCCTGCCCTTCTGGCAGTTTTCTTCTTACATGCTATTCCATTCGTTTTTGAATAATTGTCAGCAGAATCTTCTTGCATGTAATACTAATATTGTTTGATAATTTCTGTACTCTGTTGGATCAAATATCTTCCAGTAAGGTGGCCAAGTGGTTGTTCTCCAGATTTCTTGGCACAACTTGGTGAGCACATCTAGGGAAGGATCTGTTAGCTGAAATATGTCAATTGGTATACCATCAATTCCTGGGGCCTTATTCTTAGCCAATTCTTTAGCAGAGTCTTAACTTCTTCCTTCATCACCATAGGCTCTTGCTCATATGTTGTTTCATTAAATTCTTCTGTGTCTGCCAATTCCTTTTGGTATAATGACTCTGTATACTCTTTCCATCTTCTTTTAATACCTGCAGATCACTCACTATTTGGCCCAAAGCATCCTTAAGTATTGCAACTCAAGGCTTGAATTTCCTCTTCAGTTCCTTGAGCTTAAAAAATGCTGAGCGAGTTTGGCCCCTTTGATTTTCAGGTTCTAGCTCTTTGCACATTTCTTTGTCTTGTCACACAGCCTTTTGAAATCTCCTGTTCAGCTCCTTAATGTCTTGATTTCTTCCTTCTGCTTTGGCTTCTTGACTCTCCAGTGCAATATTCAGAGTCTCTTCTGATATGCATTTTGGTCTTTTTCCTCCTCCATCTTTGCAACACTCTTCCTGGAAGATATTCTTGGTGTCTTCCCATAACTCATCTGGTCTTCGCTCATTAGTATTCAAGGCCTCAAACCTGTCCTGAGATGGTTCTGAAATTGAGGTGGGATAGACTCAAGGTCATATTTTGGTTTCTGTGGGTTTGATCTCACTTTACTTAGCTTCAGCTTAAACTCGAATATGAGTAGTTGGTGATCTGTTCCACAATCAGTACCAGGCCTAGTTTTCACAGCTCATATTGAACTTCTCTAGCGGTTCTTTCCAAAGATGTAATCTATTTGATTCCTATGCATACCATCAGGTGAAATCATGTGTATAGCTTGCATTTATGTTTCTTATAAAATGTATCTGAGATGAATCAATTGTTGATTGTAAAAAATTCAATCATCCTATCTCCAGCTTCATTTCTGTCATCAGGTCCATTTTTCTGTGTAAAATTTATATTGCCTTTACTATCAGTTCTTCCACTTTAATTTAAAGATTATTTACATTGCATTTTCTTCCCGACACAATTCCTACTAAAAATTTAATAGGGCTTAGATTAAATTCACATATTAATGTGAGCTGAGCTGTTGTTGTTGTTGTTTTGTGCCGTCGAGTTGTTTGCGACTCATAGTGACCCTATGTACAACAGCCTTAAACCTTGCTCTATCCTGTACCAATCGCATTGCCTCTGACACACCCAT
>NW_006400076.1:1094046-1097994 GCF_000299155.1 Elephantulus edwardii
TATGGTCTCTTCAGGGTATATTCCCAGTAGTGGAATTGCTGGGTCAAATGGTATCTCTATTTGCAACTTTTTGAGAAAGTGCCATACTGCTTTCCACAGGGGTTGCACCATTTTACACTCCCACCAACAGTGAATCAGGGTTCCAGTTTCTCCACAACCTCGCCAGCATATTTTCTTAAATAGGAAAGATTTTTAAACTTTTAACATGTTCTTATAGATATATCTGATATAGCCATAGTCCTTAGTGAGTTGCACTGCTAATCTAAAAGTTGAGCATCTCTGGTGTTTTGAATCTACTGCAGGAAAAAAATAAGCAATCTCTCTCATACAATTTGCTACCTCAGAAAGCTAATGGAGGGTCACTATGAATCGGAACCACTTCAATAGCGGTATTATTATTTTCCTTATTCAATAAATTTAGCAAAATTATGTTATTTCTAACAATATTCTCATTGATTTTTTTATGGCACTTTTATAAATAAAACCTTCCTCAAATTATTGTATTGAGGGGGCTCTATTTATGGTCTTTTGAGTATATTTGCTTTTTAAAACAATCACTGTAGTGGCTATATTTGAATGGGGCTTAAGGAAAAAATTAAATGAACCAAGAATGAGGGAGTTAGTGAAGACTAAAAGGAGAAGCTTGTTGTTGTTAGGTGCCATTGAGTTGAGAACAACTTACAGCAATCCTATGAACAACATTTCTACACCCTGTACTCACCTATATCACCATAATTATTTCTGACATACTTAGTCTCCTTGCAGTACTCATTGTGGAAATTTATATTGTTAAGAATTATCTCTTTTACTGGAATTCTATCTTTCCAAGCATGATGCCCCTCTCCAATGAAAAGCCTTTCCTAGCAACATAGCCAAATGATGTGAAACAAAGTTTTATCATCTTTGCCTCCAAGGAGCACTCTGGCTGCACCTTCTCCAAGATATATCTATTTTCTTCTTTTGACAATTTATGGAATATTCAGTACTATTCTCAAACACCATAGCTCAAGAGCATCATTTCTTCTTCTGTGACACTTATTTATCAGGATAAAACTTGAAATTGTCTTTTTGCCCCCTCTGTTAATGAGAAGAATATTTTATTAGATTCAATATGGATTGCATCTCAATGTCAAGAAAACAAAGATTCTTACTACTGGACCTGAAGGCAGCACCATGGTGGATGGAGAAGAGATTGAAACTGTGGCAAAGCATATTTTATTAGATTCAATATGGATTGCATCTCAATGTCAAGAAAACAAAGATTCTTACTACTGGACCTGAAGGCAGCACCATGGTGGATAGAGAAGAGATTGAAACTGTCAAGAATTTCATCTTAATTGGATCCACAATTAATACTCTTCAGAATTCATGAAATCAGGAGATGTATTGCATTGGGAATAATGATGATAGAAAAAGAATTGACTCCTTGAGCTGTGGTGTTAGAGAAGTGAACATACCGTGGACAGCCAAGAGACCTTACAAGAGATATGCCTTGCAGAAGGTGCAGCCAAAGTGCTCTTTGGAAGCAAGAATGATTTTGCCTCACATACTTTGGGCATGTTTTTAGGAGCAGCTATTCCTTAGAGAAGGATATGATGCTCTTGGAGTGGTCTTTGGAGGCAAGAATGATGAGGCTTTATCTCACATACTTCAGGCATGACTGCTACAATGGGCTCTAGCATGTCAGGAAGGTGAGGATGGTGCAGGATAGAACAGAGTTCAGATCTTTTGTTCATAGAGTCACTGGTCTCTCCCTCCACTCACCAAATTATGCAACTCTGTGATTTTGCCTCTTCCCCTCATCACCCTCTGCTCCCATCCCTTTCTCCCCTTAGGTCCCCATACATGCTTTACTAGTTATCCTTCTATATTTACAATAATAATATTATGCAGTATTTATCCTCACAAGACTGAATTAGTTCACACAGCATAATGCTCTCCAGTCTTTCCCAAGTTATGTAGCATTTTTAAAAAATACTGAAAATACTGGTCCTGAGTCGTGCCTAGTATTCCATTGTATGAATGTACCACATGAAATTATCTTTTTAACTGTGAGTGCAACACCATTCTTCATGGGGTTTGTGTGTGTGTGTGTGTGTGTGTGTGTGTGTGTTTTAATTGCCAGCATAGTATATCATGTTATGACTCAAGAGGAAGACCATATAGGATTCCATGATTTTGAGTGTAATGGTAAGAGGAATAAAGGATGGCTTCCAAGTTTGACCTATGGGTGACTATGTAGAAATAACATTTATTAAACAATTTTTATGAAAAAGGGTAGAGTCACTTAAATTGTAAGTAAAGAATTGACAGTTTACAGATAAAAGTAAAAGTACTCAAATTCAGATTCTCAAGCATAATTTGGGATGAGTCATTTCATAACCACTAAATCCACAATCCATAACAAGTTGTAATAAGGACAAATACTGCATACGACTATTCTTGTAAAAACAGAAGGAAAACTTGTAAAACATCTATGGAGATACAAGGGCGGAAGGGGTAGGAGCAAAATTACAGGATTGCACAATTTGGTGGGTGGAGGGAAGGAGTGAAGGAAATGAGATGGATCTGGCTAGGACATGAAAAGATTGGATAATGTTGGACAAGGTCCAATGGTGATTGATTTTATAAAACATAATGAATAGCAATGATTGTATGAAACACAATATGAATGAAGATTAAAGTGAAACACAATTTATATGAACTGTGAGAGAAAGCCAATATAAATTTTTTTAAAAAGAAAATCTAAAAAGAAAGATAAAGAAAAACCTAAGGAATTCTACTAATGTTCTTAACCTTCAAACCAAAGTGTCCCACAACTGTATATATGGGAATGTCCTGTATATTAATATTTTCCATGTAAATGAATAGTGCTGGTTTGGAACATGATGTTCACAATCCTTTGTTGTCATTGTTTTGGAGTCATTGAGTTAAGTACGATCCACAGTGACTCGAAAAATAACAAATGTGGGGAGCTTTGGTGGCCTAGTGGCAAGGAGCTGCAACTACAATCCCAGAAGTGCACAGTTCGAATCCACCAGATGCTCTGCCGGGGAAGGAGGGACAATCTCCTCCTGTACCAGTCAGATCTGATTTGACGGTACACTCACACAAAAATAATAAAATAAAATATATTTAAAAAAAAACCAAAACAACAAATGTGAACCCCATCTTGTCTGTGCCATCCTTACACTGCCTGACACACTAGAGTCCATAGCAACAGTCAGCATGTCAATCCACTTCGTCGAGGGTCTTCCTTTCCTTTGCTGACCCTCCACCCTTCCAAGCATCGTGTCCCTCTCTAAGGAATAGCCCCTTCTGCCAACATGCCTAAAGTATGAGAGGTGAAGCCTCATCCTTCTTGCCTACAAAGAGCACTCAGGCTGCACCCTCTCCAAGACATATTTATTTATTCTGTTGGTAGTCTATGGGATGGCTGGTGCTTTTCTCCAACACCACAACTCAAAGACATCAGTTCTTCTGTCATCCTTATCCATTGTCCAGCTTCCAGAAGCATAACAAGTGATAAGAAAAAGCATGATCTCAGCCAGAGGCACTTGAGTCCTCAAACTGATCATTACTCCTCAATAATTGAAGAGTTCTCTAACTGTAGACTTTCCCAGTGCAATACATCTCCTGATTTCCTGAATGTTGGTATTAAGAATGTTAATTGTGAATCCAAGTACAATAAAGTTGTTGAGAGTTTCCATTTTTTTCTCCAACTATCAAAATGTTGCCTATCAGTCCAATGGTAAGAATCTTTTTTTTTTCTTACCACTGAGAAGCAATCCATATTGAAGGTTGTAGTCTTTGATCTTCTGCAACAAGTGCTTTAAGTTCTCCTCACTTTCATCATCTGTTATCTGAAATACTTCAATTGGTATACCATCTATTCCTGGGGCCTTATTTTTTGCTATTTCCTTCAAAGCCGCTTGAACTTCTTCCTTC
>NW_006400076.1:1100044-1119500 GCF_000299155.1 Elephantulus edwardii
TTGATAACTCTTCCTCTGATTCTGATGCCACATTCCTCTTCACAATTGTCTTGTTTAATTAACAATCAAGTATAAGCTGACTGGTTGATTTTGTTTAATTAAGATAATCAGTCATTTTTATTGAATTAACAACCATTTGTGGCCTGGAAGCCTCTTGTTTCAACCAATCAGGACCTAGTGGGCAAGCCTTTGTGTTTAAAAGGCAGTTGGGTCCTCCCAGTGACTCTCTTATTTGGAGCTTCTTGTCTGAATCAGTTGAATTCCAGAAGTTAAGTTGTGCTGATTTAATTAACAATCTGTTGTAATGCTGATTTGTTGTTTTGATTTAATTAAGCTAATTGGAGCTTGGGCCTGGTGTGAAGACTTATTTTCAGTTAGAGGTACAAACCAAATTGATAGTTCGTTGTGTTTGAGGAGAACATTGTTCTAATTGATACAGCACTTGTCTGTCAGTTTGCTGTACTGAGAGAACTTATGGGTTACTGTGATACTGAGAGCTGTGCAACTGGGATGTCAAATGCCATAAGGGTTACCCTTGGTAGACAGGTTTCAGTATAGCTCCCAGATTAAGACAGTCTAGGAAGCAGGACTTCCTGCTTAAATTCACTTCTTAAATAACAGGTCTTTGAAAACCCTATGAAAATCTATGAACAGAATCCCTTGTTAGGGATCATAAAATAATGTTTTCCCTATTTTGTATTTAAAGTTATTAGAAGAAAAAATATCCCTCATCATATCTTCTCATTTCACTATTAGTTATTGTGTGGTGTACCATAGAGTCAAAACTGACTCATAGCTGACTCTTCAGTGGGTTTTTAGAGGCATTTGATTGCACAAAATATTGCCCGTTGTTCTCCTGAATAGCAACTGACGGCCTCAAACTGCATGCAAATCTACTTCAAAAGATCACTCTGAAGTTTTAAAGACCAAAGATGTCACTCTGATGAATAAGGTACACTTGATCCAAAGCATGACCTTCCAATTTCTTATATTCACGTGGAAGCTGTATAATGAAAAAGGAAGCCAGAGAGCGGAGGCATTCACATTGTGGAAAAGATGAAGAATATTGAATATACCGTGGACTGCCAAAAATCTATCAAAATCATTCTCAGAAGAAATCCAACCAGAATGCATTTTAGAAGTATTAGATGGCAAGACTTCAATCTGCTTATTATGGACACATATTTAGGAAACACAAGTCTTTGGAAAAGGATGTCATAATTGGTAAAGTTAGGGTCAGTGAAGAAGAAGCAAGGCCTCAGTGAGATGAGTTAACACAATGGTGAAAATGATGGATTAAAAAATAAGCAAAAATTTTGAGAGTGGCATGTTGTTGATGTTAGGTGCCTTCAAGCTGACTCCAAATCATAGCAATCCTATGTACAAAAGACCAAAACCCTGTCTATCCTGTACCATCTTCACAATGTGTTCAAGCCCACTGGCGCAGTCACAGTGTTAATCCATCTCATTGAGGATCTTCCTCTCTTTTGCTACCCTCTGCTTTTAGAAGCAAGTCGTTTTCCAAGACTGGTCCCTACCAATTGTATGCCCAAAGAATGTGAGATGAAGTCTCACTGTCCTTGCCTCTAAGGAGTACACTGGTTGCACTTCACTCAAAAGAGATTTATATGTTCTTTTGGCAATCTATGATACATTAAATTCTAACACCACAATTCAAAGATAGTAATTCTTTTTCAGTCTTCCTTATTGACTTATCCAACTATTGCATACACGATAAGCAGCTGGAAATATGATGGTTTGGGTGAGGTGCACCTTAGTCTTTGAATTGGCATCTCTATTCATTAGCCCTTTAAAAAGGTCTTTGATTTGCCCACTTCAGTATATATTTTTATTTCTTGATTGCTGCTTCTATGGAGTTTGCTTATGATGCAAGCAAAATAAAATCATTGATACATTCAAATTTTCCTCCTTTTCATGATGTTGCTTACAGGTCTAGTTGTGAGAATTTTTATTACTTTATATATATATTTCCTGTTTTAAGTTTCCTTCCACTTATGTGGAAAGTCAAAGTCAATGACTAGGAAAGCCATTTTGAACAATAAACCCTTTATTACCACTGTAGTCTATAAGATTCTTTAGCTATCTTTAGGTCTCTATAAGTTTGAAGTCATTTCTGAATTTACAAGGACCAGTTAGTGGATTGCTTTTATGTTTGCTTGCAAATGTTGTTTGCAATTCGGTGGTGGTGGTGGTGGTGGTGGTGTTAAATGCTGTCAAACATGACTATAGTGACTCTGTGAACAACAGATCTGAACCGTGTCCATTCCTATCATCTCTGATTTGCTTGATCCCATAGCTGCAGGCACTATGTTAACCCATCTCATTGTGGGTGTTTTTCTCTTTCGTTGACCCTCCACCTTTCTAAGCATGATGCCCTTTTCCAAGGAATAGCCTCTCCTAATAATATACCCAGAGTATGTGAGACAAAACTTTACCATCCTTGCCTCTAAGGAGCAATCTGGCTGCACTTTGTCCAGGACAGACTTGTTTGTTCTTTTGGCAGTCTGTGGCACCTAACACTCTTCTCCAATACCACAACTCAATCTTTCTTCTGTTATTCTTATTCATTGACCAGTTTTCAGATGCATGGCAAGTGATTGAAAAGACCATGGCTTGAATCACTTTAGTCTAAGCTGACTTCAGTGTTCTTCAATAGCTTAGAGAGATCCCTGACAGCAAACTTTCCCAGTGTATTATGTCTTTTGATTTTTTGTTTGCTGGTACCCATGGTATTGATTGTGAATTAAATAACTGACAACTTCAATCTTTTCTCCATCTACCATGATGTTGCCTGTTGACCCAGTGAAAATTCTATGAACAAGTGGTGTAAAATTTGCTTTTATTGTCATTTACCTTCTGAAAGTAAGGTTGTGATATACAGTTAAATTTACAAACTGCCTACCTTTCAACATCAAGTTATTGATTGCTACCTGAGAACCATTGGAAAAAAATGGCTAAATCAATTCACAATTAACTGCTTGAAACATTTTCATTTCATAAATAAGTGACAAGAAATAATATTTTAATATGAAGTTATAATCCCCTGATATTTAAGTACAATCCATAAACATGAGTAAACTGAGGCCTAAAAAGTATTTGTTCAAGACCCACATGACTTTGGTAGAGCTGGGACAAACCACAGGAATTTATAACCTTGAATGATGGGGAACACAGCTTTTCTTTGTATTTTCTCAGACATCCAAGGTTTCCCAAGGGTCTGCGATGTTTTATGTGATGTGTTTGTTGATTAGAATTTTATGTCAACAGGTCCAAAAATGAACTTGCATTACTTGGATACATGCTTATTTTTCTTTTCAATAAACCTTCATATTCCCAATTTCATGATCTATTTTTAATGCTATTAAATTAGAACAGGCAAAAAGAAAAGAATATCCTCTTTTTAATCCAGTTTCTAAATAACACTGTCCCTTTTCAAACTTAAATCCTACACCCTCCAGTTTTTTGGAATTGAAATTTGTTTTAACTTTCTGGAACAAAACATCTTTCTCTCCAAACATAATGTTTCCCACTTCTAAGAAAGACATAGAGTCTTAATTATCATCTCTGCTCCAAGGAGTTTGCTTGTCCCAGTCTCCTACTATTTTGGTTTTGTCTCTTACATTTTGTTCCCTTTCACCCCAATTTAATTAATTTTCTTCTTTCATCTCACTATAAAAATAATAGAGAATTACAGGGAAGAAGGGAGAGAATTGTGATGATATTGTGGTTATTATAATTAATGTTATAAAACAGAACATGCATGAATGGTTAAATGGAAAACCAATTGCTTTGAAACTCATTCAAAGTACCTATTTTTCTTTCATACTACCACTACCTACCTACTGTCTTGAAGTCAATTCTGACTCTCCATTAGTTTTGTGAGACCAAAAATCCTTACTGGGACTAGAGTTTTCAGTGCCTCGTAAATGTAAATACTTGCTTAGAAGTGCAATACACAATGTCCTATGCCTCTTGTTTTTCCTTTCTTCTTGTCTCTCAATCTTTCTTCTCTTTTTGTCTCTTTCTTTCTCTCTGTCTCTCTCTCTCTGACACACACACTCCTCTCTCCACCTCTTCTCTCACATTGACATTTAGTTGGGTCCAACTCATAGCTGATCCTCCAATGGGTCTCTACATCACATGGGAGGACACTAGCCATCTTTCTGTGGAAACAGAGTTTTGAGGTTAACAATGACACTTTCTACAGAATATATCAGACCTCTCTCATTTAGGAACTCTCAACCTCTCAACTACACTAAAAGACTTAAGAACTTGAAAAGGTAATAAGATTATGAAATGTGCTGAAATCTCTTTTTCAGACTTTGTTGTCTTCCTTTCCCCATTTTGAACATTTAAAAATATACAGAAAAGTTGAAAGAGTAATGTAAAACTACTACTTAGATTTAGTCTTTGATAACAATGTGAAATCTTGCTTTATCATCTATTTTTTTCCCTTCTGAACCATTTCAGACTAAGAAGCAGAAACTATGGTGCTTCATTCCTAAATACATCAGCGTGCATCTCCTAAAAATAGTACTTTCTCTTATATAATTAATTAACAATATTTTCATGTTGTTGTTGTTGCTATGTGCCATGGTGTTGCTATGTACCTGTGACTCATAGCAACCTTATGCACAACAGCTCTGAAGCCTGCCTATCTTGAGCCAGTCTCACTGACTTTGACACAACTACCCCCATTGCCCCAGTTACTGTATCAAAGCATCTCATCCGGGGTCTTCCTCTCCTGCCCAGTTCCTCCACCTTTCTGAGCATGATGTCCTTCTCCAAGCACCAGTCCCTCCTGGTGACATGTCCAAAATTTGTGAGACAGAGCTTCAGCATCCTAGCCTCCAAGGAGAAACTTGGTTTCACCCTCTCCCAGACAGACCTGTTTGTTTTCTTGATGATCCATGGTATGTTCAAGACTCTTCTCCAACACTACAGCTCAAAAGCATCAATTTTCTTTCTGTCCTTCTTAGTCATTCTCCAGTTCTCTCTTATGCATGGCAAGTAATTGCGAAGATCGTGGCCTGGATCAGGCTCACCTTAGTCTCTAAGCTGATATAGTTGCTTCTCAGTACTTAGAATGGTCCCTGACAGAAGATTTTTCTCAGTGCAATTCATCTTTTGATTTCCTGACTGCTGGTGCCAAGAGTGTAGATTGTGGAGCCAAGCAAGCTGTTAACAACCTCAATCTCTTCTCCATCTATCATGATGCTGCCAATTGGCCCAGTGAGAAGAATCTTTGTTTTCTTGATGTTGAGCTTCAATCCATATTGAAGACTACAGTCCTTGATCTGCAGCAAACACTTCAGGTCCTCCTCAGTTTCAGCAAGCAAGGCTGTGTCATCTGCATAAATCAGGTTGTAGATGAGTCTTCCTCCAATCCTGATGCCACATTTCTCCTCATAAAGCCCAGCCTTTTAAATGATCTGTTCCACATATAGACTGAAAATGCATGCAGACAGGAGGCATCTTTGACCCCCTGCTTTCCTAGTATTATCTAATATCTAGTCCATAGTTCTTTATTTCCAGTTGTCCAAAGAATATATTTTTTCTGCTTTTTTTTTCCCTCCCCCATTTGAACTAGGATTCAATCAAGTGTTCCACATTGCATTTGGTTATTTTTTTTTACTCTCTTTTTTTTTTCCCTTTTGTAATAAACATGGATTCTTAGTGGTTCTTAAAGGTTGAAATTCAGAGTAGTTAAAAAATTTAAATAATGAAATACTGTTGGTATGTTAGAGCTAATATAGCATATACTTTCTGTGATTTCATGAAGGAACTCCCTTCCTTCATATTTCTTACATTTGTTTGAGTGGATAACGCAATCACATGATTCAAAACTTAACTATGAAAAAGGTTAACAATACTTCACATGTCTTGTTTAGACAGCCATCCTCTTTGTTCTCTATCTTTCCTCCTTTTTAACTCAAAATTCGTTGTCTGTGAGATCAGAACTGATTCATACCTAATCCTCCATTGTTGTTGTTGATTGCCTTCGAGTTGAGCATGACTCATAGCGACCCTATGAACAAAAGGCATGAAGCCCCTCTACAACTATCGACATTGATCAAAGTTCATAGAGTTTCCAGAGGCATGTTGTTTAGGAAGTGGATGCCACTCCTGCTTCCAAAATCCTCCATTAGGTCTTTCATTCACAGTCTCCCATTAAGACTGTAAATCACACATGAGGACATTGTCCATTATTCTCCCTTGGAGTCGCTGTTGAATTTGATTTACCAGAGAGATGGGACCTTTGGATCAGCAGGGTAATCCTCTGCGGGATATTTCACCACAGCTTCCTAACAGTCAAAGAAACTGTGGTGGTACAGTGTGTGATGTGTTGAACTGCTAACTGAAAGGTCAAGATCAGGGAAAAAGATCAATCTCTTCCTTCAAAGTCTAGGAAAACTGTCAGAGAGTCATTATGAGTTGGAAATGACTGAATGTCACTGGGTGAATGCATATTCATGCCAATAAGAATCCGTAGTTTTACATATGCCCACCTTTTAAGACAAGTTTTTGTTGTTGTTGCTGTTAGGTGCCATCGAGTCATAGAAGATTCATAGTGACCCTATGAACAAAACCCTGAACATTTGTATAATTTTCATCATTTCTCCACGTTCATTGAGTTTCTGGAGGCAAGCTTCTTTGGCAGTGGATGTCACTCCAGCTTCCAAGGTTGTTTTAATTGGGGAGCTCCACCAAACAGTGTAGAATCTGGCTGCTCCAGACGACTTCCAATCTGGATTCCAGGGGGTTTTAAATTTGATTTTGTACTTAGCAATATATAGTGGAGATCTTGCATTATCAGTAACAACACAAAAACTGATACTTAACAGGGCTTACTTTGTGCTATACATACATTTTTTTCCCTAAATGTTTTACAGATATTAACTTTTAATCATCAGAACATCCCTACAGGTAAGTGGTATTATCTTCATTTATAGATGAATAAATTGAAATAGAGGAAAATAAATAGTTAGTGAGGACAAGATGTGAAACCAATCAGTCTAATTCCAAAATTCATGCATTACAAAATTGTGCTAAAAGTGTTTGTAATGTTCTTGAGTGTATAAAGACCTTCTTGGTTTTTTTTTCTGTTTATAGCTATGCAGCAATGGGCTCAAGTACATTGAGATAATGAAGATGTTATAGGATAGGATAAAGGTCATAGGTTTGCTATGAGTCGTATTCAATTTGATAGCATCTAATAACAAAAACAGCACTCATTTCATAACTTATTTTGTAACTTCAAGATAGTGTGTATCAGCATATTATATTACTAATGTCTAGTTGGATTTTTACATTACAAATAATTTTGCAATGAATAACCTTGTACAGACACACCTTTGAGTAAATTCCCAGAGGCAAAACTAGTGAGTAAAAGGTAATATGCATTTGTAATTTTTACAGATGTTATCAGATTTCTCTTAATGAAAGAGTTTACATGCACCAGCAAAGCATAAGAGTGCCATTTTCCCTAGTAGTCAGCTAATAGAGAGTGTACTCAGGCTTTTAAATTTTTAGCAATCTGGAAGTAATCATGTTTGGATCTGAATGAGATTTTTTTAAATTATATTTTTACTTACTTTAAGTAAATCTATAAAAATAGACTTGATTTTAGAAAGTACACCCTTGAATCAATGACCTTGATAAGTTAATTTATTCTAATTGTTTATCATATCAATGATATACTGCAATTATATCATTTTCAGCTAGATAGAATACTGTCGAATCAATGGTTTATTCATTGCAAATATTTTTTTAAAAACCTATATGTTGATTATGGACATTGACCTCCCTTGATGGACTACTAAATTGTCATAGTGACAACATCTATGGAAAGGTGGATGGAGAAGCTCATTATTAGCAGACTAAATAAGATTATTAATTACTTGAGTTCAAGTTCAAATGGAGGCTGAAGAAAATGAAAATAAGCACAAAAAATATGACTTTGAATATATCCCAACTAAACGTTATATCTCAAGAATAGATTTGATGCATTGAACACCAAATGTGTTAATTGATTATCAAAGACCAGCCGAGATGTTGGATGACATCCAAGGCCTCATTCATGAAGAAAACAAAAGGTTATTAAAAAGCCAGGGAAGAAAGAAAAGAAAAAAATGGATGTCAGAAGAGACTGTAAACCTTAAGAAGAAGGTAAAGAGGCCAAAACAAATGGAAGAAAGGCTGAAGTAAGATAGCTGCATAGAAGATTTCAAAGGACAACACAAAAAGACAAAGCAATGAAATGTGCAAAGAATCAGAATTCAAAAACCCGATGAGAAAAACATGCTTAGTATTCCTCTGGCTTGAGGAACTAAAAAAATAATTCAAGCCTCCAGTCGCAATACTGAAGTATTCTATGGGCAAAGTGTTGGAATCAACAAAAGAAGATGGAAGGGATACACAATCACTGTGCCAAAAAGAATTGGTTGGCACTGAACCATTTTTAAAAGTAACATATGATCGAGAATCAATGGTAATAAAGGAAGAGGTTCCAGCTACACTCTATGCACTGGCAGAAAAAAAAATGCCCTAGGATTTGAGGTATTTCAACAGACAGGTTGACGGTTCACTAGTCTATGCCAATAAATATGGAAGACAGCTACCTCGCCAACAAACTAGAAGAGATCTTGATTTGTTCTCATTCCAAAACAAGGTGAGCCAAGAGTGTGGAAATTATTTAATAATATTATTAATACCACATTCAAATCTTGTTGAAGATTACTAAAAATTATTTGGAACAGTACATCAACCAGCAAATTGCAGAACAAAGGCTATCATCGCTGATGTCAGATGGATCTTGACTGAAAGCAAAGATACTTACTAGAAAGATGTTTGTGTTTTACTAGCCACACACAGACATATGATTACATAGAAAGTAACAAATTAAAGATAATGCTAAGAATGGAAAACTCAAAACAATTGTGTTCATGTAAAATCATGTGAGGGTTGCATTCTTTCTCCATACTTACTTACTCTGTATGTTGAACAAATAATTTGAGAAGCTGAACTACATGAAGAAGAACAAGGCCATAAGATTGGAGGAATACCTAATTCAACCTCAGGGAGACAGCATAACCTTGCTTACAAAAAGTAAAGACCATTTGAAGAATTTACTGCAGAAGGTGATTGTTTCTCATAATCAAGAAAACAAAAATCTTAATAACTAAACAAATAGGCAACAGCATAACGGATGTAGAAAAGAATGAAGTTGTCAATGATTTCAGTTTACATGTATGCACAATTAGCTGCTTCTGTTACTCAGAGAGTTTATAACCCTAAATATTATGCAGAAGACACTACCTTGCTTGCTAAAACTGAAGAAGACTTGAAGCACTTGCTGCAAAAGATGAAAGTCTTCACATCTCAATATCAAAGAAACGAAAATACTCACCACTGGACCAATAGGCAACATCATAATAGATGAACAATAGAAGACAATTGAAGTTGCTGATTATTTCATTTTAATTGGATCATCAATCAACACTTGATGTAGCAACAGTCAAGAATTAAAAATGCATTGCTTTGGGGAAATCTACTGTCAAGGTTTTTTCAAAAATAAAGAGCAAGTATGTCAGTTTGTAGACTAAGATGTGCATGACTCAAGCCACTGTCTTTTCAGTTGCTTTCTGTACATGTGAAAGTAAAACCATGAATAAGAATGACAGAAGAAGAACTGATGCCTTTGAATTGTGGTGTTAAAGAATAGTATTGAATATCACACAGACTGGCAGAAGACACAAATCTGTCTTGAAGGTCATGCAACAAGAATGCTCCTTAGCAGTAAGGATGATGAAACCTTGTCTCACAAAGAATGATGTAACTTTGTCTCACTTTGTGCATATTTTCAGGAGAAACTAGCCATTGGAGAGAGACAGCATTCTGTGGGAAAGTGGAGTCTTAGCGAAGAGAAAGGAAGACCCTCGATGAGATGGACTGACATGGTGACTATAACCATGAGTTTGTGCATGACCGATTTTGGTGGATGTGCCGGACAGGGCAAAGTTCAGTTCTGTTGTTCATAGGGTCACTATGAGGTGCAGTCAACCCAAAGGCACTTAACAACAACACAGTACAAGCAGTTGAGGAATTAAAAAATCTATTGTATTGAGGAAATCTGATATCAAGGACTTCTCCAAAGATATCAGTTTAAAGACTGAGGTTTGCCTTTTGTTGTTGTTCTATGCCATCAAGTCACCTATGACTCATAGCGACCCTATGTAAAACAGTCCTAAACCCTGACATAACCTATGCCAATCTCACTGTCTCTGACACATCTACCCCCATTACCCCAGTCACTGAATCAATCCACCTCATAGAGGGTCTTCCTCTCCTGCTCTGTCCCTCCACCCTCCCAAGCATGACAGCACTCTCCAAAGACTGGTTCCTCCTTGCAACACGTCCAAAGTATGTCAGACAAAGCTTCAGAATCCTTGCCTCCAGGGAGCAACTTGGTTTAACCTTCTCCAGGAAGTCCATGGTATATTCCATACTCTTCTCCAACACCACAGTTCAAAGGCATCAATTCTCCTTCTATCCTTCCTAGTCACTGTCCAGCTCTCTGATGCATAGCAAGTGATTGTAAAAACCCATGCCCTGTATCAGGCACACCTAAGTCTCTAGAGTGACACCCTGATCCACAGTTATTTTCAATTGCTTCCTGTACAATGAATAAGGATGCCTTAAGAACCAATGCTTTTGAACTGTAGCATTGGAAAAGAGTACTGGATATCCTCTAGACTGCCAAAGAACAAATCAGTTCTAGAGAAAAATGCAACCAGGATGCTCCTTAGAGGCTGTGTGTATAACATGAAATAATATGCATTGTATCTATTAGATGCAATACTCTCTAAAAGTCAAAAAGAATAAGTTTATCAGTGATGTCACTAAGACGTTCTGATCCATTATCCTTTCTGGTCCCTCTCTCCACTTCTTACTCTTTTGGCTACCGTAGCAACACCAAAAACATTCATACTCTGAAATGGATTTAATTATCCATTTAATTATTTCAGGGGTTCCCCCCTTTTTATATAGCTTGCATCTAATGTCAATAAATGTGTTAGCTACTTTACCATTAAGAAATTACCCTCATTTTCTTTTGAATTTTTCTTTTATTTATGTAATAAAGTCTATCTAGTAACACTTCTAGCACCACTTATCTGTCAGTTTGTCATATTGTGGTGGTTTGTATGTTACTGGGACCCTGGAAGCTATACCACCAGTATTTCAAATATGAGCAGGGTCCTCCATGGGGACAAGTGTCAGTGGACAAGTTTCAGTGGAGCTTCCAAACTAAGACTATAAAGGTATGAGCCATACATTTCTAAAATAGCAGGCTCTTCTGAAAAACCCTACAAATGACAGTAGAGCATTGTTTGATGTAGTGCCAGAAGATGATCCCCTCAGGTTGGAAGACACTAGAATATTGTCATTGAAGAACTTCCTCCTCAATGTAGTGTCTACCCGTGGTAAAGTGGATTTATTATTCAAAATGGCTTTCCTAACACATTGGCTTTGACTTTTGCTCCATGGCTGGGTGAGGACATGCAAATAAGGTTTGCAGGCTACTAATGATGAGATTGTTCTGTTGCACATAGGGAACAATGATGGGTTTGATTGGTCTTGCCATCATTGCTGTTATGTGCTGTCGAGTCGCTTGCGACTCACACGACTTTATGTACAACAGCTCTAAACTCTGCTCTGTCCTGGGCCAATCACACCATCTCTAACACACCCATCCTGATTACCCCACTCACTGAATCAATCCACCTCATAGAGGGCTTTCCCCTCCTGCGCTGTCCCTCCACCCTCCCAAGCATAATGTCCCTCTCCAAGGACCAGTCCCTCCTTACAACATGTCCAAAGTATGTCAGACAAAGCCTCAGAATCCTTGCCTCCAAGGAGCAGCATGGTTTAACCCACTCAAGGGTGAATCTGTTTGTTTTCTTAGCAGTCCATGGTACCCTCAATACTCTTCTCCAGCACCACAGATCAAAGGCATGAATTCTCCTTCTATCCTCCCTAGTCATTGTCCAACTCTCTGACACATAACAAGTGATTGCAAAGACCATAGCCTGTATCCGACACAACTTAGTCTCCAAGGTGACACCATTGCTCTTCAGTACCCTGGAGAGGTCCCTAACAGCAGACTTTCCCATTGCCATACGTCTTTTAATTTCCTTGATGCTGGTGCCAAGAGTATCGACTGTAGAGCCAAGTAAACTAAAGCTGTGAACAGTCTCAATCTCTTCACCATCCACCCTGATGCTGCCAATTGGTCCGGTGGTGAGAATCCTTGTCTTCTTGACATTGAGCCTCAATCCATATTGAAGGCTGCAGTCTTTGACCCTCTACAGCAAGGGCTTCAGGTCCTCCTCAGTTTCAGCAAGCAGGGTTGTGTCATCTCCATAACGCAGATTGTTGATAGATCTTCCATCAGTCCTGACGACACACTTCTCATAGAGCCCAGCCTCCCAGATAATCTGTTCTGCATACAGGTTGAATTCCAGGTTTAAATTGAGCAGGTTCAGCAACAAAAGATGGAAAACTTCCTATTTTAAAGAAGAAAGAGTTAGAGAGCCATGCACATGTCTATTTGGACTAGATTGCTGCACAATTCAAACCAGCACATCGATGAGAACACCAGCAGCTGTAGTGGATAACCAGAGACCAATATGAAACAGAGCTGACTAGGGTATGACACTCCAAGGAGTCAGAGCCAAAGGTCTTTGCCCAAGCTTGATGGAGGAATTGGGGGAGGTTCCATAACTGGGAGGATTTCACTGGTCTAGAGCCATGATGCTAAAGGTCAAAGGATCTTCAAACATGTCTGAGCAGCTATCGTGACAGCTGAAAATTGGAGAAGTATATCTTGATTCTACCTTGAATTGCATATAACATGTTTAGTGTCCCTAGTAAACCCCATGAATATAATCTATGAGTTCTGTGTGGCCATTGCAAAGGCCTAGTGGATCCAGAAGCCCTACAGTGAAAGCCCTGGGAGGGAAAATTGATGTTAGAATTAATAGAAATATGTGCAAGAGCATAGGGAAATGTGTGACCTCATAAGAACTTGTTTTGTGTTGTGCATGTCATTCCCCTTTGGGAAGTTAATGGAGGTCAGATGTGCCTACTCCAACACCAGCCACATTCTCTTTACAGAAGAAAATGGAATAAAGCTTTCATCCCATAAGAGGCCTTAATTGGCACATATGACTATCCCCAAATTGAGGGGGAAATGGCTGCAAACATCCATTAGTAATTGGAACATTGAATACATGAAATATGAATCTAGGAGAGGATTAAGTGAATTGAAATGAACTAGGATGGACCATTTTGAATCACAGAATCTCACAGTCTACTATACCAGCAATGACACATTGAAGAGGAATGATAGTGTATTGCTTGTCAAAAAGAACATCACAAAATCTATCCTAAAGTACAATGCTGTCAGTGATAGGGTAATATACATAGTCATACATAATCAAGGTCTGTAAAATAAAGATTTTTCAAATATGTGTACGTACTACTAAAGCCAAGATGAGGAAGAAGATTTCCTCCAACTTTTGCAGTCTGAAATTGATCAAGTAAGCAATCAAGACACATTAATAATCATTGGTGACTGGAATGCAAAAGTTATAAATTAACAATAAGGACTGGTAGTTGAACAATATGGCTTTGGTGACAAAGATTAGGTCAAAGCTCTCACAATATACATTTTCATAATCAATGATTTATTCATTGTAATACCTTTTCAAAAAAACATAAACAGTAATTATGTACATAGACTTCACTTGATGAAATACACAGAAATCAAATTGATTACATCTATGGAAAGATAAAGTGAAGCAGTTCAATATTAGCAATCAAAGAAGGCCTGGAGCTCACTGTGGAACAAACCATCAATTACTTATGAGCAAGTTCAAACTGAAGTTGAGGAAAATGAAAACAATTCCTTATGCACCAAAATATGGCCTTAAGTTTATTCCACTTTTTAAAAACAATTTCAAAGAAAGAGAATTGATGCATTGAACGCTAATTACTGCAGATCAGGTGAGTTGTGGAAGGACATTATACAATATTTGTAGTTTTCAATCATACATTTACATTATTGACCAGAGATCAAATGAGTTGTGGAATGATATAAAAGACATTATAAAAGAAAAAAGTGAAAGATCATGCTGTCATTAAAAAGACAAGAAAGACCAAATGGATGTCAGAAGAATCTGAAAATTCTCATCAATGCCTGAAACAAACAAACAAACAAACAAAAAAGCAGAAATGAGATAAAGCTCTTTATTACTATTAACAACAGAAGATTTTAAAGGGCAGTTCTAGATGACAAAGCAAAGTATTAAAAGTAGCATAAAAAGTTCCTTCTTTTTCTCCATTTCCTTGACCCTCTCTTTTCAGATACCTATCGGATCCTAGACCTCATCTTTTCAAGTTGGAAAAGATGGGGTCATGGTGGGCATAATGCAATGGGAATTAATATTATAAAACACAATGTATATGTACAACAAATGTGAAGTTTCTTCTAGGAAGTCATGTTTTGAAAATAAATTATTCTAAAATTATTTTAAAAACCCCAACAATGTATAGGAATGATTATTTGAAACAATGTGAATGAAGGAAAGTATAAAACACAATGTGTATTAATTTTGTACACAAATCACATAAAACAAAAATTTTTTAAAAGAAAAAAAATCTATACTATAAAAAATAAGTTCCTTCTTTTTAAATCCAATCTGACATTTGAGGAAGAGCATTCCAAAACATAAGACAAGACTAAGACTTTTAATAACTACAGGTCAAATTCCATAGTACACCAAACTCTTTTTTCTCACTTTGAGACTTACTTCTACTTCATATGTGACAGGATGGAAAATTTTGCAAAACATAGTACAGATTAAACCTAGTTAATGCCGAAAAATGTGGTTTTGTCAGGCTCTGAGTATGCACAAATGTTAAGTATAGGACTGGTGGTGAGCCAATTCTCTGAAAATTCCGCTAGAACACCTATGTAATATCCATTATCTATCCTTTAAAATAACCCAGGAAAAATGCCTAGAGCTAGTGTGTCAAATCCAAATCCGATATAAGTCAATTAAGATTCTAGCAACTGCAATTTTGTAAATACTATCTAATCAAGTATGCCCTCAATTTAGTTTTTTCTCAGGCAAATGTCTCTATCTTCCCAGGACACTTTGCCAGACTGCTTGGCTCTCCACTTCCCATTTTACAACACCTTTGGCTATTAGAAAAAAATCTATATTACTTTAGATTTGTGACTTTTCATGCCTCTACACAGCTCTAGTCTTTCACTTATTCAGTCCATCTCCATTAGTAACCTAATGATATCACTGAGTTTCTATCATTTCACTACTTGTTTTTATCTCCCTCTTTTATGTCCATTTCCCCCAGCATCACCTTCTTTTAAGAAATTATCTTTATTTTCCATTTCTCTTTTTAAATTGTTAGTTATGCACTTTCTTCCTATGCTGCTAAAAGTCTTCACATACAATTTGGCTTACCATATTCTAATACAAATATTGTTTTTGTTGTTGTCGTTAAGTGACATTTAGTCGTAGACGACTCATAGCTACCCTGTGAACAAAAGACTTGGACACTTGTATAACTTTGGTCATTTCTCCATGTTCATAGAGTTTCCAGCAGTAAGTAATTTTGGAAGTGGATGCCACTCCTGCTTCCAAGCTTGATTTAATTGGGAAGTTCCACCAAACACTGTCCAGCATGGATTATCCCATTATCTCATTTGGCACATCAGTCTCACAGTGTTTAACAGCAACCACCACGAGTTAGCTCTGTACAGCAAATGGACAGACTAGTGCTATACCACTTAGAAGAATGTTTGACAAAAAGCAATTCAAACCAGGCCAATTTTCTTCTGATTTATTTACAAAGTTTGGATACATTGTTTTTCACAAAAGATCCTTCCCATCTCCTTCACCCCATGCACACATGGAATTTACAAATGTTACTTTTGAGTCTTGGCTGATAGAATCTTAGAATATATTAACTCAATTTAGTTCCTCTTGTCTTTGGTCTAGTTGATATCATGCATTTAAATTTTAGGTATAATTTAAACTCTACGGCATATTACTAGCATTATTTTATATTACTGCTGTTGCATTCTGTTGAGTCAAAACTGACTCATAGCTGACTCTCCAGTAGGTTTTCTAAGGCTAGTTTTAAATCATGTAGGAAGAGATTGTCCATCTTTCTTCAGCAGGGTAACTGGTGGATTAGAACTGGCAGTGCAACTGCCCCTAGGCCACCAGGGCTCCCTATTATCTTACACAGATAAATTTCTATTTCTCTATATATTTGTATTGGTTTTCATTATTTTTATGTTTCCATTTAGGATTATTTTTCCTTTTACTGAATAACTTTCTTTAGTATTTATTCAAATGTAAGCTTGCTGATGACTCATTTTCTCAGGTTTTGGGTTATCAAATTTTTCTTTCTTATCTGAAACATTCTTGTTTCATTTCACTTCTGAAGAATATTTGTGCTTGGCTAGTTTTAAAAATTAACAGATGTTTTCTCTTACTAACTAGTTATGTTATTTTAATATCTTCTATTTTCTAGCATTGTTGTTAGGAAGTCAGTTCCCAGCCTAGTGATTGCTCTTTGAAGAAACTATATTTTTTATTCTGGCTTACTATAATCAATACAAAAGAGTCTAAAAACAGACCCACATATGTTTTATTAGGTGCCATCAAGTCAGCTATGATCCATAGCAATTTTATTTTATGAACAAGAGACTAAAACTTGCCCTGTCCTGTGCCATTTTCATGATCTCTGTCACGTTAAAGTCCATTGTTGCTGTCATTGTGTCATCCATCTTCTTTTTCCTTTTTTGTTGTAATTTTAACAGAAGTTTACAGAAAAGTTGCATTTTCATCCATTTATTGTCACATATTTTTCTCCCTACTCCCACCCCAGTTCACTTTGAAAAAGAAAAGAAATGATTCATTGTTGTGCAATTTAAAGAGACTGTCCATTCCCTTCTTAACTGATTCCATCTCCTCGTCAAAGATCAATTGACTATAAGTGGATAGGAAGACGCTATTGTGAAGATGTCCATTCTACCAAAGGTAATCTACAAGTTCAATGCAATCCCAATACAGATACCAGGTCCATTCTTCAATGAGATAGAAAAGGTAATTTCCAACTTTATTTAGAATGAAAGTGACCCCGAATAAGCAAAACACTACTGAAAAAGAGAAAGAAGTTAGGCAGATCACACTTACAGATCTCAAATCACAGCTGTGGTGGTCAAGACAGCATGGTACTGGTACAGTAAAAGACATATAGATCAATGGAATAGAATCGAGAATCCTGAAATCAGCTCATCCACTTATGGTCAACTGAAAGAATATTATGAGGTATATTTAGAGAATCCTAAAGAGTCAGTGAGGAAACTATTGGACGTAGTAGACCATTTCAGTAAAATAGCAGGGTACAAGATCAACATACATAAATCAGTTGGATTTCTCTACAGTAACAAGGAGAATATAGAAATGGAGCTAAGAAAAAACAATACCAATCACAATAGCTAACCACAAGATTAAATACTTGGGAATAAATCTAACTAGAGACATAGTGTCTGCTTGATAGAATGAGTCTGGTAGTATTCCATCTTTTTCTATCTTCTGAAATACTTTATGTAGAATTGGTGACAGCTCTTCTCTGAGTATTTGATAGAATTCACTAGTAAAACCATTTGGTCTAGGGCTTTTTTTAGTTGGAAGTTGTTTTTTAACCTATTTACTTTCTTCTTTTGTAATGGGTCTGTTCAGGTGATCTGCTTCAGTCTGTGTCAGTTTGGGTAGGCTGTGAGTTTCTAAGTATTTGTCCATTTCCTCTAAGTTTTCATAGTTGTTTAAATATAATTTTCCATAATATTCTATCATTAACCTTCTCATTTCATTTGGTTCTGTTGTGATATTGCCCCTTTCATTTCTTATTTGGGTTAACTGCATCTTTTTTTCTTTTCCTTTGTTAGCTTTGCTAGTGCTTTGTCAATCTTATTGACCTTGTCAAAGAACCAACTCCTAGGATAGTTAAGTTTCAATTGTTTTTCTGTTTTCTATTATATTTATTTCTTCCCTAATTTTTATAATTTCTTTTTTTTTAGAGATTTTGGGGTTTTTTCCACTGCTCTTTTTCTACTTGTTGGAGATATCAAGTTAGGTAATTGATTATCATTTTTTTTCTTCCCTTTTGATGTGTTTGCTTTATGCTGTGAATTGTGATTTTTGTCTATTTTTCATTTTAGAGCTGTTAAGATTTGCTTTCTGTGTTTTGCAGGTCTATCATATTGTGCATAGATGTTAATTATGGTTATGTCCTCTTGTTCTATTGACCATTTTAACATTATTTAGTGCCCTTTCCTATCCTTTGTGGTAGTTTTTACACTGAAATCTATCTTATCAGAGATTAATATTGCTACTCCTGCTTTTTTTCTGCTTACCATTTACTCAGAACACTTTTTTCCACCCTTTGAATTTTAATCTTTCCTTGACTTCACTTTTAAGGTTGACTCTTATAGAGAGCATATGTATGGGGTTTTTTTATAATCCAATCTGTTATCCTTTTACTCTTCACTTGGGCATTTAGACCCAGTGTAATTATTGAGAGGCAAGGTTTTATTGTTATTTTGTTGAATTCTTTTTGAAATTGTTCCTTTTTCCTTTGGTCCATTCTAATTTCTGTGGCATCTCTGGAAGGAAGACTTTCCTCAGTATTTCCTACAATGCTGGTCTTGTTTTTTACAAACTCCCTTAGATTCTCCTTTTCTGGGAATATTTTGATCTCCCCATCATATCTGATGGACAGTTATGCTGGGCACAATATTCCTTGTTGAAAGTTTGAGTGTTTGGTATATATCTTTCCACTGTCTTCTTGCTCACATGGTTTCTGCTGATAAATCAGTGTTTAATCTTATTTGTTCTCCTTTATAAGTTGTTGCTGTTGTTGTTATTGTTATTGTCATGTGCCATCAAATCACCTGCCACCCATAGTGATCCTATGTACAACAGCTCTGAAGCCTGCTCTGTCCTGAGCCAGTCTCACTGATCCCAACTCATCTACCCCCATTGCCCTAGTTACTGTATCAAAACATCTCATCTGGGGTATTCCTCTCTCGCGCTGTCCCTCCACCCTTCTGAGCATGATGTCATTCTCCAAGGATGGGTCCCTCCTGGCCATGCGCCCAAAATAAGTGAAACAGACCTTCAAAATCCTAGCCTCCAAGGAGAAGCTTGGTTTCACTAACTCCCTGACAGCCCTATTCATTTTGTTGGCAGTCCATGGTATGTTCAAGACTCTTCTCCAGCACCACAATTTGAAGGCATCAATTCATCTTCTGTCATCCTTAGTCATTGTCCAGTTC
>NW_006400076.1:1120105-1123638 GCF_000299155.1 Elephantulus edwardii
TGACAGCAGATTTTTTCCCCAATGCAATTTGTCTTTTGGTTTTCTGACTGTTGGTGCCAAGAGTGTTGACTGTAGAGCCAAGCAAGCTGTAACTGTTAACAACCTCAATCTCTTCTCCATCTATCATGGTGCTGCTGATCAAAAATCAGGAAAGGAGTGAGTCAGGGATGCATTCTGTCTCCATATCTTTTCAATCTATATGCAGAACAGATCAGATCATCTGGGAGGCAAGGCTTTATGAGGAGGAATGTGACATGAGGATTGGAGGAAGACTCACCAACAACCTATATTATGCAGATGACACAACCTTGCTTGCTGAAACTGAGGAAGACCTGAAGCACTTGCTGCAGAAAGTCAAGGACAGTATGTAGACTTCAATATGGATTGAAGCTCAACATCAAAAAGACAAATACAAAGATTCTCACCTTTATAAGTTTGTTTGTTGTTGTTGTTGTTATGTGCCGTCGAGTTGCCTGCGACTCATAGCGACCCTATGTACAACAGCCCTAAACTCCGCTCTGTCCCGTGCCAATCGCACTGTCTCTGACACTCCCATCCCAATTATCCCAGTCACTGAATCAATCCACCTCATAGAGGGCCTTCCTCTCCTGCGCTGTCCCTCCACCCTCCCAAGCATGATGTCCCTCTCCAAGGACCAGTCTCTCTTCACAACATGTTACTCTTCATTTTTCTCTAGCTGCTTTCAGAATTCTCTCCTTGTTTTTGAGTCTAGCAAATTTGACTATGATACATCTTGCTGTTTTTCTTTTAGGGTCCATTCCATATGGAGTTTGCTCAGTTTCTTGTATATATGTTCTCTCATTCTTTATTATTCCTGAAAGTTTTCAACTAACTCTTTTACAACTTTCTCAGTGACTTTTCTTGCTTCTTCTTGTTCTGGGATTCCAATTATGCACATGATTTTCTTCTTAATGGTGTCTCACATTATTCTTAGGCTTTCTTTACTTTCTTTCCATTTTTATTCTACTTTTTGCTGTAGCAGATCGGTGCTGAGAGCTCTCTCCTCTATTTTGTTGATTCTGAGTTTTATCACGTCAATTCTGCTCCTCTTTCCTTCCAGTATATTGATTTACAGCTTCCAAGGCACTGGTCTTAATATTCTGATTGCAGTCTTTTTTTTTTATAAGGTTTCTAGTACCAAATTTGTTTTACCTGCATGGTTTTGAATTGTTTTTCTATGTTCCTCTTGTCTTTTTCTTGTAGAATTTGTCACTTCTTCCAGTTGATTTTTTTTTTCACCCATTGAAAATGCTCAGTCCTTTTTCTTTTTAATTCTGTGTCAGAGAGTTCTATAAGACATTCTGGCTTCAGAAAATCCATTGATTCTGTGTTTTGGTCACTTTTATGGGGTGAAATCTTGTTTTGCTTTTGTGTAGACTGTGATGCAGTCTGTTTCTTCCATGCCATTACTATAATACGGGGTTTTGTTGTTTTGTGGGTGTTTTTTTTAAAAACTTTTTACCAGGTCCTTGATCTGTGTACATTGGGTGGGGAACTCACTGCTCCAGAAAAGGGAGGAGCAGTTCACCCTTCCTGTATTTCTTTCAGGTCCCTGCAATCACAGAAGATAGCCGAGTGTAGGAACTAGGTTCTTCAAGGTGCAGAATACTGCCTAATCCTAAAGTGGAGGAAGAGTTGAGGCGTAAGTTTCCAAAACTGTAGGTAGGCTGAGGATGGGACTGCGCTGGGTTGGAAGTGGTCACACACCGAAACAACAGTCAGGTTCACCTGTTAAAAGTTTAAAGTAAAAGAAAAAAATCTCATCCGTCTTCTTAGGAGTCTTCCTTACTCTCACTAATTCTCTACTTTTCCAACATGAAAAGTCCTTTTACAAGGACTGGTGTTCATAACCACATGCCAAAAATATTGGCAACAAAGTTTCACTCCATTGATTTGTGGATCCAAACAAGATGAAGTTGTTGATAGTTTCAATCTTCTCTCCATCTATCATGAGGTTTCCCATCAGTATAGTGAAAAGAATTTTTGTTTTCATGACATTGAAATGCAATCCATATGGAAATATATATTCTTTGATCTTATGCAACAAGAGCTTCAAGTCCTCCTCACTTTCAGCAAGCAAAATTGTGTCATCTGAATAACGCAGGTTATTCATAGTTTCCCTCCAATCTTCATGCCACATTCTTCTTCAAATAATTTGCTCATACATACAGATTGAATAGGTAAAGAGAGGATACAACCCTGACACACTCCTTTCTTAGTTTTAAGCTTTATAGTTTTTCCTTGTTCTGTTCACACAGCAGCCTCTTAATCTAGGTATAATAAGTTTCTCATGAACACAATTAAGTGCTCTGATATTCCATTCTTCTCAAGCCACAACTTGTTGTGATCCACACAGTCAGATGCCTTTGTATAGTCAAGAACACATAAATAAACATTCTTTTTCTTATTCTTTACATTTAGCCAGAATCTATCTGACATCAGCAATGGTCTCTCTAGTGCCACAGCCTCTTCAAAATCCTACCTGAACTTATGGCAGTTCCATATCTATGTACTGTCTAGCCATTTTTAATGATCTTCAGCAGTATTTTGCTTTCATGTGATACTAATGATATAATTTGATAATTTCTACATTCTGCTGAATGTGATTACCTTTCTTGGGAATGGGAACAAATATGGACCTCTTCCCATCCATTGATCAGATAACTGTCCTATAAATTTCCTGGCCTAAACTGGTGCACACATCCCAGCTGCATCTTCTAATTGAAACAAGTCAGTTGGTATCTCGTTGAATCTTGGGGCCTTATTTTTTGCCAATGCTATCAATGCAGCTTCCATTTCCTCCTTCATTACTATTGGCTACTGTTCATATAGTACTTCCTAAAATTTTTCAGTGTCAGTCTGCTCTTTTTGGTACAGTGACTCTATATTCCTTCCTTCTTCTTTTGATACTTCTTGGGTCATTCAATACATTGCCCATAGTATCTTTCATTATTGTGACTTGAGGCTTAAATTTGTTTTTAGTTCTTTCAGCATGAAATAAAGTATGAGCAAGAGCCTATGGTGATGAAGAAGGAAGTTCAAATTGCTCTGAAGAAATTGGCTAAAAACAAGGCTCCAGGAGTTGATAGCATACTAATTGATTAACTTCAACAAACAGAAGCTGCCCTGGATGTGCTCACTAAGTTGTGCCAGGAAATCTGGAGGACAGCCAGCTGGCCAACTGACTGGAAGAGATGGATATTTGTTCCCATTCCCCAGAAAAGTGACCCAACAGAGTGTGGAAATTATCGAACAATATCATTGATATCACATGCAAGCAAGATTTTGCTGAAAATTTTCCAAAAATGTTTGGGACAATATGTCAACAGAGAACTGCCAGATGTGCAGGCTGGATTTAGAAGAGGTCGTGGTACTAGGAATATTATAGCTAATATTAGATGGATCTTGGCAGACAGCAGAGAATACCAGGAAAATGTCTATATATGTCTCATTGACTGTGCTAAGGCTTTTAACTGTGTGGATCACAACAAGCTGTGGCTGACTCTGAGAAG
>NW_006400076.1:1124283-1125234 GCF_000299155.1 Elephantulus edwardii
GCTGGAGAAGAGTGTTGAATATACCATGGTCTGCTAGGAGAACAAACAGGTTTTTCCTGGAGAGGGTGAAGCCAGAATGTTCCTTGGAGTCAAGGATTCTGAAGCTTCGTCTGACATACTTTGAGCATGTTGCAAGGAAGGACTGGTACTTGGAGAGAGACATCATGTTTGGGAGAGTGGAGGGACAGCGCAGGAGAGGAAGACCCTCAATGAGATGGATTGATTCTGTGAGTGGAGTGGTGGGAATGAGTGTGTTTGAGACGGGGAGGTTGGCACAGGATAGAACAGCGTTTAGGGCCGCTATGAGTCACAAACAACTCGATGGCACATAACAACAACAACAACAGCTTGAGTAATGCAGAGCAAGGTCTTCTTTTTTATTCTCTAATTCCAGCTCTCTACACATTCCATTGTTCTACTTTGCTTTGTCTTCTCGAGCTGCCCTTTGAAATCATCTGTTCACCTGTTTAACTTCAGCATGTTTTTTCCTTTGTTTTGACTTCTTGACACTCTAGTGGAATTTTTTTCACTCATTCATTTTTCTTTTTATAAAAAGATAATTTAGGTGAATTTACAGAACAAATTAGATTTCCATTCAACAATTCATATACATTTTTTTCCTAATAACTAGTTTAGTTTTTTTTTTACATTGTAATTGGTTTGAATACAATCATTCATATAAATTGTATTTCATGGATGTAAGTTGTATTTTATACAATCATTTACATTGTGTTTTGTTCATGCTTATTGTGTTTTATACAATTACTCATATACATTGTATTTTTTTTAATTTTTTTAACAATTTTAATGAACATTTACAGAGAATTTAGATTTCCATTCATTCATTGCTGCACTTCTATATCCGCCCAGCCCTCTCTCGCTGCCCCCCAGTTTGCTCCTCTCTTTCAAAAGTAAAAGAAAGACTCCCTCCCTGGTACACAATCCCCCCGC
>NW_006400076.1:1127069-1135500 GCF_000299155.1 Elephantulus edwardii
TGCACCATTTTACATTCCCACCAACAGTGAATAAGGGTTCCAGTTTCTCCACAACCTTGCCAGCATTTGTTGCTTGCTGTTCTGTTAAATTTTGCTATTCTGACAGGGGTGAGATGATATCTCATAGTTGTTTTTTTTAGTGAAATTTTTAAAGTCTCTTCTGAAATTCATATTTATTTTTTCTTTCTCCTTTGTCTTTGCAATGACTTTTTGTTCTCTTCATGAATAAAATCCATGGTTATCATCCTACAATTCATCTAGTCTTTGATCATAGGTGTTCAAGGCTTTGAACCTGTTCTTAAGATGATTTTGAAATTAAAAAGGAATATATTCAAGATCATATGGACTTGAATCTCATATTCAAGTTCTTATAGACTTAAAATTTTCATTGGCCTCAGTTTGAACTTGCTCATTAGTAACTGATGGTCTGACCCACGGTCTGCCCCTGGCCTAGTTTTGACTGCTGATATTGAGCTTCTCCAATGATTTTCTCTACAGATATAGTAAAACGGATTCCTATGCTGCCCATCAGGTGTAGTTCATGTATACAGGTGCCATTTATGTATTTTTAAAAATGTCTTTACAATGACTAAATCATTGAAATAAACAAAATTTGATCATTTTCTTTCCAACCTCATTTCTATCAACAAGCCCACATTTTCCAACTACCATTTCTTCTTCAGTGTTTCCAACTTTTTCCAGTTCTCAATTATCGTTAGTGCACTTTGTTTGCATGTCTGGTCAATTTTGGACTCCAAGACTTGGTAAAAATTGTCAATTTCTTCCTCTTTAGCTCTAGATGTAGGAATGTAGATTTGCATCATATTCGTATTAACAGTTCTTCTTTGTATGTATTTGGAGAATATCCTGTCAATCACAACATTGTATTTCAGGATAGAACTTGAAAATGCCTTCTTAAATTATAAACGAAACACCATTCTGTTTCTCATTCCCAGTGCAGTATACCTTGGGATTATCTGAATCTCAGTGGTCAGAGCTAGTCCATCCCATCTTACTAATGCCTAGAATGTTGATTTTCATGTACGCCATTTTATTTTTCACAATTTATGGTTTTCCAACATTCAAAGTATGTATATTCCATGTTCCCATTATTATAGGAAATTTGCCATTATTTTCCTCATTTTGATTGACTTCCAAACTGGGATCTACCAGTAATGCTGTATCCACATCCCTCTACTGCTCATAGGATTTTCAGAGGCCTTTTATTTAAGAAGTGGATGGCCAGTCCTGCTTCCTAGTCTGACTTAATCTGAGAGCTCTTCTGAAACCTGTCCACCATGGTAACACTTATGGGATTTGATATACCAGTGGAACAGCTTTTAGTATCACAACAATCCACAAGTTATCTCTGTATAGTAAACTGACAGACAAGTGCTGTACCAATTAGAACAATATTCTCCCCAAACATAACAAACTGACAGTTTAGTTTGTAACTCTAATCCAAATCAGAGAACTCTTGTGGCCTATTGGTGAGAAGCTGTACTATAATCTCAAAGGCACACTGCTTGAATCCACCAGATTGGATTTGTTGCTCCAAGAGAGAAGGATAGGCAATCTCTTCCCATTTTACTGCCTCTGAAAACCTGCTGAAGTGTGAGGTATGGGTTAGTTTCAATTCAATGGTTAGGTCATCTTTTTTTGGAATGGGAATAATTTTGGATCTCTTCCACTCAGTTGGCCAAGTAGTTGTCCTCCAGATTTCTTGGCACAAATTGGTGAGCACATACAGGACAGCATCTGTTTGCTGAAATCCATCAATTGGTATTCCATCAATTAATTCATGCCTATACTTCCTTCTTCATCACCATTGCCTCTTGATCATACGTTGTTTTTTGAAATTCTTCTGTGTCAGCCAATTCCTTTTGGTACAATGACTCTGTATGCTCCTTCCATCTTCTTTTAATGCTTCCTGAATCATTCAATATTCTGCCCATTGCATCCTTAAGCATTGCAACTTGTGGCCTGAATTTGTTCTTTAGTTCCTTGAGCTTAAGAAATACTGAGTGAGTTTGGCCCTTTTGATTTTCCGACTCCTGATCCTTGCACATTTCATTATAATATTTTGCCTTGTCTTCTTGAGCTCCCCTTTGAAATCTTCTATTAAGCTCCTTAACTTACTGATTTTTTTCCCCTTTGTTTTGGCTTCTCAGCACTTAAATGCAATATTTAGAGTCTCTTCTGACATCCATTTCGGTCTTCTTCTTTCTTCTTAGTAATGACTTTTCATGAATGATATTCTTGACATCTTTCCACAGCTTATCTGGACTTCATTCTTTAGTGTTCAAGGCCTCAAACCTATTCTTGAGCTGATTTTTTAATTCATGGTGGATAGACTTAAGGTCAAATTTTTATTCCTATGGATATGATTTAACCTTCTTTAGTTTTAATTTGAACTTGTATGTGAGCAGTTGGTAGTCTGTTTCACAAGCAGCATCTGGCCTAGTTTTTACTGCTAATATTGAACTCCAATGATTCCTTCCACAGATGTTATCAATCTGATTCCTGTGCATACCATTAGGTGAAATCCATGTGTATAATCTGTATTTATATTTCTTTAAAAAGTATTTGCTATGAACAAATCATTAATTGTACAGAATTCTATCATTCTATCCCCAGCTTTATTTGTCATCAAGTCCGTATTTTCCAAATACTGATGCTTCTTCCTGGTTCCCAACTTTTGTATTCTAGTTACCCATTATTATTAATGCATCTTGGTTACATGTTAAATCAATTTCTAACTGCAACAGTTCATAGGATTAATCTACTTCCTCCTCTTTGACTCTGGTGGTAGGTGCATAAATTTGAATGATAATGGTTTAACAGGTCTTCCTTGTATGAATATGGATATTATCCTGTCACTCACAATATTGTATTTCAAGATGGATCTAGAAATGGCCTTTTTAACTATGAAAGCGACATCATTTTTTCTCAAGGGTCACTAGATATCACAAAAACAAATTGTGTGGGAGGATATTGCCCATCTTTCTCCCATGGAGCTACTAGTGGATTTGGATTGTTGTTGTTATGTGCCATTGAGTTGCCTGTGACTCATAGTGACCCTATTTACAACATCCCTTAACCTTGTTCTATCCTGTGCCAATCTTATTGTTTCTGACACACCTACCCTCATTACCCCAGTGACTGAATCTACCCATCTCATCGAGAGTCTACCTTTCCTGCACTGTCCCTCCACCTTTCCAAGTATGATGTCCCTCTCCAAGGACTGGTCCTTCCTTGCAACATGCCCAAAGTATGTCAGCTGAAGCTTCAGAATTCTTGCCTCCAAGGAACAACATGATTTAACCCTCTCCGGGATGAACATTTTTGTTTCTTAGCAGTCCATGGTATATTTAACAGTCTTCTCCAGCACCACAGCTAGAAGGCATCAATTCTCCCTGTCATTGTCCAGCTCTCTGATGCATAGCAAGTGATTGCAAAGACCATGGCCTATATCAGGCGTACTTTAGTCTACAGGCTGATATTATTGCTCTTAAGTACTTTGGAGAGGTCTTTGACAGCAGACTTTCCCAATGCAAGATATCTTTTAATTTCTTGGCTGCTGATGCCAAGAGTGTTGATTGTGGAGTCAAGCAAATGAAATCTGTTAACAATCTCAATCTCTTCACCATCCATCACAATGCTGCAGATCAGCCCAGTGGTGAGAACCTTTGTTTTCTTGATGTTGAGCTTCAATTGATGTTGAAAGCTGCAGTCGTTGACCCTCTTCAGCAAGCACTTCATATCCTCCTCAGTTTCAGCAAGCAGGACTAAGTCATTTGCATAATGTAGATTTCTGATGAGTCTTCCTGCAAACCTGATACCACCTTTCTCCTCATAGAGCCCAGCCTCCTAGATAATCTGTTCTGCATATGGATTTGAAAGATATGGAGATAGGACACATCCCTGGCGTACACCCTTCCCAATTTTGAACCATGCAGTATTCCCTTGCTCTGTTCTGATGACTACCTTCTGGTCCAAGTATAGGTTTCACATAAGCACAATCAAGTGTTCTGAGATTCCCGTTCTTCTCAGAGTCAGCCACAATTTGTTGTGATCACACAAACACCTTAGCAAAATCTATGAAACACAGATAGACATTCCTCTGTTACTCCCTGCTTTCAGCCAAGATCCATCTAACATATAATACCTCTCATACCACGGCCTCTTCTAAACCCAGACAGCACATCTGGCAGTTCTCTCTTGATGTGCTGTTCCAGTCATCATTGGATAATCTTCAACAGAATCTTGCTTGCATGTGATATTGATGATATTGTTCAATAATTTCCACACTCTGTCAGATCACCTTTCTTTGGAATGGAAACAAATATAAATCACTTCCAGTCAGTTGGCCAGGTGGTTGTCTTCCAGATTTCTTGGCACAAATTGATGAGCACATCTAGGGCAGCATCTGTTTGTTGAAATGTATCAATTGGTATGCCATCAATTCCTGGGACCTTGTTTTTTGCCACTTCTTTCAGAGCAACCTGAACTTCTTCCTTCATTCTTCCTTCTTCGCAGGCTCTTGCTCATATGTTGTTTCATGAAATTCTGTGTTATCCATGCAAAATCCTACAGACTACACCATCAGAGCTCCATCAGAACTGTCTGTTCAGGAAGAAACAGGTGAAACCAATTATGAAACAGACAAGGTAGTTCTTGTCTAGGAAATAAAGCAAATCAGGAATATCAGTAGACTCTTCTAGGATTGACTTTCAGACCATAGCCTCTAAGAAGACCAATCTTTTCACATCTTTTAATTCATTTTTCCTTTGAAGTACACAATAGTTGTCTCTAATCTACTCTGCTTCTAAGATTTTCCCTGTTTGACCATTTGGCTTTCCTGGCTAATTATAGAACAAGGCTACTAGGTGGGAGGAAGAAGCAGCATGTATGAGCCTAAGTTTTCTTGAAAAGTCAGCTTTCCTGCTGTGATCCTGATTTCATTTTCTTTATATATGCTGCCTCTTCTTCAAGATTGCTGTCTTTTTTACAACTGAGTAACATATCAGTATAACTTAGTTTCAAATGTTGTTGTTGTTGTTATGTGCCATCTAGTCGTTTGCAACTCATAGCGACCCTATATATAAGAGCCCTAAACCCTGCTCTATCATGTGCCAATCGCACTGCCTCTGACACACCCATCCTGATTACCCCAGTCACTGAATCAGTCCACCTCATAGAGGGTCTTCCGTTCTTGCGCATCCCTCCACCCTCCTAAGCATGATGTCCCTCTCCAAGGACCTCTCCCTCCTTACAACATGTCCAAAGAATCCTTGTCTCCAAGGAGCAGCCTGGTTTAACCCTCTCAAGGGTGAATCTGTTTGTTTTCTTGGCAGTCCATGGTACATTCAATACTCTTCTCCAGCACCACAGCTCAAAGGCATCAATTCTCCTTCTATCCTCCCTAGTCATCGTCCAACTCTCCGATGCATAAGAAGTGATTGCAAAGACCATAGCCTGTATCAGACACACCTTAGTCTCCAGAGTGACACCATTGCTCTTCAGTACCCTGGAGAGGTCCCTAACAGCAGACTTTCCCATTGCAATACGTTTTTTTATTTCCTGGCTACTGGTGCCAAGAGTGTTGACTGTGGAGCCAAGCAGACTAAAGCTGTGAACAATCTCAATCTCTTCACCATCCATCCTGATGCTGACAATTGGTCCAGTGTTAGAATCTCTGTCTTCTTGACATTGAGCCTCAATCCATCCTGAAGGCTGCAGTCCTTGACCTTCTGCAGCAAGCGTTTCAGGTCCTCCTCAGTTTCAGCAAGCAGGTGTTATGTCGTCTGCATAACGCAGATTGTTAATAGATCTTCCACCAATCCTGACACCACACTTCTCCTCATAAAGCCCAGCCTCTCAGATAATCTCTCTACATACAGGTTAGTTTCAAATAGAGTTTTCAAAACATATGGTGGAATCCTCAAACCTCACAGCATCAGAAATTATCTTTCTGCTATCAAATATGTCTGGAATTCAGTTGTGTGAGCACAGCCTCTTCTGGTTAGACATGAGAGCTTTATACTTTGCAAACATTTTCATACAAACACTTTATAGCAAATATTTACTAAGAATAGTTATCAAGCAGTTTATCACTTGTCAGTAAGGACAACCTTCCTATCTTCATATGCCCTATAGAGGAAGGCTGAGGAGATTTAGGCCTTAACACTAACATTCCTAGCCAATAGCCAAAACACCAGGGGGAGCTCTGGTGGCCTAGTGGCAAGAAGCTGCACTGTAATCCCAAAGGTGCGTGGTTCGAATTCACTACATTATCCTGTGGAGAAGGGGAGACAATCTCCTCCTGTGCCAGTTGCAATCCCAAAGATGCATGGTTCAAATCCACAAAATGATCCTTTGGAGAAGGCGGGGGGAAATCTCCTCCTGTGCTAGTTGGATCCAATGTGACAGTACACAATTGTAACAACAAAGCAAAATAAAACAAACAAGAAAAAAACAACAAACCCAAACCATAATGCTCAAAACAAATACTCTAAAACAATGAATTTTAAAAACTTTTTAAAAAGAGCCAAATCACTAGGGGCAGGAACCAAAACCAAACCCATCGCCATAGTTGAGTTGATTCCAAATCATAGCAACCCTATAGGACAAATCAGAACTGCACTTTTGGGCTTCTAAGGCTGTAACCTTTATGAAAAGCAAGCAGCCATATCTTCCACCCACAGAATGGCTGGTGGGTTTGAACCATCAACTTTTCTGATTAGCAGCCTAGCTCTTAACTACTGGGCCACCATGGCTCCTTTTACTAGGGATGGTAGGAAACCACTAAAACACTGCTCAAACACATGAAGAAATGTTCATTAGCTGTTATAGAGAGGCAAATCAAAGCAACAATGAGATATTATCTCACACCAATGACAACAGAAAAACTCAACAGGACAGCAAATCACAAATGCTGGCAAGAATGTTGAGAAATTGGAACTCTCATGCACTGCTTGTGGGTTTTTAAAATGGAATAACCACAGTGCAAGGCAGTCTGGTGCTTCATCAAAAGGTTGAAAAGATGAATATACAATTTGATTCAGCTATTTCATTACTGGTAATACACGCTAAATAAATCAGAGCCATGACACAAACCAATGACTGCACACTCATGTTTATCATAGCATTATTCACAATAGCAAAGATATGCAAGCAGTCCAAATGTGCATTAGCAAATAAATGGACAAAGAAACTGTGGCACATTAACACAATGAAGTGTTACATGGTCTTGAAAAACAAGGAAGAACTCGTGAAAAACTGCACAACATAGATGAGACTAGAAGATGTTGTTGTTATGTGCCATCAGGTCACTTGTGACTTATAGGACCCTATGAACAATAGCCCAGAAACCTGCTCTATCCTGAGCCAAACTTAATGTCTCTGACACACCTGCCCTTATTACACCAGTCACTGAATCAATCAATCTCATTGAGGGTCTTCTTTCTTGTCTGTCCCTCCACACTTCCAAGTATGATGACCCAAAATATTACAACATGCCCAAAGTATGTCAGAATCCTTGCCTCAAAAGAGCAGACTGGTTTCACCCTCTTCAGGTCAAACTTGTTTGTTCTCTTGGCTGTTGATAGTATGTTCAGTACTCTTCTCTAGTACCACAGCTCAAAGGCATCAATTATCTTTCCATCATCCCTAGTCATTGCCCAGCTTTCTGACACAGCAAGTATTTGTGAAGATCATGGCCTGAATCAGGTGCACCTTAGTCTCCAGACTGACATCATTGCTCACCAGTCCTCTGGAGAGGTCCCTGACAGCAGACATTCCCCAATGCAATTTGTCTTTTGATTTCCTGGCTGCTAGTACCAAGAGTCTTGATTGTGGAAACAAGCTGAAACTGTTTAACAATTTCAATATCTTCTACAACTATTATGATGCTTTAGGATGTTGTTGTTATTAAGTGCCATTGAGTTGTAGGCAACTCATAGCAACCCTATGAACTAAAGTCCTCAACTCAAAACTTGCATGACTTTCATCCTTTCTCCAGGTTTCTGGGGTTTCTGGAGGCAAGCTATTCGGAAGTGGATGCCACTCCTGGTTGTTAAACAACCATAAGTTATTTCCTATGGCAAGTGGACACACCAGGGCTATACGATCTAGAAGAATGTTTCACCAAAAACAATTATAAACAGCTCTGAGGGTCGCGGATTAGAGTCATCCACCTTTGGCTTGGTAGCATCACTTTCTGTCCACTAGGCCAGCTGGTCTCTGTCTATGTTGTTAAGTGCCGTTGAGTTGTAGGCAACTCATAGCGACCCTATGAATGAAAATCCTCTACACTTGCATGACTTTCACCCTTTCTCCAGGTTCATAGGCTTTCTAGAGGCAAGCTATTTTACAGAAGTGGATGCCACTCCTGCTTTAGGATGTTGTTGTTGTTATGTGCCGTCGCGTC
>NW_006400076.1:1138800-1142273 GCF_000299155.1 Elephantulus edwardii
ATTGTGGAGTTAAGCATTAGTTACAGTGTTGACCCCACCCCTAGCCCAGTGCCTTGACCCACTTACTTCCCAGCTCCACCCTCCACCAGGATAACCCTTCACATCTGCCAAGTCCCTTCAGAAAATATCTTCCATTGTCCAACCCATGATCTGACAGCTTGTATCTTAAGCTTTCTTGGCTTCTGTGATTCCAAGCATGTCAACTGCTGACATTTTTTTGTCTTTTGACCAGTGTCTCTTAAGTTTAGTTGTACTGTCTCCAAGGGAAGGTGACGTGTCCTGTAGAACTCCTGTGTAGATTATGTTTTCCTTTCTGAGGTGACCTTCCCCGGTGCACAGCTTCCTGGCTTCCCCTCCATCCAGGAGCACGCTCTCCTGCCGGTTTTTCGCTTTAGGATAGATCTTGAAATAATATAATGAAGGATCATTATATAGCCTCCACGCTATTAGCATTGTTGCTGTTATCATTGAATGCTGTCAACTCATGAGGACTCTATGACTCATTTGTTATTGTTGTGTGCCATCGAGTCAGAACCAACACTTAGCTGACCCTCCAGCAGGTTTTCAGAGACAGTAATGTCACGGGAGGAGATTGCCCATCCTCCCACAGAGCAACTGGTGGATTCAAACCCCACGCCTTCAGAATTGCAATGCAGATTCTTATCACTAGGCCACCAGAGCTCCCTATGACTCATGTTGTTATTATTATGTGCCCTCAAATAATCTGTGACCCCTAGCGACCCTATGTACAGAGCTCTTTATCCTGTCCTGAACCAGTCTAATTCTGACACACCAACTCCTGTTCCCCCTGTTACTTTATCAATCCATCTCATCCGGGATCTTCCTCTCCTGTGCTGTCCCTCCACCATCTGAGCCTGCTTTCCTTCTCCAAGGACAGTCTCTCTTGGCCTTGTGCCCAAAGTATGTGAGATAGAGTTTAAAAACCCTAGTTTCCAATGAGAAATTTGGTTTTACCCTCTCTAAGACAGACCTATTTGTTTTCTTGGAAATCCATGGTACGTTCAAGACTCTTCTCCAGCACCACAATTGGCGGCATCAATTCTGTCATCCCTAGTCACTGCCCAGCTCTCTGATGCATAGCAAGTTATTGCCAAGACCATGGCAGCATGGATCAGGCACAGGATCAGGCACATCTTAGTCTCTAGACTGTCTTGGTCGCTTCTCAGAAGTACTCTGGAGAAGATCTTCAGGTCCTCTTCAGTTTCAGCTAGCGAGGTTGTGCCATCTGCATAACATAGGTCGTTGATGAGTCTTCCTCCAATCTGATGCCACGTTCCTCCTCATAAAGTTCTGCTTCCCCAATTATCTGTTCTGAATATAGATTGAAAAGGTGTGGAGACAGGATGCATCTCTTAAGCATGCTTTTCCTGATTTTGAACCATGCAATGTATGCCTGCACTGTTCTGAGTCTACTGTACACAACAACAACTGACCTTTGACTTGTTGTTGTGTGCCGTCAAATCCCTTGCAACTCATAGTACAAAAGCCCTGAAACCTGCTCTGTCTCGTGTCAACTTTACTGTCTCTGACACATCTGCCCTCATTACAGTTACTGTATCAATCCGTCTCATCGATGGTCTCCCTCCCTTTCTCTGTCCCTCTACCTTTCCAAGCATGCTGTCCCTCACCAAAGAGCAGTCCATCCTTGCAACATGCCTTAAGTATGCCAGATGAAGCCTGAGAATTCTTGTTTTCAAGTAATAGCCTGGTTTCACCCTCTCCTGGATAAACCTGTTTGTTCTCCTAGCAGTCCATGGTATGTATATTTAACACTCTTCTCCAGCACCACAGCTCAAAGGCATCAATTCTCCTTCTATCCTCCCTAGTCATTGTCTAGCTCGCAAATGCATAGCATGCAATTATGAAGAGGATGGCCTGGATCAGGAGTACCTTAGTCTCTAGATTGATGTCGTTGCTTTTCAGTACTGTGGAGAGTTCCCTGACAGCCAACTTTCCCAAAGCAATTCATCTTTTGATTTCCTGGCTGCTGCTACCAAGAGTGTTGACTATGGAGTAAAATAAACTGAAGCTGTTAACAATCTCAATCTCTTCACCCTCTATCATAATGTTGAAAATCGGCCCATGGCGAGAATCTTTATTTTCTTGATATTGAGCTTCAATTCATATTTAAGGCTGCAGACCTTCTGCAGCAAGCTCTTCAGGTCCTGCTCAGTTTCAGCAAGCAGGGTTGTGTCATCTGCATAACGCAGGTCCTTGATGAATCTTCCTCCAATCTTGATGCCACATTCCTCCTCATACAGCCCAGCCTCCCAGATGATCTGTTCTGCACACAGATTGAAAAGGTCTGACTTAAGTGACCCTAAAATGAGCAGATCAAAGACTTGCCCTATCCTGTGTCATCCTCACACTCTCCACCATGCTCAAGCCCATTGTTGAAGTCATTGTGTCAATCCATTTCATTGATGATCTTTCTCTCTAGCTGACGCTCTATTTTCCTGCAATGATGCCTTTTTCCAAGGACTATCACCACCTAACAACATGCTTGATCTATGGGAAATGAAATTTCACCATCTTTGTCTTAAGAAGTGCCTTGATTGCACTTTCTCCAAGACAGATTTTTTGCTATTGTTCTTTTGGTAGTCCATGGTATACTCCTTATTTTTCTTCAACAACCATCATAATTCAACAGGATCAGTTCTTCTTTGATCTTCGTTATTCATTCTGCAACTTTTATATGCATTTGAGGCCTAGGAAGAATTTGATTGAACTATAAATCACACAGAAGGAGACTGTTCATCTTTCGCCTCAGAGCCATTGAGGAGGTGCAACCATGAATTATCAGTGTGACTAACTGTGGACTATGGCACCAGAGTGCTTTATATTATATTATGTTATGTTATATTTATTATATTATTATTGTTGTTATTGAGTGCCATTGAGTTGGAATTGCACAGGAGGAGACTGTCCATCTTTCTCCGGCAGAACATCTGGTGGATTCAAACCACATGCCTTAGGGATTGTAGCCCTGATTCTTACCACTAGGCCTAGAGATTAAGGTGCACCTGATCCAGGCCATGGTCTTCGCAGTTACTTGTTATACATCAGGAAGCTGGACAATGACTAAGGATGACAGAAAAAGAATTGATGCCTTTGAGTTGTGGTGCTGGAGAAGAGTTTTGAACATACCATGGAAGCTCTGTCTCACATACTGTGAGCATGTGGCCAGCAGGCACCAGTCCTTAGAGAAGGACATCATGCTCAGAAGTGTGGAGGGACAGTACAGGAGAGAAAGACCCTAGATGAGATGGATTGATATAGTAACTGTAATGAGGGTAGGTGTGTCGAAGTCAGTGAGACTGACTCAGGACAGGACAGGATTCAGAGCTGTGGTACATAGGGTCGCCATGAGTCGCAGGCAATACAACAGCACTTAACAACAATAGTAACATTTATATATGTTCTATTCTATTCTATTCTATTCTATTCTATTC
>NW_006400076.1:1145488-1146290 GCF_000299155.1 Elephantulus edwardii
AATCAATCCACCTCATAGAGGGTCTTCCCCTCCTGCGCTGTCCCTCCACCGTACCAAGCATGATGTCCCTCTCCAAGGACCTGTCCCTCCTTACAGCATATCCATAGTACGTCAGACAAAGCCCCAGAATCCTTGCCTCCAAGGAGTAGCCTGTTTAACCCTTTCCATGATAAATCTGTTTGTTTTCTTGGCAGTCCATGGTACATGCAATACTCTTCTCCAGCACCACAGCTCAAAGGCATCAATTCTCCTTCTATCCTCCCTAGTTATTGTACTTAAGACATTTCCAAATACAAGATACTAAATTACAAAATAGTTTGGAAAAAGTATAGCTGTTCAAAGTTTGTTGCTGTTAGGTGCTATCGAGTTGAGCACAACTGGACGTGACCCTATGAACAGAAGATCTTAACCCTGTTCTATCCTGTGCCATTTTCACACTTCCTGATACACAAGAGCCCACTGTAGCAGTCACCGTATCAATCCACCTGGTTGAAGGTCTTCCTCTCCTTCACTGACCCTCCACCCTTCCCAACATCATATCCTTCTCCAAGGAATAACACCTCCTAGCAACACTAGTAGCCAGGAAATTAAAAGGCGCATTGCCATGGGAGAGTCTGCTGTTAGGGACCTCTCCAGAGTACTGAAGAGCAATGGTGTCTCCCTGGAGACTAAGGTGCGTTTGATACAGGCATGGTCTTCACAATAACTTGTTATGCATCAAAGAGTTTGACAATGACCAAGGAAGATAGAAGGAGAATTGATGCCTTTGAGCTGTGGTGCTGGAGAAGAGTATTGACAATAC
>NW_006400076.1:1146390-1156648 GCF_000299155.1 Elephantulus edwardii
TATATATGTTCTATTCTATTCTATTCTATTCTATTCTATTCTATTCTATTCTATTCTATTCTATTCTATTTATTATATTAGTTTGGAAGCAGGAGTGTCATCCATTTGCTAAACAACATGCTTCTCTATGAACTTTGATAAATGTCAGTAGTTGCCGAGGGACTTTTGTTTAGTTGTAGAGGCCTTTTGTTCATAGAGTCACTATGATTTGTGTTCAACTCGAAGGCAAACAACAACAACAAATTATTCTATTCTATTCATTATATTATTAATACATGTATTTGGGGAGAACATATTCAAATCATGACATTTACTAGGTTGTTGTTATGTGCCTTCAAGTTGTCTGTGACTCTTATTGGCTCTATGAACAACAGATCTGAACATTACCACGTTCTAAGCCCATTTCCATCTCTGCCACACTTAACCCAATTGCTAAATCACTATTGCAATCCATCCCATTGATAGTCTTTCCATTTTTCACTGACCCTCCACCTTTCCAAGCATGACGTCCTTCTCCACGGACGGGTCTCTCCTGATAATATGCCCAGAGTATGTTGCCTCCAAAAAGTACCCTGGTTTCACTTTCTCCAGGACAGACCTGTTTGTTCTCTTAGTCCATGGAATATTCAATACTCTTCACTAGTACTACAATTCAAGGGCAGTAATTCTTAGCTTTCAGATGCATAGTCAATTGAAAAGACCACGGCTTGGATCAGGCATATCCCAGTCTTTCGACGGACATTATTGACACAATTCATCTTTCAATTTTCTCACTTCTGATGCCAAAGATTTTTATGTTGGATTCAAGTAATATGTAATCTTAATAACTCCAATCCTTTCTCCATCTATCATTATGCTGCCTATTGGACCAATGATGAGAATTTTTATTTTCTTGATATTGAGTTGCAATGCCTATTGAAGGCTTTAACTGTTGATCTTCTGCAGCTAGCACTTCAAGTATTCCTCACTTTAAGGAAGAAAGTGTGTCATCTGCATAATGCATGTTATTGAGTCTTCCCCGAACCCTGATGCAACATTCTTCCTTGTAAAGTCCAATTTCTTGAATGATACGTTCAGCATATAGATTGAAAAGTTGTTGAGAAAGGATACACCTCTGACACACTCTTTTCTTGATTAACAGCTTCTTGGTTTAGGTGTATACTTCACATGAGCACAATCAACTGTTCCAGGATTCCTATTCTTTTCAATATTAGTTTTAATTTGTTGTGGTTCTCCCAGCCAAATGCCTGTGCATAGTTGATAAAACACAAATAGACATCCTTCTGGTACTCTCTGCTTTCAGCAAAGCTCCATCTGACATTGGCAATGTTATCCCTAGTGTCATGACCTCCTCTGAATGCAGCTTAGATTCTGCAAGTTCTCTGTTGATGTCTTGCTCTAGCCATTTTTCAGTAATCTTCAGCAAGATTTTGTTTGCACATGATGTTAACATTGTCTGAGAGTTTCCACATTCTTTTGGAACATCTTTCTTAGAAACGGGAACAAATATGGATCTATTCCACTCAGTTGGCCAGGTAGCTGTCCTCCGTATTTCTTGATACAGTCTGGTGAGCATGAACAGAACTGTGTGTATTTGTTGAAATATATAAATTGGTGTTGTTGTTGTTGTTGTTATGTGCCATCGAGTCGCTTGCAACTCATAAATAACTGGGAGGTTATTTTTTTTGCTAGTGCCTTCAGAAAAGCCTGAAATTATTCCTTTATTACCATTGGCTCTTTGTGTTTATTCATTTAAAATTATTTCCACAATACATAGACAAACACTTTTATTACCATTGGGTCTTGATCACATCCTACTTCTTGGAATGGTTCTGTGTCCACTAATTCTTTACAGTATTCCTTCCATCTTCTATTGATGCTTCCTGAATCATTCAAGATTTTCCCCATAGCATTTCTAAGTATTGCAAGTCAAAGCTTAAATGTGGTACTGCAATCCCAGAAGCGCACGGTTCAAATCCACCAGATGCTCTGCTGAAGAAGGAGGAACAGTTGCCTCCTGTACCAGTCAGATCCAATTTGACTGTACACGCATAAAAAAAAAAAAAAAGCTTAAATGTGTTCTTCCATTTTCTCACCTTAAGAAATGCTAAGCAAATTCTTCCCTTGTGACTTTCTGACAGCAGAACTTTGCATATTTTGTTGCAATTTTTGTTATGACTTTGCTTTGTCTTCACAAGCAGTCTTGTTTTGAACTCTTGTATTAAACTTTTTTTACTTCGCTGTCACATCTTCCCTTTATTTTGACTTCTCAATGTCCTAGTGCTATTTTCAGGTGCTCTTCTTTCATTTTGGTATTTTTTCCTCCTTTGCTTATTATATTATTTCTGTATTATTTTATCTGGAGCTATAACCAAACTATATAATATTCCCTCTTGGAGCAGCTGGTGAATTCAGTCTCTGTGCTTTTGGGATTGTAGTGGAGCTTCTTACCACTAGCCCATCAGCGCTCCCCATATAATAATATACTCACTTGGCCAGCCCTGAAGGACAGTTGTTAGCAGCAGTCCAATCCCACTAGCCAGTTTCTTGGAGAAAGATAAAACAGTCTATTTCTGAAAAGAGTTACTTGTTTGGGCCCCTAGAGGAAAGTTCTGCTCTGTACTACAGAGTTGCTGTGAGTCAGAATCTATCAATGGCAGCGTATTTCCCCTGAAGAGAAACTATCTTTCTGATTGGACCAGTGTGACAAAAGTAGCTGGTTATTTGCTTCAATTTTTATTTCCTATTTTTTTGTCAGAGACCTCTCCAAAATACTAAAGAGCAATAAAATCAGTTTGAAGACTAAAGTGTGCCCGATTCAGGACATGATGTTTTCAATCACTTGCTATGTTTCTGTGAACTTGAGTAATGATGACAGAAGAAGAGTTGATGCCTTTGAGTTTTGTGTAGAAGAAGAGAACTATCTATCCCATTAACTGCCAAAAGAACAAACAGATAAGTCCTAGATAAAGTGCAATCAGAGTGCTCCTTGGAAGCAAAGACTCATCTCTCATACATACTTTGGAAGTATTGCTAGGAGAGGCTATCACTTAGAAATGCACATCATACTTGGAAAAGTCGAGAGTCAGCAAAAGACAGGAAGACCCTTAACAAGTTGGTTTGACATGATGACTGCAGCAACGGGCTCAAGTGTTTCAGAGATAATGAGGATGACACAGAATAGGATAGAGTTCAGGACTGTTGTTCATAGAGTCACTGCTTCATACTCAACCTGACAGCACCTAACAACAACAATAATTTTGTCTTTAATAAAAGAACCTCAGGATTTTGGACTACATTGTGGTCCAACATGTAAGATAACATTCTCCAGTGCTCTTGTAGTTGGATGTGGCCACCCTGGAGATAGTGGGACAAAGAGCCTGCAGGGCCCTTGAATGCATCATGGACTATCATTTTAGTCCTAGATTACCTACCTTTGGTTTCCTTTAGCCATGAATGAAACAAATGCTTATCTTATTAAAGCAAAAAATCATTTAATCCATTGCTTTCCATTGAAACTAACTCATAGCTGATCCTCCATTGGGTTCTCAAGGCCATAAATCTCAAAAGATTGCCCATCTTTTTCCTTAAAGAGCTGCTGAAGCTGCCTCTCTCTCCCACTATCCCCAAAGTCTGGAAAGCAAGGACTGTTTTCTTAATTAACTGTGTGTCTTTTGCCAACATACAATAAAATTGGGGTGATTTTTTTTATTGTGGGCAAAAAGTGATAAGAAATATGTATCTGCCAAAAGTGAAATATGATAAATTTTCAATTATAGCGTACTGTTGCTGTTGTTGATTGCCTTCGAGTCAAGCATGACTCATAGTGACCCTATGAAAAAAGGCATGAAGACCCTCCACAACTATCGACATTGATCAAAGTTCATAGAGTTTCTGGAGGCATGTTGTTTAGGAAGTGGATGCCACTCCTGCTTCCAAACTTATCATAGTATGTTATTGTTGTTATGTGCCATTGAATCACCTAACACCAGGGTTATCATTGCTGATGTCAAGTGGATGTAAGCTGAAAGCAAAGAGTATCAGAAGAATTTGTGCTTTATTGACTTTTCATAGGTATTTGATTATATGACTCATAACAAATTATGACTAACCCCTAGAATAATGGGAATCTCAGAACATTTCATTGTATTTATATGAAATTTATACCTAGACCAAAAAGCTATTATCTGAACAGAGTAAGGGAACGCTGCATGGTTTATAGCTAAGAAAGATATGTCAAGGTTGTATCCCTTCTCCATATTTATTCAATCTGTCTTTCTCCATAGTTATTCAATCTGTACATAGAACAGATAATCTGAGAAGCAAGACTCTATGAAGAAAAATGTGGCATCAAGATTGCTGGAAGACTCATCACCAACCTGCATTGTACAGATAACACAACCTTGCTTGCTAAAACTGAAGAGGAATATAAATGTTTGCAGCAGAAAATAAAAGACAACAGCCTTCAATACAATTGCATCTCAACATCAAGAAAACAGAAATTCTCACCACTAGACTAATAAATGACATCATGATAGATGGAGGGAAGATTGAAATTGCCAATTATTTCATCTTACTTGCATCCGCAATCAACACTGTTCATACCAGCAGTCAGGAGATCAGGGACATGTTGCATTGGGAAAGTCTACATTTGGGAAAGTTGCACTGGGATGCCTTTGAACAGTGGATTTTGGACTACACTGTGGTTCAACATATAACATTCTCCAATTTGCAAGAATATTGGTATAGCACAGATTGCTAAAAGAATAAACCAATCTGTGTTGGGGGAAGCACAGACAGAATTCTTCTTAGACAAAAAATTGTAAGACTTCATTTCACACACTTTGAGCAAATTGTTAGGTGAAGTCAATTGATAAAAAGGACATCACACTTGGGAAAATAGAGGGTCAGAGAAGGAGATGAAGACCATCACTGAGATGGACTGACAATATTGATCTTGAGCACAGTGGAGACTGAGAGAATGTCATGGGACCGGACAAGGTTTAGATCTGTTGTACATAGGATTGCTTGATGTTAGTCGGAGTTTACTGGAGGGAGGCTCCTAACAAATATTATATATCAAAGTCTTGTAACATCTTTTTATTGTTGTTGTTAAGTGCTTGTCAGGTCGAGGACAACTCATAGTGACCCTATGAACATAGGAGCTGAACCTCTTCCTATCTAGTGCCATCTTCACATTTTCTGACACACTAGAGCCCATTGCAACATGTGCCAATCCACTTGATCAGGAGTCTTCCCCTCCTTTTCTGACCCTCCACCTTTCCAAGCATCATGTCCCTCTCCAATAAATAGGCCCTTCTAGCAACATGACTGAAGCATATAAGGCAAAGCCTCATCATCATTACCTCCAAAGAACACTCTGGCTGCACCCTCTCCAAGACATATTTATTTGTTCTTTTTGTAACACCTAGGATTGTGAATATAATCCTGTTTGAAAGTAGAGTTAGTTATATCATACTTAAGCAGGATGGATTCTAAAGTTAATCACTTCTGAGTTACAAGAAATGAAGTCCTGAGAATTCCCAAGACTATTATGAAGAAGAAACTGACTGACATGGGTAAAATCCTGATTTATACTTTCAGCCTCCAGAATTGTGAGGAAATAAATTTCTGTTCTTAAAACCATTCATTGGAGGGGAAAAGTTTGAGTAAGAAAAAGAGAAAGAAAACCCCCAAGGCTGGAAGATACACATTTGAACATAGCTGCAAAGCATGGATGGTAAATATATAATAAAACTGATAATATAAAATTTGAGAGTAATCCATAGGGAGTTGCACTGCTACCTCTCTGGAGTTTTCAATTCACCAAGAGCTCTGCATGAGAAATATGGGCCATCTTCTCCTGTGTGATTACAGCCTCAAAAAAAACCAAAGGAGAGTCAGATTGACTCTGGTTCCAGTTCAACCACAATAAGAGAGGGAGGGTGAAGGGAGGAGGAGAGAGAGAGAGAGACAGAGAGAGAGAGAGAGAGAGAATGATCAAGAAGCTTGAGTAATCCTTTCTTAAGTGCTAATATAACATTATGCATTAACTTACTATGCTAATGCAAAAGTGAGATAAGTGGAGTGGTTAAGAGTACATACATAAAAGCCAGCCTTCAGAATTCATATTCCAACTCTTTCACTTGCAAGTTGTGTAAACACAGGCAAGTTACTCAGTCTCTGTTTTGGCAGCTTCATCATTTGTAAATGCAGATTCTCATCATACTTTCTTCATGGGTCTGTGATGGGAATGAAAAGAGTTCATATACTTGAGGGACTTTAAAATGACTGACAAATGTAGAGCTTTTGAAAATACATAAATATATTTATTATTATTATTACTATTGATATTTTATGTCTTAAAGCATAACCAATGAAAATAATAACAAAAGAACACACTGAAAAATAAGAAAAGTAAAGGTTAGAGGTAACATATTTATATTAAGAAAATGTTCCCTACGGAGCTCTGGTGGCCTATTGGCAAGAAGGTGCACTGTAATCCCAGAGGCATGCGATTTGAATACCCCAGATGCTCTGCTGGAGAAGAAGGGGCAATCTCCTCCTGTACCAGTCAGATCAGATTTGACGGTACACACACACACACACACACACACACACACACACACAATTTTTTTTAAAAGAAAAGAAAATGTTAAGAGTGACGTGTATTCAGTGGGTTACTATGCAGCATTTAGGAGCCGTGACTTTGAAAAAATACTCTATAACTTGAGAGAGACTGGAGAACACTATGCTGAGTGAACTAACTCAGTCTCATAAGGACAAATATTGTTTAAGATCATTATTATAAAAACAGAAGGATAACTAGTAAAACATGTATGGGGATGGAAGAGGCTGGATAGGGGCTAAATCACAAGGTTGCACAATTTTATGGGTGGAGGGAGTGAGAAAAGAAAATGGCAAAGATACATCAGGGACCCAAAAAGACAGGGTAAAGATGGGCATAGGCTAGTAGTGGTTAATTTTATAAAACATAATGAATGGGACTCAATGTGAATGAAGAGTAGTGTAAAACACAGTCTACACAAACTTTGTAAGCAAACCAATAGAAAGAAATCTTTAAAAAAAAAAAAGAGTGAAGAAACCAAAAGAATGATGTGTATTGAGATGACATGCAGGCCATTCATCATTTTAAAGATGCTTTTAAAATTATACTTTGTAAACACTTTACTCTGAGGGGAAAACCCACAATATTAATTGTTCTTGTTATGGTCCATCAAGTTGACCATAGCTCCTAGCATCCATATGAACAATACAGCATCCTTAGGAACAATACCATCCTCATGATCACCATCAGACTCCAACCCACCGTTAAAGTCATCACTGTGTTAATGCATCTTGTTGAGGATCTGCCTCTTTTTCTCTGACCCTTCCTCTTTCCCAATATGATGCCTTTTTCCAAGGTTTGACAGAGGCACATCAATTTCCCCACTCCTAACTCCTACTTTGCCTTTCTATGTGTGCACATGTAAAATTTTGTGGAAAGACATTAAACACAAATAATTACTTAAGAGCAAGAAAAAACATTTAAAATACATGTTGGGAAAGATAAAGTTGTTTGAAGAAGATAAAACTAGACAATTACAGTTTCAGTGTTTTCTTTTGCACTCCCACAGCAATTGTGAGCTCTGGTGGTCTAGTGGTAAAAAGCTGTGCTGCAAATACAAAGACGCACGGTTTGAATCCACCAGCTCTGTGGCAGAAGGATGGACAATCTCTTCCCTTGCAATTTACTGCCTTTGAAAATCCACTGGAGGGTCAGCTAGGCTGTGAGTTGGTCCTAACTCAGTGGCACACAACAACAACACCTATTAGGTTCTCAAGTAAGCAAAGTTTGAGACTGAAATTTTCCAAATCATGGTTTAACTGCATCATAATCTTTATTCAAATTTATGTTAGTAGATGTTTGTACTAAAAGTCTGTAACTTCTAGTTCTAGATCTCAGATACCTGGCCCTTTAGATGTCTAGGGTTTACACATACACACATATAACACAATTTCTAGGCTCTTGTTACTTTGTTGGTCTTCCCCAACTACGTACACCATTCTCCTTCTCCTTCTTTGGTTTTGATAAATTACACAATAAATTATTACAAACTTTGAATGGTTGCCGTGATATCTTTTACATTTCATATTCATTCATTCAACTGTCAGTTCAACTATATTTATTGATCATCTATTTTTTGCAGGGAAATAAGCACCATAAAGGTAGACACAAGCCCTGTCAAGCTTGTGGTTATATTTCTAATATATTGTGTATAATAGGCTTTCAAAAAACATTTTATTAAGAAATACAAATTGATGTTTTTAGGTTCCATCCAGGCAACTACAAGTCATGGTGACCCCCTAAACAACATACTTGAATCTTGCTCTATCCTGCCCTATCCTCACCATCTCTGATGTGCTCTAGTCCGCTGTTACAGTCACTGTGTCAATCCCTCTCGTTGAGGGTCTTCCTCTCTTTCACTCATCCTCCATCTTTCACAGCATGATGTACTTTTCCAAGAACTGACCCCTCTTAACAACATGTCCAAAGTACACGAGACGAACTTTAATCATCCTTGCCTCTAAAGAGCACTCTAGTTGCATTTTCTCTAAGAAAGACTTGTTTGTTCTTTTGGCAACCATGGATATTCAGGACTCTTCTCCAACACCAAAATTCAAAGGCATTTATTCTTCTGTTGCTATCTTCATTCATTGTCTAACTTTTAGAAACATTGGAAAAAAAAAAGAAAATACTATGTTTTGGATCAGGCACACCTTAATCTTTAAAGTGACATCCTTGCTTTTCAGGGTTTTGGAGTATTTTCTGCAGATTTTACCAATGAGGAATGTCTTTTTTATTTTTTCCCCCTACTGTTATCATCTCCTGCAACTTGACAGCACTTAACAACAATAAACAACAACAACAACTGTGTTATCATGAATGTTATTATAGATCCAAGTAAAATAAAGTCTTTTCTCCATTTATCATGATGTTGCATGTTGGTCCAGTGGTAAGGATTTTTGTTTTCTTTGATGTTGAGATATAATCTACATTGAAGGCTGTAGTGTATTAGCTTCTCTAACAGGTGTTTCAAGTCTTCACTTTCTGCATGCATAGTTGTGTCATCTGCATAAAACAAGTTGTTGTGCCATGTTCTTCTTCATAAGGTCCAGCTTCTCAAATAATTTTGCTCAGCATATAAATTGAAAAGATATGCAAAAAAACATACAACTCTGATGTATACCTTTCCTGTTATTAAACCATGCATTATCCTCTTGCCCTGTAAATAGCTTCTTGCTCGAGGTATAGGTTTAGCATGAGCACAGTGAAATGATCTGGTATTCCTATTCTTTTCAACATTAGTCATAATTTGTTGTGATCCACATAATCAAATGTCTTTGTATAGTTAATAAAATACAGATAAACATCTCTCTGGTATTCCATGCTTTCGGTCAAGATCCATCTACATCAGCAAAGATTTCCTTGTGTCATGGCCTTTTCTGAATCCAGCTTGAATTCCTGGAAGTTCCCTGTAAATGTATTGTTCAAATTTTTTTTTCATAATCTTCAGCAAAATTTTCCCTACATGTGATATTAATGATATTGCCTGGTAATTTTCACATTCCGTCATATCACCTTTTAAGTTCTCACATACTTTGGGCATGTTGCCCGAAGGTTCCAGTCCTTGGAGAAGGATGTTATGCTTGGAAGGGTGTTATGCTTGGAAGGGTGGAAAAACAGCACAAGAGAGGAAAACCCTTGATAAAATGGGTTGATTCAGTGATTGGGGTAATATGGGTAGATGTGTCAGAGACAATGAAATTGGCTTGAGATAGAGCAGGGTTTAGAGCTGTTGTAAATAGGGTCTCTGAGTCACAGGCAACTCGATGGCAACAACAACAACAACAACAAAAAATACAGACCGTTTTCCAGTCAATTGGTGAGGTAGCTGTCTTCCAAATTTCTTTACATAAACTAATGAGCACATCCAGGACTGCATCCATTTGTTTTAAGATTTTAATTGGTATTCCATCAATTCCTGGGCCCTTATTTTTTTTTTCCAGTGCTTCCAATGCAGTTTGAAATTCTTTCATTACCATTAGTTCTTGATCATATGTTTCTTCCAGAAATGTTTCAGTGTCAGTCAATGCTTTTTGGGATTGTTGTTGTTATGTGCCGTCGAGTCGTTTGCGACTCATAGCGACCCTATGCACAACAGCCCTAAACCCTGCTCTATCCTGCGCCAACCGC
>NW_006400076.1:1159258-1165477 GCF_000299155.1 Elephantulus edwardii
TGTGTCAGAGACAGTGCAATTGGCACAGGACAGAGCAGAGTTTAGGGCTGTTGTACATAGGGTCACTATGAGTCACAAGCGACTCGACGGCACATAACAACAACAGCAACATGCCCAAAGCATGTAAGGCAAAGCCTCATCTTCTTGCCTCTAAAGAGCACCCAGGCTGCACCCTCTCCAAGACATATCTATTTGTTCTCTTCGCCGTCCATGGGATATTCAGTGCTCTTCCCCAACATCACAGCTCAAAGGTGTCAATTCTTTTTCTGTCATCCTTATTCATTGTCCAGGTCTCAGATGCATAGCTAGTAATCAGAAAGACTATGGCCTGAAACAGATGCCCCTTAGTCCTCAAACTGGCATCAGTACTCCTCAATAATTTGGAAGGGTCCCTAACTGCAGATTTTCCCAGTACAATACGACTCACCATTTTCTGACTGCTCTTACCAACGGTGTTAATTTTGGATTCACGCATGATGAAGCTGTTGTCAGTTTCAATATCCTCTCCATCCATCATGACACTGCCTATTATTGGTTCAGTGGTAAGAATCTTTGTTTTCTTGACATTGAGGCACAATCCACACTGAAGGGTGCATTCCTTAATCTGTAACAAGTGCTTCAAGTCCGCCTCACTTGCAGCGAGTGAGGGTGTGCCATCTGCATAACGCAGGTTATAATAACGCAGGTTAGTTATTCAAAATAGGGAGACACGACTACCATGTGTTTGACAGAATCAGAAAAGGAGGTGACATATGCAATGAAGGACACCTAGGATTTCAACAATGAAAATGAGCTGAAGTATGTATGTCAGGGATTATGAGGATGGCACAGGATAGAACATGGTTCTGATTGGTTGTTCGTAGGGTCGTTATGAATCATGCTGGATTCGACAGCACCTAACAAGAACAACAAATCCAATTTAAAGAGAACAGAGAAGTAAAAAGATACTGAGAATGACGTTTAAAGGGGGCATCTGTTTGCTCTGTTGGCTGAAAAGTAGGATTCATCTAGGGAAATCTTGAGAGATAGGTAAGAAAATTAGAGTGACTGTATTATTGGTGAATAGTCAAGCTAGAGAAGCCATTTAATCCAGTAGACAATGAAAAACTCCTGAGGGTTTGGGGGCAGGCATATGGCATAATAGGAAGATTGCTCTGGCACCAGTGTAGGATGGACTGAGGGGTGTACAAGCCTAAAAGTGGAGAGACCAGTTAGGGTAGGTTATTGCAGTATTTTAGGGACGAGGTAATAAAACCCTGCACCAGAGTGAGGGCAGATGCAGAGGACTCACGCGAGGAACATCACAGAGAAAATCGAAGGTGTGACAGATGGCCCACGAGGGAGACAGGCAGAAACTCGGACGATTGGAACCACTTACACGAATGAGTAAGTCACAGAAAGATGTATTTTCAACTTTTGGCTATGGGTCAGTTTGAGATTTCATTTGCATTCTGTTTCCACATTCTCCTTTTAGGGTCCCCTCTATTTCCTATTTTAAGATCTCCTTAGTAAATTGCACTCTCTATTCTCAAGCTGATACTGTATTTAGCTTCACGTTTCAAATCTGCTTTTTTAATAGCTCTGACACGCTCCAATTCCACACCCCTAGTACTCGGACAGCTACCGTGACACAGGTTAGATGTAGGGCTGCAGGACACTCCACCCGTCTGACCCCTATCGCTGTCTCCTAAGCAGCTTCCATGCTTGCGCCTTCTCGGCTCATCCACCAATAGGCAGGATCCAGTGCTAGGACTCGACTAGTGATTGGTTGGCTGAGCCATGGTGAGAGATGGTGCGGTGCCTGTTCTTAGCACTGGTGAGCGCTGTGGGCGGTTGTTAAGGCGACCGTTCGTGATGTAGCGCCGTCAGCCCGCGAAGTCCCCAGATGATTGGCTAAACGATCGGACGATCCTTTCTGATTGGTTGTCCCTTACCGGCTCCGTGCGTGCGTAAGTCGAGGGTTCCTTCCGCCCCGCGTCTCCGTTGACTGGAGACGGCCAGAGAGCCGGCGCCAGGGTTCCGGGCCCTCTAGTGAGATCAGGAGGCGAGTTTGGAGGTGGCTGTCAGGGGAGGCTGGAGTGGGTGTGTGGGAGCGCGATTTGGGCTTTGTTGGTAAAGGTTTCTGAATTTTTTCCGACCCTGGTAAGTGACTGCCTGCCGCTCCTGTCGACCTGTCCGGTGTAGCGTTTGTGGCTTTTGTTCGTGTTGCTGCGAGTCCTTGGGGGCAGTGAAGGAGACGTCCTTGAGGGCCTGACCAGTACACAGCACCACTGTTGGGGTTACTTAGAGACCGGTCTGGGCCTAAGGGGCGAGGGGTGGCAACCATGGGCCTCTCGGTGGCTGCGGTCATCAAAGGTGTGCTGACGGGGCGTGCCCGTCCTCCGTGGCCCTGTCCCAGGTTGGCAGTGCTGGCCATGATTTCTGGGTCACCGGGGTCTGGACAGAGGGGATGCCCAGCGGAGTGATCACGGAAGCCGCTGGTTTGCAGAATGCCGCGGGGCTGGGGAACAACCGGGTCGGCACCTCGCGGGGAGGATTGAAGAGGTTCCGTGGTCCAGGACTGGTTACCGCCTTAGGCTGCTGCTGTTCGTCAGCATCTTTTAAAACGAAGGGTTTGTGCTGCGAGCTGAGAGCCGTGAACCAATTGTGGTTTTCTATGCAGTATCCAAATATTTCCATGAAAAACGGGTTGAGTCTTCTGTTGGGACTTGCCCTGGTCTCTTTTTGTTCGTACTTTGTAGATTTTCCGGAATTTGGTGTCGTTGGGAGAAATGCACCTTGTGTAGGTTCAAAACTAAAGCAAAATACGGTAGGAGGAGGTCGATGAACTAAATGGTCTCTTGAAATATTTCAGTATTTGAGGACATGCCTAGTTAGATTTGGTCCAGGAAATATATAGGAAACCTATTTGGTTTGGGACCATAGTAAATGGTACCTGATTCTAACATTGCACAGAGAATGTATTCTCAGAAGAGAATACTTTCTTGTTTATTTGTTTACTTGTTGATTTATATCCCTCTCCATGCAGTAAGAGACGTTTTTTATGATTAGAGAGAATCTGGCAAGGACCAAATTATTTCAAAAGTTTTTGTGTTTCGGAAGAGATACACTAGATTTATTTATTTCCTCTAATGTCTTTAAAGAATTTATAGTAAACTTAAGAATAAACTATTTATAATTCTTGAAAAGAATTTTCAAATTGAAGGTTAAAAAATAATAATTGTTTTAAGTCACTGCACCGACATAGGAAAACTGTTGTGGATATGTCAACCATATGAGGATAGAGTGAGTGTGTTCTTTCTCTTTTGGTTTAGTGGGTAAGAAGTTGCAATGCCAGCCCAGAGTCAGGGGTTTGAATCAGCAACTGCTCCACAGGATAAAGATGAGCGGTGTCCTCTGCAGTTTACAGCCTCTGAAAACCCCCTGTAGATTTAGCTATTAGTTAGTTGTGACTCAGTGGCAATAGGTTTTCATTTTTTAGTTTCTTAATAGCCTTGTTAGAGTGTTTGGCTGTTTTGATTGACCCTTATGAAATTGCTGTTCTTTGGAATTCTTATCTATAAATATAGAAGTTTTATATGACTCCACTTAATACTAGGCTTTGCCAAAGAACTTTGGAACTGTAGCTTCTTCATCCTAATTTTACAGATGAAGATGGAAGAGACTAAAGAAAGGAAATGTAACTTAACCACAGTCAAACAGGTGGCATACAGTAGAACTGGGTATAGAATAGAATTCACATTTCCTCATTTCTGGCGGAATTGTTTTCCCCTCCCCTTGGATTTTAGGTTGGGCAAAGGAGCAGTATATCCTGTTGGGATTTACAATGACAGCAAATATAAAGTATGGCTTGCCTTCAAAGAGAAAAGACGAACACATTAATTACTTTGAGAGGCGTGTGAGACAGTATATAATCAAGTACTGCACTGTGTGGAATTGGAGGAGCATGAGTGGGAGCAAAAAATCAGAGTAGAATGCCAAAGCATCCTTTTTTTGCAGTTGGCCCTGGTAGGTTTATTCTACAGAAGATTGAGTTAGTGTCTAAGAATTCAATTCCTTTAAAGTCTGAGAAATATTTATAGACTACTTCAGTAAGCCTATATTGCTGAATAAAATGGGTTTATTGTGGCTGATGTAAATTCACAAGCAAATTTACAATGGAGCATTAGATACTAGATGGTATTCTGTATTTGGAAGTGTCCCACAGATATAATTCTTTTTCTGAAGATTACAAAGACTACATTGTACCCACAAGAAAGAAAAAAAAAAAATTCATGGTCAAGAGGGTCCAGTCCTTGGAGAAGGACTTCATTTTTGGAAGGTTAGATGGACAGCACAGGAGAGGAAGACCCTAGATGAAATGAATTGATTAAAGTAACTGTGGCAGTAGGGGTAGCCAGTCAGTGAGACTGGCTCAGGACAGGGCAGACTTCAGAACTGTTATACATAGGGGTACTGAGTTGCAGGGGACTTGTTAGCACCTAAGAACAACCACGATGAAATCTTTGACAGAAAACATAATATGTGTAATTATAATTAAGTAATGCTTAACCTCCAATCCTGATGCCACACGTCTCTTCTTAGAGCCCAGCCTCTCAGATAATCTGTTCCGCAGATAGATTGAAAAGAGATAGGACACACCCTTGAACACACGCTTCCCAATTTTGAACCATGCAGTGTTTTCTTGCTCTATTTGATGACTGCCTTCTGGTCCAAGTAAAAGTTTAGCATAAGCACAATCAAGTGTTCTGGGATTCCCATTACTCTCAAAGTCAGCCACAGTTTGTTGTGATTCACACAGTCAAATGCTTTTGCATAGTTAATGAAACACAGATAGGCATTCCTCTGGTACTCTCTGCTTTCAGCCAAGATCCATCTGACATTAGCTGTAATATCCCTAGTGCCACTGCCTCTTCTAAATCCAGCCTGCACTTCAGGCAGTTCTCTGTTGATGTACTGTTCTAGTCATTTTTGGATGATCTTCAGCAGAATCTTGCTTGCATGTGATATCAATGATATTGTTTTATAATTTCCACACTCTGTTGAATCACATTTCTCTGGAATGGGGACAAATACAGATCTCTTCCAGTCAGTAGACCATGTGGTTGTCCTCCAGATTTCTTGGCACAACTTGGACCTGAAGTGCTTGCTGCAGAAGGTCAAGGATTGCAGCCTTCAATATGGATTAAAGCTCAACACCAAGAAAACAAAGATTTACAACCAAGCCAATTGGCAACATCATGATAGATGGTAAAGAGATTGAGATTGTTGACAGCTTTAGATTGCTTGGCTCTACAATCAACACTCCTGGTACCAGCAGCCAGAAAATTAAAAGATGTATTGCATTGGGAAAGTCTGTTGTCCAGGATCTCTCCAAGGTACTGAAGAGAAATGATGTCAGTCTGGAGACTGAGGTGCACCTGATACAGGTCATGGTCTTTGTCATTGCTTGCTATGCATCAGAGAGCTGGACAATGACTAGGGATGATAGGAGAGGTGATGCCTTTGAGCTTTGGTGCTGGAGAAGAGTATTGAATATACCATGGACTGCTAGGAGAACAAACAAGTTTGACCTGGTGAAGCCAGGCTGCTCCTTGGAGGCAAGGATTCTGAAGCTTCGTCTGACATACTTTGGATATGTTGCAAGGCGGGACCAACAGTCCTTGGAGAGGGCCATGGTGCTTGGGAGGTTGGAGGGATGGTGCAGGAGAGAAAGACTCTCGATGAGCTAGATTGATTCTGTCACTGGGGTAATGGGCATAGGCTGTCTCCAACAGTGAGATTGGCAAGGGATCGAGCAGGATTTAGGGCTGTTGTACATAGGGTCACTTTGAGTCACAAGTGACTCAACGGCACATAACAACAATAATGTTTAACCATTGGTAATCAAATTGAAGTGCCTTTCTGCTAGCAGTTCAAATTTTAATTCAACAGAGTTAATATTTTAACAGTGAAAAGAACTTGAAGAGTAACTTTGATAAAGAATAACCTAAATTGAGGCCTTCTTTGGAAGGTGAGTCATTTTGACCTAGAAATAATTTGGCACCGTTTATAGCTGATACAAATATGTATACTTACTCTTCCTTTATTTACTCCCATCTGTAAGTTACAGCCTCAGAAACCCTCCAGACGGATCAGCCAGTTCTGACTGGAAAAAGACTTCTATTAAATAACACTTTGCTCCAGTAAATTAAAACAATCTATATTCTTTTTTTTTTT
>NW_006400076.1:1166297-1168113 GCF_000299155.1 Elephantulus edwardii
TTCTCTAGCCATTCGTTTGTTGATGGGCACTTAGGTTGTTTCCAACTCCTTGCTATTGTGAACAAAGCTGCAATAAACATGGGTGTGCATATAACAATCTATATTCTGCATTAAAGACCTATGTCTGGCCGAATCAATATTGAGCTGTGAGATAGGAGTGACATTGTGTTAAGGTCATGTGTCATCTTGACTGGGTCATAATTCTCAGTTCTTTGATAGGTATTGTATTTGGGCAGTTAAGTAATGATGCAGTAATCCTCTTTTGTGATTGGGTGTGGTCATCCTGTTTTTGTGTTTGTTTGTTTTTTATAAAAACTTGGTATTTGGAGCCTAACCATATTACTAATTGAAGTGAAAAATAAAAATTTAGATTTGCCTAATACTTCAAATGTGTTAATGGTTATCCATGGCAGACAGTGTTTGGTGGTACTTCCTGATTAAAACAAGCTTGGAAGCAGGAGTGACATCCACTTCTGTAGAATAGCTTGCCTCTAGAAACCCTATGAACCTGGAGAAAGGATGAAAGTCATGCAAGTGTTGAGGACTTTGGTTCATTCACTCTGAGTCACCTATGACTGCAAGGCACTTAACATTTCTGAAACTTTTTTGTTATTGTTAATTCACTTTCTGACACATTGGTACTAGATGACCCTTTAAGCCAGTTTGCAGATTTTTTTTAGTTTAAGTTAAATGTCAGAAGGAAGTGTGTGGTAGAAGACCATTATGAAGCTTTCAGTTGTAATGAAACTAAAGACTGCAATGGATTCTGACCCATGACAACCTAATATAGGGTCTTCAAGGTTGTAAATCTTTCTAGGAAGAGAGATTTTTCTCCTTTGGAGTAGCTGGTAAATTTGAACCACCAACTTTTGGTTTACAGTCCACCACCTTTTGCAAGATTCCCTTTGCTTGCAGTTTAGTCTAAAAATTAGTTCTGATTCACAAAATTGGTTTCAGGGTCTAATGAAAAATTTTGATTTGCAGTTTGAAAACCATTTATCAAGCTGGTGGCCTGATCTGGCTAAACCATAGAGAACATGAGCGTAATGTAGAGAGAGAAGGCTTGATTATTGACTGTCTCCTGAAAGTTACTCTTTTTTCTTTTTCTGTTGTAACCCTTTACAAAGATTAATGCAGTCTTTTAATTTGTTGCCTTTTTCTTTTTCATCATCAATAAAACAGTCACTGTCTTATTACCATAAATGTGAGATTGATTTGGATTCTTGCTGCAATGGCAATAAATTGACTCACTTTTTAAACTTGATTTAAAAAAAATGAGTAAAATATTTTAACATAAGGGTACATTTTTTGGAAGCAGGAGTGCCATCCACTTCCTAAACAACTTGCCTCTGGAAACTGTGAACTTTGACAAATGTCGATAGTTATAGAGGTGCTTCAGGCCTTTTGTTCATAGGGTCACTATGAGTCATGCTTGACCCAGAGGCATTCATTCAACAACAAGGGTAAATGTTAGTGTAAGAAGCAACGCTTACAAGTTTCTTTATGAAAGATCATTGGGATTTTAAAATGAGATTTGAAAAACCGGAATCTCAAAATCGTTACTTAGTCAATAAACAAAGATTAGTCACGGTAGCTATTATATCAAAATTACATATAAATTCTGTTGGGAATATTTTGACTGCTATATTGTTGTTGTTGTTGTTATGTGCTGTCGAGTCGCTTGCGACTCATAGCGACCCTATGAGTAGCCCTAAACTCCACTCTGTCCTGTGCCAATCGCACTGTCTCTGACACTCCCATTCCAATTATCCCAGTCACTGAATCAATCCACCTCATAGAGGGCCTTCCTCTCCTG
>NW_006400076.1:1177892-1184164 GCF_000299155.1 Elephantulus edwardii
CATTTTGAAAGAGAGAACTAAGGCAGAATGGATGTAGAACATAATGCAGTAGCATGTGTTAAATCATCGCACAGAGCATTGTGGTATGCAAGTTGTAAGAGCAACAGTTAAACATGGTTTTGATTGTCCCAAGTTTGAAATATTATATGCAGATACATAGAGGCTGTCTTTATAAAGTTTTTGTTTAAATAATTTTACTAACATTTCAGAGAAACTACTGTAACCACCCAGAAAATTGCATTGTCTGTTTCTGTTCTTCTATTGAATATTACGCTTCAGAAAATTGATTATTTTCCAGTGAATGTCAAAGATCTTACTGAACTGTTGTGTTTTATCTTTTTTGTCTTCCTGCAGGATGTATTCCTCATTAAAAATACAAAAACTCTTCTAAATATTATTTTTTTCTAACCAGGGGTGCGCCAGCTTGAAATTATGTGCTGTTTTGGCTGCATGTCAGTTCTTGCCAACTACTTCGTGTTCATGACTTTTTTCCCAGCCTGTGTTTCCTTAGTATTAGAGGTAAGAATAACTCTTACTTTTGGCATTAATGGTTCCTTGTTGGTGGCATATCAAGTCAGCGTCAACCTATAGCTGGCCCTCCAGCTGTTTTTCAGATGCAGTAAGTCATACTGAAGGAAATTGCCCACGCTTGTCTCTCAGAACAACTAATAGATACTGCTTACATTTGCATTGGTAGCACACTTCCTTACCACTAAGCCAACAGCTCGCTTTGGCATTAGAGTTGTTGTGTACTGTAGAGTCGGAACCAACCCATAGCTAACCCTCCCAACGGGTTTTCAGAAGCAGTGAGTTACACCGGAAGAGATTGCCCATTCTTCTCCCGTGGAGCAGCAGTTTGAACTTTGTGCATTTGGGCTTGCACTGCAGCTTCTTGCCACTAGGCCACCAGAGCTACCTTTTAGCATCAGTTGTTGTTGTTAGGTGCCTTCGCATCGTGGATGACTCATAGCAACCCTATGAACTTAAGACCTGAACACTATATAACCTTCATTGTTGCAGACTGAGGGTCCCAAAGAATGAAATAATTTTATAATTATTAATAATGAGACAGACTACCAGGAATGATATAGAACAGAGAGTGTGAAAAACAGGGGGCCAACAGTCCCCATGACTGAAGGCCCCAAGCAATGCTTCTCTGAGTATTTATTTAGAATCATAAGGAAGATAAGCAAAGTAAAATCACAAGGAAGTACAAAGCAAAAACAAAGGATAATGGTGAAGTCTTTTACAGATAAGGCCAAGTTCCTCTTTATGCTAATCTCAAGAGGGAGGGATTCATTTGACACAAACTAAGAACAATGCCTCCTAGGTGACCTTCAGCTTGTATTAAGCTTCCCTCATTTCCCGATACAGCATTTGGTCTACTATTATTTAATTTGATATTCGGCTTCCCTCACTTCATAGTTTCTGGAGGCAAACTGTTTTGAAAGTGGACACCACTCCTGCAGAGGAGTAATACTACTAATTACGTCAAATTGACTAAATAGAACCCATTTTTTAATGCATCAGTAACCAACACTGACTCTATTTTGCAGCTTTCTCGGGAAAGCCGTGAGGGTCGTCCAATATGGCAGCTCAGTCATTTTGCTCGTGTTTTAGAGGAAGAAGAAAATAAACCAAATCCTGTAACTCAGAGGGTCAAGATGATTATGGTAATTACCTAGTTTGCCTTCTAATTCAATGTCTTTGGTTCCAGTGTCATGTTCTACTTGCAATTTCTTTTTTTTTCCCCTCTGATTATAATCTTTGTACATTTTATGACTTTCGTTCCACTCTTTTCTTCACCTATTCATTTCTTGTGGCTTCTAATCAGTATTACTGTCTCCACTAAACAGATTTTTCAAGTTCCTCCACATTCTCTCTTTGAAAACTTGTGCTTTGGGATATTCTCAGCATAAGATCCCTATCTTAATCACAAAGAAAATTCAGCACATTGTGTGTCCATGAAATAGAGTGACTGGTAGCTAATTGTTGAAGGATCATATTCTTTTTGTTTTTTTTGTCTTTATTGACTTTATTTTCATTTTTGTACACAAAGAAAAGTCGTGTTCATATCCATCATGAACAAAAACTTAAAAAGGCAGAACTAGAAGACATGTGTCCGTCACCAAAGCAAAGCTGTGCTAAAGGTTCCAAACATTTCAATTCTTAAAATAAATATTTTCCTTTTTCCCGGTGTCGACTTTCATGTCTTCATAGAGTCACAAGGAACTGAAGCCTATCATGAGTTACAATTTTGCTCAGAGTCCCGGAGGATCATATTCTTTTAATAGATGATATATGAGGCCAAACATTTCATCTATAATAACTCATTCTTGGGGAAGTGTTAAGGACTTGGGCTTTATTTAACTTGGTTTTTAAAATTTTTATTTCAGTCTCTAGGTTTGGTTCTTGTTCATGCTCATAGTCGTTGGATAGCTGATCCTTCCCCTCAAAACAATACAGCAGAAAATTCCAAGCTTTCCTTAGGATTGGATGAAAATGTATCCAAGAGAATTGAACCAAATGTTTCTCTCTGGCAATTTTATCTTTCCAAGTAAGTTAACTGTAGCCAGTTTTTCTACCCTCTATATTTTTATAAGCTTAACTGGTTCCTATTATGTTCCTTCTAAATAATATTTTATTTGCTGTCTTTTATTTTAGAATGGTCAGTATGGATATTGAACAAGTTATTACTCTAAGTTTAGCTCTACTTCTGGCTGTCAAGTATATCTTCTTTGAACAAGCAGAGACAGAATCTACATTGTCATTGAAAAATCCTATCACATCTCCTATCTTGACCCCAAAGAAAGTCCAAGACAATTGTTGTAGACGTGAACCTACCCTAGTCAAAAATAACCAGAAAATCCCTACAGTAGAGGAAGAGACAGAAATAAACCAAGAAAGAAAAGGTAACTCTTTAGAAATTCTCATTACTCTTCAATACTAAGTTGTGAAAAAAATCTTATATTTACAATTCTTTATCTGATGTTCAATGTTCTGAGATTTAATTTAATGTCTTAAACAGCTGAAGTTATAAAACCCTTAGTGACAGAAGCTGACACCTCGAACAGAGCTACATTTGTGGTTGGCATCTCTCCCTCACTTGATAATTTACCAGTACTGGAGACACAGCAGCCTGAAATTAAATTTCCCAGGGAGCCTCGGCCTAATGAAGAATGTCTACAGATACTTGGGAATGCAGAGGTGAGAGAAAGAAAGCAAAATCAAATGTGGCGTCTTTCTTTAAATAAAAGAGCTTTTATTTTGAATCACCAGACATTTGCTAAATGCAGGAAAAAAACTGATATTTACTGGGTACTCCCAGGTTCTAAACATAGTATTCTATGATGACAGGTATTTTCTTGATGTCCCACAACCTTATGAGGCAGGCAACACGACCATCATCTTTTAGGAGAGAAACCCAAGGCTCCAGGAGGTTTATTATTATTTTCTTTTTATCTCTTGTTAGGTGCTGTTAAGTATGACTCATAGTGACCCTCTGAACAATTGATTTGAATACTATCCTATCCTGTGCTATCATCCCCCAAATCTCTGACACTCTCAAGGCCCTTTCCACAGTCATCATGTCAACTCACCTGAGCAAGGTTTTCCTCTAATAGCAAAGCTGGAAATAGAGTCCATCCCCTGGAGTCAGTGTTCTCTCTAGTTCATTACTGCTTATCAGGAGTAACTACTGTATTCTCATAAGTTTTGAGGTGTAGAATAGGTTTAATGCAGAGATGAGGCTTCAGAAGTTTCATTTTGAGTAAGTAGTACGCAGAAGGTGATTTTCTTTTCTGAAATTTAAACGGTGCTCTTATATAGAAGAAATACTCGGTAAATTTTAAAAGAATGTGAATGTATATGTATTGATAATACCCTAATAATTTATCTAGTTTATCTTCATATTCTTTGGAAAATCTCATTAATGTTAATGCTTTCAAAAATGATTCTAAATGTATTAGCATCATAAACCATTAAAAACAAAACAAACCCACAATCAACCAGGGGGAAGATTGGTTATTTGTATCCAAGCTTTTAGCATTAATCTCCCAAATATATGAAGCACTTCTAAAAATTTATCAGATAATTAAATATTTAAAATAAGTAATACAAGAAACTGTTTTGGGGGGAAATGTGAATTACTTTTAAAAATATTAAAAGTTGATTAGCATTATTTGTAATAAAGTTAAATCTGCACAAAATACCTCCATACATCAGATTTTAAAAATTCCAAACACTTAATAACATACTCTAGAGGCTGTGGAGAAAAGGAAATTTTCTTACATTGCTGATAAGAAATAATTTTGCAGTATGGTTAAAATTATGCATATTCAGTATTTTGTGTATATGTGGTGTTGACAACGAGTAAAGAATAACCCATGGGCTGTCAAAGCAACAGTCTGCCTTAGAGGAAGTGCAGTCAGTGTGCTCCTCAGAGGCAAGAACAGTGAGAACTTTATTCTCACACACTTTCAGGATATTGTCAAGAGGCACCATCCTTGGAAAAGGTCACCAGGGAAGCTAGTAGGGTCAGTTAAAGAGAGGAAGATCTTCAAGAGGGTTGATTGACACAGTGACTACAACTGTGGGCTTGTGCAAAGTCGAGATTGTGACGATTGTGCAGGATAGAGCAGGGTTCAAATCTGTTCAAAAGGTGACTGAATTGTGGTTATCTTGATGCTGTCTAACAACAACAAAAGAACTTCTTCCTTTACAGATAAGGGAAAAGCTTCAAGTTGTATGTTGTTATGTACTGTCAAGTTGCCTGCAGCCCATAGTGTGACCCTACATACAGCATTTCTGAACCCTGCCCTGTCGTGAGCCAGTCTCATTGATACCAACACCCACTGCTTCAGTTACTGTATCGATCCATCTCATCCAGGGTCTTCCTCCCCTGCGCCATCCCTCCACTCTTCCGAACATGATGTCCTTCTCTAAGAACCAGTCTCTCCTGGTCCAAAGTATATGAGATAGAGTTTCAAAATCCTGGCCTCCAAGGAAAGACTTGGTTTCATCCTTTCTAAGACAGGCCTGTTTGTTTTCTTGACAGTCTATGGTATGTTCAAGTTGTATAATAAATACGAAAATGCCATCATTTAGATTAAAAACATAAAAATTGCCAAATAAAATTTGAGTATTTAAAAAGCTAAGTATGCACAACAAAGTAAAGAAGTAGTTAACTGTTTACCTATTTGAATGTAAGTCATTGAGAAGAATTGGATAGAAAAGGATTAGTTGGAAAACTTCTTTATAAAAAGGTTTTATACTCTAAATCTTAAAAGTAGGGTTTAAAAAACTTTATCAATAACTGATACATACTACATACAGTTGAACCTTTCATATTTAGTTTTAGACTTTTTTTTCTAAACACATGTGATGGAAGTAGTTGTTATATACATATACCATGAAGTCAGAAACAATGCATGGCTGACCCTCCAGCTGGTCTTCAGAGACTGTCAATCACGTGGTTGCAGATTGCCCATCTTTGTCCCATGGAGCAGCTAGTAGAACCCAACCATTTGCCTTTGGATTGACAATTACCAGGAGACCAGTAGAACCTAGTAAAACATTGCAAAAATGACAGTATTGCAGTATTTATGATTTTTTTTTTAATTTGGCATGATTTATATTAACTTATTTTATTATGCATATATATTTTTGTTTTATTAAAAACAGTGATGTAACCAGATATATGCTAATTAGGGATTAATGAAATTACTTATTCTAATGTATTAATCTTTCAGATCATATCATTTTCTCTTCCCTTGTCCCCCCCTTTCTTTTAGAAAGGTGCAAAATTCCTCAGTGATGCTGAGGTCATCAGATTAGTCAATGCTAAGCATATTCCAGCTTACAAATTGGAATCGCTTATGGAAACGCATGAACGAGGCGTATCTATTCGACGACAGATACTTTCCAGAAAGCTTCCAGAGCCTTCTTCTCTCCAGTATCTACCTTACAGGGACTATAATTATTCACTTGTAAGTTATTTTCTTCCTTAGACTGGATTTGCTTTGTATCTTTATGATTTTTCTCTCAACGATGAGAAATCATTTTTATAAATAATTTTTAAACCTTTCAGTGTAATTTTATACTCTTGTCAATTCTGATTTAGGATGACTTATGTTACAACCACTTGGCCAACTGACTGAAGAGATCTATATTTATTCCTATCCCAAAGAAAGGTGACCCAACAGAATGTGGAAACTACAGAACAATCTCACTGATTTCACATGCAAGCAAGATTTTACTGAAGATTATCCAAA
>NW_006400076.1:1184264-1191245 GCF_000299155.1 Elephantulus edwardii
CTTGACATTGAGCCTCAATCCATATTGTAGGCTGCAGTCCTTGACACTCTGCAGCAGGCACTTCAGGTCCTCTTCAGTTTCAGCAAGCAGGGTTGTGTCATCCGCATAACGCAGGTTGTTGCTAAATCGTCCATCAATCTTGACCCCACATTTCTCCTCATAGAGCCCAGCCTCCCTGATAATCTGTTCTGCTATAGGACATACATTTTCACCCGTTCTTTTCCACCACTGGCTCTGTCACCCTAGGGGGTAAGGAGTTATGCTACAGACTGAAAGATAGGTAAGACAGTTTGAATCTACCACATCAAAGGAGAAAAATCAATAGTCTGCTTACATGCAGTTTATAACCTCTAAATTCTAGCATTTAGGGGACTCTCGTGGCTTCTTGTTGTTTGCAGATGAGTCAAAACTGACCCATAGCTGACCGTCCAGAAGGTAGTAAATCATGTGGAAAGAGATTGCCATTCCTCCTGCAGAGCAGCTGATGGATTCAAACTGTGTTCCTTAATAATTTTAGCACTCCTTCTTACCACTAGGCCACCAGAGCTGCACTATCAACCCAAAGGAGCATGGTACAAATCCACGAGTTGCTCCATTGGAGAAGAATGAACTGTCTCCTTCTATGATATTTACTGCCTCAGATAACCTGTTGAAGAGTCAGATATGAGTCATTTCCAGCTCACAAGTATATAACAGCATTGGCACAGTGGTTTAAGTGATGGGCTGCTAACTGAAATACTAGTAGTTCAAATATTTCAGCTGCTCTGGAGGAGAAAACTGAGGCTGTTTGCTTCCAGAAAGATTTATATCTTTGGAAGCCCTATGTGGTAGTTTTTTAGGAAAAGAACTCTAAAATGTAATAAAAAAGATTTGTTACAGTGGGCATCAACTCTGAGACAGTAAGTATATGTATTGCTATTTTAGCATTTTTATTAGCTCTAAAGACTTTCTCATCTATTGCTTTTCCTCTGGTCTGTTGTAGTCTGATTGCTGATTCTGGTAGAAGAAAAGCAGCCACCAAAGCAAAATTATTAAGCCTTTTTGTTACTGTAGAGGTATCCATCACAAAAAACTTTCCTGTAGTGACTATTGGATCAGAAAAGTTAATCAGTAACATTTTGTTAGAGTAAAAAATTGACTGAAACTAGGTATTTTGACAACAAAAAGATATCTGATGGTGCACAAAGAAGTGTTATATAAAATTAATACCTTTATAAGCTAAGATGATCCTTTATAAAAGGACACTTTGATATTTACATTTTGTATAAGTAAAGTGTGGATAATGAAGCAGGCACTGACATGCCTTTTTTTATTAGTAATTAGAAAAGAAATGCTCGCAGGAGCTGAACTATTTTATTTGATCGTAGATTCTTGAATTCTTAGCATTTTTAAGAAAGTTAATTTGATAGAACAAAAGTCCTCATTTTTCAATCTTATAATTCTTTTCTTGAATTAAGAATCTCATCAAGTAGTCATCTGTGTAAAGCACCAGGCTTACAAACAGAATTTATAGCTAAATAGAATGTTTAACAATAAGGTGTTTATACTTGCTGTTTCTTCCAGGATCCAAGAACCCTGTATCTACCATGCTGTCAAGACTTTTTCGAATGCATGGCCTCTTTGTGGCCTCCCATCCTTGGGAAGTCATAGTGGGCACAGTGACACTGACAATCTGTATGATGTCCATGAACATGTTCACTGGTAACGATAAGATCTGTGGTTGGAATTATGAGTGTCCAAAGTTTGAAGAGGTTAGTGAAATTAATTTGACATTGACCAAAGTAGTGTTTTTTATTTTGTAAAAAGTATCTCCTTTGTTATTTTTCTCTGTATAGAACAGAAAGAAACACTGTCTGGTCCTTCACCGTTGTCACAGCCATTGCAGTACTAGAGCCCAATGCTGCAGCCACTGTATCTCATTCAAAGACCACATAATAATTCTAACAAAAAGTTAGGAGTAAATTCTTTAATATTCATTAATTTACCTCAAATCTCTATTTATTTAGATATTATGGTAATATACAAGAAATAGCTTTGCATTTTCTGTATTAATGAGTGTAAATATTTGAAAAATAAAGCTTTTTTGGGTAACCTTTAGAAATTATTGTGACCATATATTGGCTTTATGCAGTAGAATATTTTAGAATCCAGGTTTCCATTTTTATTTATTTCATATTTGGTTTTGATTTGATATTATTATATTTCTATGGTCATAATATTTAAACTAATGATGGAAAATAATGATACATGCAAAATAAAACTGTTGACTGCTTTAAAAGCCAAAGGTATTGAAAATATTTCCTGTTGTTCCCTCTCTCTCAATAGGATGTTTTGAGCAGTGACATTATAATTCTGACAATAACACGATGCATTGCAATACTGTATATTTACTTCCAGTTCCAGAATTTACGTCAACTTGGATCAAAATATATTTTGGGTAATAATTTTATACAATACTTCTTTGTGCACTATCAGATTTGTTATCTTTTTGTTGTCAAAATACCTAGTTTCAGTCAAACATATGAAAATATGTATAGCTGAAGGTGTACTGTGTGGAGTCAGAAGTTTATTATTAAGGGTTAAACATTACATAACTTAAAGACAATAATCTAGAGGAAGAGAATATTGTTTCCTCTCAAAATATTATATGACACTAAATGCTATTATTTGTGTAATTGTGAAACTATATCATTTTATTAAATTTTGTCTTTTTAGGTATTGCTGGACTCTTTACCATTTTCTCAAGTTTCGTATTTAGTACTGTTGTCATTCATTTCTTAGATAAAGAATTGACAGGCTTGAAGTAAGTATTTATAGCAAAATTATTACATAATGTTTTAAAAGAATTTTCCTCCCATATTATAAAAGTAATATATAATTTTTCAAAGGTTTAGAAAATAAGGGAGGGAAACTTACCTATAATCTTAGATGGTGGTGGTGGTTGTTTTTACGTACCATAAAGTCTCCTGCAACTCATAGCGACCCTATGTACAACAGCCCTAAACCCTACTCTTTCCTGTGCCAATCTCACTGTCTCCAACACACCTACTGGCGTTACTCCAGTCACTGAATCAATCCATCTCACCGAAGGTCTTCCTTTTGCGCTGCCCCTCCACCCTCCCAAACTTGACATCCTTCTCCAAGGACTGGTCCTGCCTTGCAACATGTCCAGAGTATGTTAGATGAAGCTTCAAAATCCTTGCCTCCAAGGAGCAGCTTGATCTCAGCTTCTCTAGGACAAACCTGTTTGTTCTCCCAGCAGTTCATGTTATATTCAGTATTCTTTCTCTAGCACCACAGCTCAAAGACATTAGTTCTTTTATCCCTAGTTCAGCTTTCTGTTGCATAGCAAATAATTGCAAAAACAATGGCCTAGTGGGCAGAAAGTAATGATTCCAAGCCAAAGATGGATGACTTATGATCTGCGGCCCTTGGGCCTGTTTTTCACTGCTTTTGTTCAAACATACTTTTAGGTCGTATAGCCATGGTGTATCCAATTGCTGTACAGCGGTAACTTGTGGTTGCTGTGAAGCTGAACACTGTGACACTGATGTGGTGCCAAATGCGTTAATGGTTATGCATGGCGGACAGTGTTTGGTGGAGCTCCCCAGTTAAAACAAGCTTGGAAGCAGGAGTGGCATCCACTTCCATAATAGCGTGCCTCCAGAAACCCTATGAACCTGGAGAAGGGACGAAAGTCACACAAATATTGAGGACTTTCAGTCATAGGGTCGCTATGAGTCGCCTACGACTCGATTGCACTCAACAACAACAACAATATGACCTGGATCAGGTGCATTTTAGTCTGCAGACTGACATTGTTTCTCTTCAGTACTTTGGAGAGGTCTCTGACAGCAGACTTGACCAATGCATGCCTGTTAAAATTTTACCATTTATGCTTAATACTAGTTTATGATCTTTCCATGTTATTCTTGTTATGTGCCATGGTTTCAGAACCAACTCATAGCTGACACTCCAGCGGATTTGAGAGGCAGTAAATCGCATGAGAGGATCTTGCCTGTCTCTCCCACAGAGAGGATTCAAACCACTTGACTTTAGGTTGGCAGCACAGCTCCTTACCACTAAGCCACCAGAGCTCCTTTTTCCATATTAAACTATTATTTGTCATAGCTGTATTCTATTATAGAAACACATTATAACTTATTCCTCTAGCTTTACATAGGTAAGCTGGTTTACTTCATTATCATGAATATTGTTGTAGCTAAATCTTTGTTTATATTCATAGTCATTTCCTTACGATACGTTCCTTTGAATGGGATAGTGAATGTGCAGATCTTTAGAGCTCTGGACTGTCAGTTTACTCAGTCCTTCTACACATACTAATTAATGAAAAGGAAGATAGAGATATCCCACTTTTTCTCCCCCCAAACTTGAAACTTCAAATGGTCTTTATATTAATGGTGGCGCTGTGTGCTGCTGCAGCTCATAATAACCCTATTAATGATAGATCTAAACCCTGCCCTATCCTGTCCCTCCTCCATCTCTGACACACTTGAGAATGGATGTTCGCAGCCGTTTCTTCTCTTTTTTTAGTGTCTTCCAATCTGAGGGTTCTACTTCCAGTGCTATATCTAAGTGCCCCCTCTGTTTTCATAGATGTATTAAATAACAAAAAGTAAATGACTGCTCTTTCTTCCTAGTCTGTCTTAATCTGAGAGCTCTGCTTTAGTATAGTAACTGATAGCTATAAGAACAGCAACATGCAAATCACTTCCCCTATGTAAGAGTAGTATTTTTCAATAAAGATATCAGTGTTTTTATTTAAATTACATTTTTGCTGTTAAAATTTTTTTATCATATTTCAGTAAATAGTATGTTCAGCTTTGGGAATATCAAAGAAGTATAGGTTATAACTTCAAGTTTGCAGAAAGCATACGAGTCTGTGTGTGTGCACGCAGATCTGTTCTCAGTGTTTCTGAGTCGTACTTGATTCTACAGAGAACATGCTTATTTTTTTAAAATGGAGTTTTTGTAGTTTTTCCCCCTTTATTAAATGTTCCTAATCATCTGTTCTATTTTCCCCCCCAGTGAAGCTTTACCCTTTTTTCTGCTTTTGATTGACCTTTCAAGAGCAAGTACGTTAGCGAAGTTTGCTCTTAGTTCTAACTCCCAGGTAAGTTTTATTTACAAAACAGAAATGTGATTTTTTTTTTTCTAGCTTGTTTGTGTTAATAGAGTTTCTTGGTATCCCAAGATTTAAAAATGGTCCAGAATTTTTATTTTAATTGTCCAGTCCTAAGGTTGGTCTTTATAAATAGTGCCTCAGGAAAAGTTCTTTTCTATCACTTCTGGAATTTGGAATCTTCCACGTTTTTCTGTTTTCAAGATTTTGAGTAATTATGGTAGTATAACTTCCAGTTAAACAGGAGTGTCTTCCTGGTGAAGTACATCAGAGTATGTCAGGATCTAATAGAAGAAAGCCTCAATAGATGTCTTTCTAAACTACCTGCATTAAAACTAGCATTATTTCCCACTTACCGTGTTATCTTTGGGTTTAAACACTATAAAAAAAGCTCACAATTTCGTCAACATTTTTTAGCTTAGAGACTGATAAACAAAATACAAGAATTTTTCTCATTTAATTATTTGGTATTTAAATGACCTGATTGATGTACTCCCTCAAAAGAGGAATGTTCCCAAGAAATGTCCTATTCAGTGGGAATGGAAACAAGAATTCTCTCTTCTTACATTCTACCTTCTTTCTTTTTAAAAAAATCAATATTATCAATATCAATAATTTAGCAGATTTTTTTGCATTTTTGAACACTTGGTAGTCTTAATTGTATGTTTTTCTTTGTAAATTTGATTTTTGTATAAACTATAGCATTCTCTGCAATCATTTAAAAAATTATTTTGTTCTTTACTGTAATCAGTATGTTTGTTCTGTATTTTAGGATGAAGTAAGGGAAAATATTGCACGTGGAATGGCAATTTTAGGTCCCACATTCACCCTTGATGCTCTTGTTGAATGTCTTGTGATTGGAGTGGGTACCATGTCAGGTCAGTAATCAGTTTTTAATATATTAAAATATCAATATATAACAAAAGAGGAAAAACTCTTTAGATTTGCCATATTTAATTTTAAGTTCTTTCTTTAGCAATCTGATGTTACTCTTAAAATTTTTTTAATGCTATGAATGTGTAGATATAGCTGGTTTGTTTGTGTAACTGCAGGTTATTATTAGTTTCTTTCCCACTGTACTGCCATCTTCTCTCTGTGTCCCACTCTTAATGGCTTTTCCTTTAGTGTTTTTGTTATCTTTAACCAATATTGTAGTCCTGGGACTGCCTAGACAGCAACTTCTAGACCCTGCTTTTTCCTAGAGTAAATTAGTGTCTTATTTTCTTGTGACTTAATCGTCCTTTAGAAGATAATGTAAGAGAGTCTGAAATAGGTCAGGTCTGAGTTGAAAACAGCATATCAGTACATCTTAGCAAGTACCCACCATTAGTTTCAATGTAAGTATTTCTTCATCTTTATATAGGATGAAAATTATGACTTGGGATGAAAATTTACCAGAATGAATGTGCATTGTGATTATGAAGTTTTCCTAATCATTCACTCCTTTATTGCTATCAAATCAGAACCAATTCATTGCTAACTTCCACATTTATATATGCATATCTATATTATATAGGTTTTATACATACATATATAGAGCTCTGGTAGCTTAGTGGCAAGGAGCTGCACTACAATCTCAAAGGCACCTGATTCGAGGCCACCAGCTGCTCTGCAGGAGAAACTATTGACCAGAGAGTCAATTATGGGTTGGTACACAACAAAAACAATGCCCTGAGGATTAATTTTTCCGTTATCTAATCTGTGATTCAGTAAATATTTTGTAGAAACTATTTTGAAAGATAGGGTTTTCAGAGGCCTGCTATTTCAGAAGTGGGTGGCCAATCCTTCTTCCTAGTCTGTCTTAATCTGAATGTTCAGATTTAGAGGAGTATCTGACA
>NW_006400076.1:1199895-1214461 GCF_000299155.1 Elephantulus edwardii
GTCAGAGACAGTGCGATTGGCACAGGACAGAGCAGAGTTTAGGCTGTTGTACATAGGGTCGCTATGAGTCGCAAGTGACTCGATGGCACATAACAACAACAACAACATGTTACAGATTGTACTATCTGGTTTTCTTGGCTATAATCTTTATGGAAATAGACTGCCAGGCCTTATAGTTTGGGTCATAAAAATTTTAAATATTCTTCCTGTTATTGTTTAGAGTCATCACTCAAATGTTTGTAGTTTAAAACTTATAAAGTGTGTATGAACAAATGTTTTTTAATGTACTAATGGATTAAATTTTAAGGAAGTCATAAGTGGAAGAGCTGAATTGAACTACTGTGTATTCATAATGCTCTTTTCCTTTTAGGTGATGGGAGCCTGTTGTGAGAATGTTATTGGGTATATGCCCATTCCTGTTGGAGTGGCAGGACCTCTGTTCTTGGATGGAAAAGAATTTCAGGTTCCAATGGCAACAACAGAGGGTTGTCTTGTGGCCAGTACGAACAGAGGCTGCAGAGCAATAGGCGTAAGTTGGTGTTTATATAGTTCCCTATCTTAAGATAATAACACCTTAGGGAAAAAAAAAGATAATAACACCTTAGACAAGGCAACAGTAAATAGATATGGGGACAATCAAAGGATACCTTTGGGGACAAATAGAAATGTTTTTGGTATTAATACATGCTTTTTTGACTGTGTAGCTTGGTGGAGGTGCCAGCAGCCGTGTTCTTGCTGACGGGATGACTCGTGGTCCAGTGGTGCAGCTTCCCCGTGCTTGTGATTCTGCAGAAGTCAAAGCCTGGCTTGACACCACTGAAGGCTTTGCAGTGCTGAAGGAGGCATTTGACAGCACCAGCAGGTGAGTGGAACCAGGCGCTGGTTGATACTTACTTCAGAACTGACACTATTTTCAACATAACTTACCTTCTTCAAATAATGTGCAAAATACCAGTCTTAAGTCTGTCTATCCAAAATGAATACATTTAATGTTTGCTTGGGAAAAAGAATGTTACTCTAAATGGATGCATCTGGATACATGAAGAAAAATAAAAATGTGAGCTAGTCATTTTGTGTTGGTTTTAGGTGGTTTACTTTATTAGACATTAAAGTGAGTAAAACTATCTATATTAAGATCGCTTCTATTTCCATAAAAAAATGAAATTGCTTCTTTGCTTACAGATTTGCACGGCTGCAAAAAATTCACACGAGTCTGGCTGGACGCAATCTTTATATCCGTTTCCAGTCCAGAACAGGTGATGCCATGGGGATGAACATGATTTCGAAGGTGAGCATGGCCAGCATGTATCCAAAGAATGCACACAATTCATTGTGAGGGTGGTTGTCCCGGGAGAGGTGTGCAGAGATAGGTGTGGGAGGCCACTCATTTTTCATTTTGTGTACTTTCAAATTTTTTTATCATGTAATATAAAAGTAGGGAGCTCTGGTGGCCTAGTGATCAGAAACTGCACTGCAATCCCAAAACCATGTGGTTCAAATCTGTCACTGGCTCCACAGGAGAGGGATAGAGAGAGTCTCCTCCTGTGCAGTTATGTGCCTCTGAAAACCCGCTGGAGGGTCAGCTATGAGTCAGTTCTGATTTGACAGTACAACAGTATAAAAGTACATTTTGTGTACTTTAAATTTTTAATCATGTATTTTATATTTTGTAATATATTGCTTAATCAAATAATTAATATTTTTATTGAGAAGTAAATATTTATTAATGTGTCTTATCAGTCATTCATTTTGTTTTTTGGTATTTGTTTATGTCACTTAAACTTGGCATTTTATATCTTATATATATATATATATTCTGAATACTCACAAGGATTTAGAAATGTCTTAAGGTTAGCATTTCAAAGCTATATCCTGTAAACCTTCAAGCTGACTGCAAGAGACTTTTTTTTTTTTCTATAATTATATTTTATTAATTTTCATAAACATTTACAGAGATTTTGGGCTTCCACTCATTCATTGTTGCACTATTCTCTCTACCCTCCTCCCAGTTTGTTCTTGTCCAAATGCCACAGTGCTTGTCAAAGCCAGTTCTGATTAATCTTCTTTGTCGGTGTATCCTTTGCCATTCCCTATCACTCCTCCCTGAGAGAGACTTCACCCTGAGTCATAAGGAAAAGGGGACGGCGTATTCTCTTAGCTACTTCCTGCTGAAAAGGGACGCTGTGGGTTTCAGGGTGAAGATCTTCTCTCACTACTCTAAAGGGCCCCTTTGGCAGTAGGAAACACATAGACTATTATGGAGATTGATTTTGGAATTCAGATGCACTCTTATTGATTGTGCTTGGCTGTACATGTACATATCCTTCAAGATGTATCATGGGGGTGTTGCAACCTAGAAGACACAAATTTGACTAACAAGTTATAAGTACATGAGTCCAAAAATTATGGAAAAGTAAAAGAAAAGATTCTTTCATTGTTTTACAAACCCTCCCCCAGGTCCCCTCCACCATGCAGCCCTCGCTCTAGTCTCCTGTGATGACAGAAATACCCAGTTACATCTCTCTTTTAGACGGTTCTCTCCCTCCTCTGCTTCAGTGCAGTATACATTATTGAACCCATCTTACTCAGTGTCTCCCTAACCCCAAGGACAGTCCCATTCTACAACAGTGGCATCATGTAATATTGCAAGAGACTTTTAAGATACAATTTAAGAGGCTGAAACCCCTGGATGTACAGCCTGTTAGCTGTACTCAGCTGCCAACCGAAAGAAATTCCTCTATAGATGAACCTGGTGATCTACTTCTTAAATGGTTTTCAGCCATTGAAAATTCTGTAGATTACACTTCTCTTTTGACATACATGAGGTCACCATGAGTCTCAGTTAATTTGATGGCAGCTAGTAGTGTGTGATTTCCTTCCACCTGTACCATATAAGAGGTTAGATATAGTTCATACTATGGTCTATTTCTACCTCTCTTTTAATCACCTACATGTAATAAGGTTGTATATGGCCTACATTTTATTCTGGTGGTATTTGGTTAGCTGTCAGATAGTAAAATAAAACATTAAAATCAAGTTAGGGCTTTTTCAGTGTCTTTTCTGAAATGACTATCTGTGGCTCCCTCTGGTGGCACCAAGGAATGGAGTTGGCTAAGTCAGGCTGACAATCAGCAGAGTCCCATCATTTTCTACTCGGCGACTCTCCATTTAGTTTCTAAGACAATCAAAGGGAGGAGATGGCCATTCTTAATCCCAAAGAGCTGCTGGTGGATCCAAACTACCATAGAAGAACAGCACACCTTTCAAAACACTATACCACTAGTGCTCCCCGAGCAAAGTTCATTTTATAAGTACCACTAGTACTGTGAGGGAGCTCTGGTGGCTTAGTGGTAAGGAATTGCACTACCAACACAAAGGTATACAGTTCGAACCCATCCACCAGTTGCTGTGCAAGAAAAGAGATGGGCAGTCTCCTTCGGTGCGATTTATTTTGAAAACTGCTAGAGGGTCAGCTATTAACTGCTTCCAGCTCAACAGTACATGCCAACTAGAACTCTGACTCAGCGCTACCTAACAACTAGTTAAAAGAGAATGTAGTGCCTAAATGTTTAAGTATTACACAATGTCAGTAATTATGGTTTTGGGTATTGAGATCTGAGTTGTTAATTCCAGTTAACTGGAAGGGTTTTGGTGTGTTACGTAAATGCCAACAGCTGTCCGCTACTGATAAGGCTGGCTAATGGCTGGCTTCTCTTTAAATATTTGCATCTTGTTCTTGTTAGTTACATACTAATCATCAGTGCCTACAAAGAACTTGATTCTCACCCTTAGAAGGAAACACATTTGGAATCTGTACTTAATTGAGAAATTAGTCACATAAAGCTTAATGAAATAGCTGTTACTTTTGTGCTCATTTTCTTTGAAGTACTGTTATTAAATATATTCCACAGCTACAAATAAACACTTTCTGATAGATAAAGATGAATGTTTTGTGCAGTTTAATTTAACAAGTTGCCTACTTTTTTGTCACTGTCACTACTAGGGTACAGAGAAAGCACTTTCAAAACTTCAGGAGCTTTTCCCTGAAATGCAGATCCTCGCAGTTAGTGGTAACTACTGTACGGACAAGAAGCCTGCTGCTATCAATTGGATAGAAGGAAGAGGAAAGTCTGTTGTTTGTGAAGCTATCATTCCGGCCAAGGTTGTCAGAGAAGTGAGTGATCAGATAGATATTTTTTTTTTCAATCTCCCATCAGATTAATAACAGTTTCATCAATTAAATAGTTTAATATATGGGTATTTTACATTAAAAATCACTGTTTTATCTCGCCTAAATGTTTTCCTGTAACATTAAGGTAAGACATTTTACTGAAAACTCTTTCTTGAGGACAGGGACTTCAAAGGAATGACATTCAAGCTTTTCTTTTCTGGAGGTATAAATAGGTCTAGCTGGGTATCACTTCCTTAAATCTTGTAAGAAAATGTGAAATGTATACAACTCTGCTTTCTAGGTACTAAAGACTACAACCGAAGCTATGGTTGAAGTAAACATTAATAAGAATCTAGTGGGCTCTGCCATGGCTGGGAGCATTGGGGGCTACAACGCCCATGCAGCCAATATTGTGACTGCCATCTACATTGCATGTGGACAGGTGAGGGCTCCACACTCCATTTCTCTTCTGCTCTGTTCTAAGTGAAAGCAATGTATTTTAAATTGTTCTGTCTTTTTTCCACACCAGGATGCAGCCCAGAATGTTGGTAGCTCAAATTGTATTACTTTAATGGAAGCAAGTGGTCCCACAAATGAAGATTTATATATCAGCTGTACCATGCCATCTATAGAAATTGGAACAGTGGGAGGTGGGACCAACCTTCTACCTCAGCAAGCCTGTTTGCAGGTATGAAGCAGGCTCAGAACTTCAAGTTAGTTCTGACTCCCCAAGATATCTCCACCCCAACACTACATATCGCTCAACATCAAGTCTTAGTTGCTAATTTGATACCTTTATTGCTCACCAGTCCAACCCATAGTATTCTGAGCTAGTGCCAACTTTGAGTGTCACTTTAACTGTAGCATAGACATTATCTGTGCTGCTTGTCGAATCTTGCAAATTCCGTATTCTTAGTGGTGTCTCATCCTGTTCCAATTTTAGTTGCCCAGGTGCTAGTGGACCGGACCTAGCAATACGTCATTGCCCTTGGCACTAAAGGGAAGCTTGTGCTTTCTCCCTGGCTGCAGATGTTAGGTGTTCAAGGAGCGTGCAGAGACAATCCTGGGGAAAATGCCCGGCAGCTTGCCCGGATCGTGTGTGGGACAGTGATGGCTGGGGAATTGTCACTGATGGCAGCACTGGCCGCAGGACATCTCGTCAAAAGCCACATGATCCACAACAGGTATGACTTAGAGATGCAATGTGGAGTTTCAAGAAAGCCTGATAGTGAATCTTAGCTTAAAACTGTGTTACTGATTGTCATCTATTCCTGCTTTGCCTTTTTCTGTCACAGGTCAAAGATAAATTTCCAAGACCTCCAGGGAACTTGCTCAAAGAAAACTGCTTGAATAACTCAACTGTTGTGAACAGGTTCTAAAGGACTAAGAAAAATCAATGAATTAAAAAGCTTGGTGCAGTATCTGGTTGAAGATAAATAGATGTATGTGACCATTGAGGCCACAGCTTAGTTTGGGACTCTTTCAGGGAGGCCTGTGTCCCTCCTTCCCATAGACAGTCCACAGATCTGGAAACTGATTAGATGCTTCACACACTGCTTTCTGTGGAAGAATCTCAACGTGGATATTACCAGGCTTTAAAACATCACAGATGGGAATCTATAGCTCACTTCTGAAAGGATACAAGCTAGGGGGAAATGAGTCTTGAAACTCATGGTAATCAGTACAAGGTGCTTTCCCCCTTAGGTTGAAATGGATTTTAAATTATATTGTATATGACAAAACTCTTGATTTTATGGTTAAATTATTAAGTTTGGGTTATGGAATTTTATGAAATAACTGTTTCTTTTTGTGAACTAATAATTTCATTTGGTGCTGGTCTATCTTAATTTTTGGGGGGTAGCTTTTAAACATTATTCTTAAGAAGGGGACCTGCTGTTTTGAATAGAAGAATTATTCCCAAACTACAGAATAATGTGTTAAGCAATGCTCAGTAGTATTCTAGCAAGAAAACAAATAACTGCATTTATTGCTGCAGACTATTTGTTCAGAAAAGTTCCACAGAGAAATGGTTCGATTGGCTGTACCACATCTTTCATCAGAGGCTTGAAGTAGAGAGCTTTGCGCTCGTTACTAAACATACAACAGCTCTTAAGAGAATGGCTTTTTATTGAGTATAAGCAAGTATGTGATCTCTCAGAATTCAGAGTGTGGAAGGCATATATTTGAAAGAAAATATCAATTCTCTAAGCCAATCTGAGTTTTTTAAGTCATTTTACTTGGGTGAAAAACCTAGTCTTTTGTAAACAGTTGTATGAAATCTGTATATGTTGTGTGAAAGCTTCTTATGGAAGGAGTTTATTGAAAATGTTCAGGACTGAAACATTAATCAACTGATAAAATAATTGCAGCTTGGGCTGGAGGAGATGTCCTTTAATGTTGTCCAGGAAACCTTAACTGCTTGTTCAGCCTAATGAAAGGGAAAGTCTGCTGAGCACCAGATCAAGAGCCCTGTGAACTGCCAGGAGCAGCCTATGATGTTCCTGTGGCCAGGAGACTGGTGACTATGAAGCATTCACACAGGGCTCTTTGATAGACCCATAAAAGCTTTCTGCTTCCTCAGGGGGTCAGCAAAGGTGTTGAATTGTAAATTTTTTTAAAAAACAAAAAAATTGTACAAGTATTGTATAAATAATAAAGAACTCATTATTTTGTATTAAATCTGATGTTTTAAGTTGGTCTCTGAAAACTGAAGTCTCATTAGGAGAGAAACCTTGTAAAACATTCCAGTAATGCTCTTGGCAGCATGGAAGCCTATGAGTGACTTTGTCTGCAGTATTGTTTTGGAAGATTTGCCTTTCCTGATATATGTAAACTTGAAAAACTGCTTCTTTTGTGACTTTTCAGCCAGTGATTTATTTATCTGAACTTTTATGGAAGTGTCCATGAGAAGTATGTTGAATGTTCATTTTGGCGATTGTAACCAATATCATCTTGCTAAATTAATGTTTTGTATAATTACTAAATTGTATACATTTTGTTATAGAGGACACTTTTCCAGTTTCAGTAAATTATGAAAAAGAAGTTAATACTGATGAGTGTGGGTGGTCACCTTTTTTTATTTGGAGTAACCCTAGCCCCTCAGTCCTGGAAATTTGTAAAGATTGGCTAGAGTAGAGATTGTAATTCCTATGAGGAATTTCATGACCATTTCATTCTCCATTTTAGTCTCAATGAATAAGAACCACTAATAACAAAGACCTAAGAAGTATTCATGCCTTTTTTTCTATAATTATATTTTATTAATTTTCATAAACATTTACAGAGATTTTGGGTTTCCATTCATTCATTGTTGCACTATTCTCTCTACCCTCCTCCCAGTTTGTTCTTGTCCAAATGCCACAGTGCTTGTCAAAGCCAGTTCTGATTAATCTTCTTTGTCACTGTGTCCTTTGCCATTCCCTATCACTCCTCCCTGAGAGACACTTCACCCTGAGTCATAAGGAAAAGGGGATGGCGTATTCTCTTAGCTACTTCCTGCTGAAAAGGGACGCTGTGGGTTTCAGGGTGAAGATCTTCTCTCACTACTCTAAAGGGCCCCTTTGGCGGTAGGAAACACATAGACTATTATGGAGATTGATTTTGGAATTTAGATGCACTCTTATTGATTGTGCTTGGCCATACATGTTCATATCCTTGAAGATGTATCATGGGGGTGTTGCAACCTAGAAGACACAAATTTGACTAACAAGTTATAAGTACATGAGTCAAAAATTATGGAAAAGTAAAAGAAAAGATTCTTTCATTGTTCCACAAACCACCCCCCAGGTCCCCTCCACCATGCAGCCCTCGCTCTAGACTCCTGTGATGACAGAAACACCCAGTCATATATCTCTTTTAAACAGTTTTCTCCCTCCTGTTTCAGTGCAGTATACATTATTGAACCCATCTTACTCAGTCTCTCCCCAACCCCAAGGACAGTCCCATTCTACAACAGTGGCATCATGTAATATTTGTCCCTTTGTGACTGGGATATTTCACTCAGCATAATGTTCTCCAGAGTCAACCATTTTGAATAATATTGCATGAGTTCCTTGTTTTTTAATGCAGCATAGTATTCCATTGTGCGAATATACCACAGCTTCTCTAGCCATTAGTTTGTTGATGGGCACTTAGGTTGTTTCCAACTCCTTGCTATTGTGAACAAAACTGCCATAAACATGGGTGTACATATATCTGCTTGGATGTCAGCTATGGTCTCTTCAGGGTATATTCCCAGTAGTGGAATTGCTGTGTCAAATGGTATCTCTATTTGCAACTTTTTGAGAAAGCACCATACTGCTTTCCACAGGGGTTGCACCATTTTACACTCCCACCAACAGTGAATCAGGGTTCCAGTTTCTCCACAACCTCGCCAGCATTTGTTGCTTGCTGTTCTGTTAAATTTTGCTATTTTGACCGGGGTGAAATGATATCTCATAGTTGTTTTGTATTCATGCCTTTTGTCTTTGAGCTGTGGTGGTGGCAAAGAGTACCGAATCTTCCGTGGAACAAACAAGTCTATCTCCGAGGAAGTGCAGTTGGTGTACTCTTAGAGGCAAGGATGGTGAAACTTGATGGGCATGTTATCTGGTAGGGCCAGTCCTTGGAAAAGTGGAGGGTCAGTGATGGCGAGGGAAGTGGATTGACACACTGACAGCAGCAGTGGGCTTAGGCCCAGCAGAGATTGAGGATGGCACAGGACCAGGCTGGATTCTTTCTGTTATACATTGTACATAGGGTCACTGATTTAGAGCAGGGTCACTGTGATTCAGAGCTGCTGCAGCGGCAGTGTATTCTCCATCCCCTAATGACATGGTGGTGGTATTTGTACATTAAATTTAGTGGGTTTGCTTAATATCAGGTACACTTTTCACAACTTGGTTTCTAAGTAGTGCTATGATAATAGTATAAAAGTATTATATCAATGTCCTAGAGAAAAGAGAAGCTCAAAGATCTATAGTGTCTAGACTTGTGTTATTTCAAACTCTACTTCCTCTTTGAAGTTGGGTAGCAATACATCATAAGGTGGTCTTTCTACAACCAAAAAAAGGATGGTCTTTCTGGCCCCACCAAAGAAGCACCTCATTGGTCATCCACTAGGTTTGATCTGTGGCCCACATCAAAGATGATTACTAGGATATTTCCAGTTTTAGAGATGACTATTTGTCCTGTTCCATTTATTGTCCATAATTATTTGAAAAAGAATACTGTTTTGGAACCAACTAGTATTCTTAGTGGAAGCTTGTGCTGTAACTCAAATCATTATTAAAAGATGATTGTGTTGCTTATTCTGAAATTTTTAATAGTGTATCACAAATACTAGTGGTAATGGGCTACAGGTTCTCTGCCTCTAAATGCAACAGCAGAAAACAATTCAGGATAAATAAACAAGATGGGATTTATTGGGCTGGGGTGATTAGAGAGCTCTGACAGCCTAGGTAAGGAGTCGCACTGCCAACCAAAAGGTATGGTGTTAAGATCTGCCAGCTGCTCTGCAGGAGGAGACATGAGCAGTCTCCTCTCATGCAGTTTACAGCCTCTGAAAGCCCACTGGAGGGTCTAACTTGAAGGCATATAACAATGGGTGACTGGAAAGGAAATGGGTAAGAGAAATGTGTTTGGGAAAGCAGAGCTGTCTGTCAAGGCTGCTTCTGGTTGTTGGAAAATATGAATGAGAGAATTGTTTCCAATAGGAATAATTGGTTATAAGTAGTAACTGAAACTTTAAAAACAGCTTTTCGTATTTGCTCAAGATTTAGAGTTTGGGAATAGAATTGAAGTACTGCCCCCTGGCCTCACTGAGATCCAAGAGGAAAGCCCATATAGCTTGGCATAGTGGGAAGTGGGCCCTTAAAGTTAATCATCTCAGCCAGAGTACTTTGAGGTTTTGGGTGTGGGAGAAGCCCAAAACAAGGCAATTAACATCTAACCTGCAGTTACAGCTGCACGTCATGATAGGTGGAGAAAAGGTTAAAGTTGTCAATGAATTTCTCTTACTAGGATTCACAGGATGACAGAATAATCATCGTCTGAATTACAGTGTTGGACTACTGAATATTCCATGGACTGCCAGTAGACCAGATATGTCTTAGAGAAGGTGGAACCAAGTACTCCTTGGAGACCAGGATGGTGAAGCTCCATCTCATACTTTGTTCATGTTGTCATGAGGGGCTAGTCCTTGAAAGAGACATCATGCTTGGAAAGGTGGAGGGTCAGTGAAAGACCCTCAACAAGATGGATTGATACAGTGACTATCAATGGAAACAAGTTTATCAGAGATGATGAGAATGGCACAGGATAAAACAAACTTCATATCTATTTTTCATGGGTTTGCAACAAGTCGTTGTCAGGTCTGTGGCTCCTATCAACAATAGCTGAATTAGAGAAGGGCTTAGGACCTCTGGTGGCATAGTGCAGAGTGAGAGTGCTGTGCTACTAACACAGAAGCCTCACCACTCAGTGGTACAAATCCAGCAGTGGCACCTTGGTGGAAAGATGGGGAATCTTCTGTGCAATTTATGAGCCTCAGAAACCTGGGGGAAGGGGATAAGTTCTGAGTTGGTTCTGACTCAGTAAATGGGAATTTGTACAGCTCAATATAGCTTGATATTTGCCTTTTAAAACAGCCAACTCCAATTATAAAACTACTCTTAACCTGTAGTTACAGATGCAAAGGTGTGTAGGGGTCTTTGAGAAACAAGGCTCAACAACCAAAGAATTAGTTTGAATTTTTCTCCTGATGTGACCTGTTGCTGTTATGTGTCATCAAGCCTACTACAACTCATAGCAAACCCTGCTGAGCCAATCTCATTGTCTCTAACACACCTACTCCCATTACTCCAGTCACTGAGTCAATCCATCTCATCCAGGGACTTCCTCTCTTGCGCTCTCTCTCCACTCCCCCAAACATGATGTCTCTCTCCAAGGACTGGTCCTTCCTGCAACATGCACAAATATGTCAGGTGGAGCTTCGGAATCCTTGCCTCCAAGGAGCAGCCTGTTTTCACCCTCCCCAGGATAAACCTGTTCTCCTAGTAGTCCATGGTATATTCAATACTCTTCTCCACTACAACTTAGGCATCAAATCTTCTATCATTCTTAGTCATTGCCCAGCTTTCTGATGTATAGCAAGTAATTGTGATGACCTTGACCTGGATCATGCATACACCTTAGTCTCCAGACTGATCATTGCTCTTCAGTACTCTGGAGAGGTCCTAACAGCAGACTTTCCCAAGGCCATTAGTCTTTTGATTTCCTGGCTGTTGGTACCAAAAGTGTTGCTTATGGAGCCAAGAAAACAGAAGCTGTTAACAATCTCAATTTCTTGACCATCTATCAGGATGCTGCCAATTGGCCCAGTGGTAAGAATCTTGTTTTCTTGATGTTGAGCTTCAATGCATATTGAAGGCGAGTCCTTTACTTTCTGCAGCAAATTCCTCAGGTCCTCCTCAGTTTCAGCAAACAAGGTTGTGACATTTGCATAATGCAAGTTGTTGATGAGTCTTCCTCCAATCCAGATGTAACATTCCCTCCTCATAGAGCCCAGTCTCTTTAATGATCTGTTCTGCATATAAATTAAAAAGGCATGGAGATAGGGTTTATCCCTGATATACAGGTTTCCTGATTTTGAACCATGCATTGTTTCCTTGCTCTGACTGCTTCCTGATCCAAGTATAGGTTTCACATAAGCACAATCAAATGTTCTGGGATTCCCATTGTTCTCAGAGTCAGTCACAGTATGTTGTGATCAACACAGTCAAATGCCTTTGTATAATCAACCTCCAAAGCAAAAAAGCACAACCAGAATAAAAGATAATGAACACTTCCCATCCTTTCTGTTTGTTAAGCAACTGAGATGCAAGGGGCAAAACACTGTGTTTGAAGAGAGTAGAGGATACAAAATTAAATTCTAAGGACGAATCTTAAGTTGACGTACCCAAGCTCAAATAAGAACAGTAAAACATTACCAATCCAGAAGTACAGAAAGTTGAAGTCAAAGTGTTTAAGAGATTCCCCCTCCCAAAGATGCTGCCATTTGAACAAGTCTGAAATTTATTGACTATGTGGACTTGTAAGAGAAGAAAATTGATAAAAGCTAAACTAACAGACAAGGGAAAATGGCAAATCATTTAGCTCAGTGGGTTTCTTTTTAATTGTGTGCATGGAGCCAGCACGAAAGTCCAGAACAGTATCAGCTGCTGATAGAGCCTTGGGCACTCTTGTAATACAGCCTCTGTAACAACTACTGTAAAGAGGCAGTGGGAAGAATGTGCCTGGAGGCTTGTCAAAACAATTGGCTGAAACATATCCTGAAAGTTTTGGACTCAGCATGTGTGGAACTGATCCAAAGTGGCACGGGATATGCCCTATTTCCATACCTTTTCAATCTATATGCAGAACAGATTATCCCAGAGGCTGGGGTCTATGAAGAGAAATGTGGCATCAGGATTGGAGGAAGATTCCTCAACAATCTGCGTTATGCAGATTACACAACTCTGCTTGCTGAAATTGAGGAGGACCTAAAGCTCTTGCTGCAGAAGGTAAAGGACTGCAGCCTTCAAGATGGATTGAAGCTCAATATCAAAAAAACAGATTCTCACCACTGGGCCAATTGGCAGCATCATGACAGATGGTGGAGAGATTGAGATTGTTCCGTTTTAGTTTGCTTCGCTCCACAGTCAACACTCTTGGTACCAGCAGCCAGAAAATTTTAAAAAATGTATTGCATTGGGGAGTCGGCCTCTCCAAATAACTGAAGAACAATGTCAGTCTAGAGACAAGTGTGCCTGAGACAGGCCATGGTCTTTGTAATCACGTGCTTTGCATCAGAGAGCTGGACAACGACTAGGGATGATAGGAGAATATCAATTCTTTGATAATTCTTTGAGTTGTGGTAAGTGTAACGTTGCTGAGGAAGGGGAGACCCAGTGCAGGCCAAGAAAGTTTATTGAAGAGAAACTACCAGGCTGGTTCTCAAGCAGACCAGCCCCCACTAAAAGTTGTTATGTGCCATCGAGTCGCTTGCGACTCACAGTGACCCTATGTACAAGAGCCCTAAATGCCGTTCCATCCTGTGCCAACCTAGCCATCTCAGACACACTCATTCTCACCACTCCAGTGACAGAATCGATCCATCTCATCAAAGATCTTCCACTCCTGTGCTGCCCCTCTATCCTACCAAGCATGATGTCCCTCTCCTAGGACCAGTCCCTCCTTGCAACATGCCCAAAGTATGTCAGACGAAGCTTCAGAATCCTTGACTCCAAGGAGCATTCCAGCTTGACCTCCAGGACAAATCTATTTGTTCTCCTAGCAGTCCATGGTATATTCAACACTCTTCTCCAGCACCACAGCTCAAAGGCATCAATTCTCTTTCTGTCATTACTAGTCACTGTCCAACTCTCCGATGCATAGCACATAATTGTGAATACTATAGCCTGGATCAGGCACACTTTAGTCTCCAGCCTGACATCGTTGCACTTTAGTACTCTTGAGAGGTCCCTCACAGCTGACTTTACCTATGCAATTTATCTCTTGATTTCCTGGCTGCTGTTACCAAGAGTGTTGACTGCGGAGCCAAGTAAACTAAAACTGTTAACTATCTCAATCTCTTCACCATCCATACTGATGCTGCCAATTGGCCCAGTGGTGAGAATCTTTGTTTTCTTGATGTTGAGCTTCAATCCATATTGAAGACTGCAGTTTTGGCCCAGTGGTGAGAATCTTTGTTTTCTTGATGTTGAGCTTCAATCCATATTGAAGACTGCAGTCCTTGACGTTCTGCAGACAGGACTTCAGGTATTCCTCAGTTTCAGCAAGCAGGGCTGTGTCATCTGCTTAACACAGGTTGTTGATGAATCTTCCACCAATCCTGATTTCACATTCTTCCTTGTACAGTCCAGCATCTCAGATGATCTGTTCTGCATACAGATTGAAAAGGTATGGAGACAGAATACATCCCTGACAGATCACCTTCTTGATTTTGAACGATGTAGTGTTTCCTTGCTCTGTTCTGACGATTGCCTCTTGGTACAAATATAGGTTTCGCATTAGCACAATCAAATGTTCTGGGATTCTCATTCTTCTCAGAGTCATCCACAGCTTCTTGTGATCCACACAGTCAAAAGCCTTTGCAAAGTTTGTTGTTGTTATGTGCCATCGAGTCGCTTGCGACTCATAGAAACCCTGTGTACAACAGCCCCAAACCCTGCTCTATCCTGTGCCAATCGCATTGCCTCTGACACACCCATCCCAATTAATCCAATCACTGAATCAATCTACCTCATAGAGGGTCTTTCCCTCCTGTGCTGTGCCTCCACCCTCCCAAGCATGATGTCCCTCTCCAAGGACCTGTCCCTCCTTACAACATGTGCAAAGTATGTCAGATGAAGCCCC
>NW_006400076.1:1215756-1225470 GCF_000299155.1 Elephantulus edwardii
TATCTGCCAATTCCTTTCGATACAATGACTCAGTATATTCCTTCCATCTTCTTTTAATACTTCCTGGATCATTTGATATTCTGCCTAAAGCATCCTTGATTATAGGAACTTGAGGTTTGAATTTGTTCTTCAGTTTCTTGAGCTTAAGAAAAGCTGAACGAGTTCGGCCCTTTTGATTTTCCGACTCTAGCTCCTTGCACATTTCATTGTTTAGAGAAGGATTTTATATTCTTTTGCAAGGAACTTGGGCATTATATTAAAGATGGAGGTTTTGAGTGTAAGAATTAGCAGGAATGGATTTTAATAATATGGTAAATAGCCGCTTTTGCTTAGAGGAAGGATGCAAGCACACACTAGAACAAGGACTATAGGACTATAAGAGAATAGGGATAGATTTTTTTTTAATGGGGAGGTGGAAAGAGAGTTGTTGTTGTTGTTGTTGATGATGACTCATAATGGCCCTATGAACAAAAGACCTGAACACTTGTATAGCTTTCATTGTTTTTTCACATTCATAGTTTCCAGAGGCAAGCTATTGCGGAAGTGGATGCCACTCCTGCTTCCAAGCTTGATTTAATAGGGGAGCTCCACCAAACAGTGTCCTCCATGGGTAACCATTATCGCATTTGACACATCAGTGTCACAGTGTTCAGCATCACAGCAACCACGAGTTACCTCTGTACAGCAAATGGACAGACCAGTGCTATACCAATTAGAAGAATGTTTGACCAAAAACAATGAAAACCAGATCTGAGGGCCTGTAGCCCTCAGGCCTAACAGAATTTAAGAACCAAGGCAAGGTTCAAACTCCATGAGTTCCATCATTCCACATTCCTCCATAATCAAGTATTCTCATTGGCCCTCACCACCCATAAACCCCCCTCTGGGAGCATTCCACTGCTTTCCCAATCTCCTATTCTGATGCCAAACGTTTCTTCATATAGTCTAACTTCTTGAATTGTTTGTTCAGCGTATAGACTGAATACACTTGAGGAAAGGATACAGTGCTAATTAATGCACATTTTCCTTTATTTTAATCCATTGTATATTCCCTTGCTCTATTTGTATAACAGCTTCTTAAGTATAGGTTTCATGTTGTTGTTGATTACTATCAAGTCATGCACAACTCATAGCAATTTCAAGAAGAAAAGACCTGAGGCCTTTCTATCACTATCATTTTTCCACTTCATAGAGTTTCCAGAGGCATGTGGTTTAAGAAGTGGATGCTACTCCTGCTTCCCAACCTGTCTCAAAACTGGGAGCTCCACCACTCTACCATGGGCAGCCATTATGGTTTTTGAGACCCCAGTGGTAAAAGCTTGAACATCATCCTCAGTACAGCAGATTGAATGAAGAGTGGTGTATGACTTAGAAGAATGTTCCTCCAAAATATAGTATCAAAGACTTAAAAGATAATCCCTCAGACCCAATTTATTAAAAATAAGTGTCCTCCAGAAGTTTTTGTTGTCTCTAAATAAGAGGTTTTAATAGTAATAGTAATAATAATAATAAAAGAAAGAAAAAAAAAACCCCTAAAAAAAAGAAAAAAGAAACCAACCCAAAAAACCAACCAAACAAAAACATTACACAATGACCCTCAATCAAAATAAGAACCCATCTTACACAATTCAGTCACTTCTCCCAGTTTCCAAAATGAAGACGAGGGCTTGGCCTTAAATGCAAGTGTCCTCCTGGAGGTCTTATTGACTCTAAGCAAGATGCTTAAACAATGAAACAATCCACACAGATTGTCAAAATAAGAGTGCCTCAACCAAAATAAGAGTGCCTTCATACAGAGTCAAGCCAATGGAAGCCCCATCTAACACCAACTTGGAGGAGCTTAGGGTAATCATTCAAGTTTCAGGTAAGCCAATCTCCTTTTTAATAAATATGGAGGCCACTTACTCTGCCCTACCTGAATTTTCAGGACCAACTTTTCCCCTCCCCTGCTAAATACAAGGAGTCCCTTTTTCACACTTCTTCCTCACTTTATCTCAATGTTCCATGCCCATTTTAGGACAAGACTTACACTCCAAATTAAAAACTTATCTCTCTTTCCCATGCTCATTCGGGCTTAGAGGTGCACTCTTTCTGTGATGGTTGGAGAGGTCTCTGGGTCTGCTGGCTGTGCTGGTGGGGGAGGTCTCTGGGTCTGCTGGCTGGCCAGAGCCTTTTGCTGGGAACTGATGGGAACCTGAGGAAACATGTGCAGCCTTTTAAAAACTCATTTGGGCCTGAGGGCCTGTTGTTACTGTTTTTGAAATGAACAGTCAGTCCTAAATGGTACAGCACTACTCTTTAGGACATGCTTTAGCCCAATGACGTTCTTTACCACATTAAAAGCAAAGCCCTGGTGGAGTCTTCGTGCTTTTGCATCACTGTAGCTTTGGAGGGCTACCTTATCTCTCTTGGATTTGCCTGCCTTTTCTTGCTCTTTTCTATTATTATAGACTCTAAATTCCATGTTCAGAAGATCTCGTTGAGGGATTTGAGGACCTTCGTTGGGTTTGGTTTTGGGTTTTATGATGCCCATTTTTATATCCAGAGCAGCATGCCATGTTCAGAAGATCTCGTTGAGGGGTTTGAGGACCTTCTTCTGCACTGGGATGTGTTTTTTGCATTTTTCCCCCCTGAATATCAGGGGTTGATTGGGAGATAAAATGGGCATTTAAAACAATTATGCCTCTGCCAAATTGGGAAGGGCTTCTGTTAGTCTAAATTAAAACTGGGCCAAGTTTTTCATCCCATTTCTGAGATATTTCTCAGAGCTTTTCATAACTGACTGTTGTATGGGCTGCCTTTTTTAGCCCAGTTATTAGACAAGTAACCATTATGTTACATTGTTGATGGCCAAGCATGTTAAATTGGTAATCCCAATTGAAATCTTTCTGGGGCACAGCTACTGCACCTACAGGATGGCGAGTATTCATCCTGTGTAGATCATCAACATGTGCCTAGGAGACTAGCTAAACTCTCTCATTTTCTTCAGGAAGTAAGGTGGAAGTTACATATATATACAGGTCATGGCAGGTGAGGTTGTATGACTGTGTTAAATATTTTAATTCTTTGATATAAGTGCCTTGGATGTGCTCTCTAAGTTGTGCAAAGAAATCTGGAGGACAGCCAGCTGGCCAACTGACTGGAGAAGATGGATATTTGTTCCCATTCCAAAGAAACGTGAAAATTATTGAACAATATCATTAATATCACATGCAAGCAAGATACTGCTGAAAATGATCCAAAAACGATTGGAATAATATGTCAACAGAGAACTGTCAGATGTGCAGGCTGGATTTAGAAGAGGCCGTGGCACTAGGGATATTGTAGCTAATGTTAGATGGATCTTGGCTGAAAGCAGAGAGTACCAGGGGAATGTCTGTGTTTTATTGACTAAGCAAAGGCATCTGATTCTGTGGATCACAACAAACTGTAGCTGACTCTGACAAGAATGGGAATCCTAGAATATTTAATTGTGCTTATGTAAAACCTATACTTGGACCAAGAGACAGTCATCAGAACAGAGCAAGGAGACACTACATGGTTCAAACTCAAGAAGGGAGTCCGTCAGGGATGTATTCTGTCTCCATACCTTTTTAATCTGTATGCAGAACAGATCATCCGAGATGCTGGGCTGTATGAGGAGGAATGTGAAATCAGGATTGGTGGAAGAGTCGTCAACAACCTGCGTTATGTGGATGACACAACCCTGCTTGCTGAAATTGAGGAGGACCTGAAGCGCTTGCTGCAGAAGGTCGAGGACTGCAGTCTTCAATATGGATTGAAGCTCAACATCAAGAAAACAAAGATTCTCACCACTGGGCCAACTGGCAGCATCAGTATGGATGGTGAAGAGATTGAGATAGTTAATAGTTTTAGTTTACTTGGCCCCACAGTGAACACTCTTGGTAACAGCAGCCAGGAAATCAGGAGACAAATTGCATTGGGAAAGTCAGCTGTGAGGGACCTCTCAAGAGTACTGAAGAGCAATGATATCAGGCTGGAGACTAAGGTGCGCCTGATCCAGGCTATAGTCTTCGCAATTACATGCTATACATCAGAGAGTTGGACAGTGACTAGTAATGATAGAAAGAGAATTGATGCCTTTGAGCTGTGGTGCTGGTGAAGAGTGTTGAATATACCATGGACTGCTAGAAGAAGGAACAGTTTTGTCCTGGAGAGGGTGAAGCCAGAATGTTCCTTGGAGTCAAGGATTCTGAAGCTTCATCTGACGTAATTTGGGCATGTTGCAAGGAGGGACTGGTCCTTGGAGAGGGACATCATATTTGGGGGAGTGGCAGAACAGCGCAGGAGAGGAAGACCCTCTATGAGATGGATCGGTTCTGTGATTGGGGTGGTGGGAATGAATGTGTCAGAGACGGCGAGGTTGGCACAGGATAGAGCAGCATTTAGGGCTCTTGTCCATAGGGTTACTACGAGTAGCAAGCGACTCGATGGCACATAACAACAACAACAACATAAGTGTCTGGTTCTGTTGGAAGAAGCCCAAACATTTCTCAGTTTGGGAGAGGTCCAAGAGGGAGTAAGGGATGTGTACTTTAATAATCCCCTTTGCTTCTGTAACTTCCCTGAGCAAGAAGAGAGGAGCTGTTTGAGCTGACAAGGCTATTCTATTGGAGAATGAGAAAGCAAGTGAGTTTAGAGGGGAGGGAGCAGGAAGCAGGGCCTTGGCAGATTTGCCTGTGCGTCTTTGTTCTTTGTCGAGGCTCTGGTATGATCCAAAGAGGGAGGTGATGTTTTATTTGCAGGTCAGTGTTGAAAAATTAAGAAAGTGATATTTTAGTTGCAGAAAACTTCCTTTTAACTAGGAATCTGAACAGGATGAGGAGAAAAAGAGAGAGAGAGAGGTGGAGAGTTTTGCTTCCATTTCCTGGCTAGGTCAAGGAGGAGCTGGAGGAGAGGGACTTTGAGTCAGAGGGAGAGGAGGAAAGGCCTTCCTGTGGTGAGGCTACATTTGCATATGGCTGGGGTGGGGGGAGCAGAAGCAGCAGGAGGTACTGAGAGATCCACGGGATCAAAGGTGAGGAAATTTTTATCAGGACAGGGGAAAGACTTAGAGAGAGTTAAAAGCGTTTGCTAAGTATTGGAACGGGAAAAGGCTTAGAAAGAGGTAAAGGAGTTTTCTGATACAGAGAGAGACAGAAAGGGGCAGAGAGCAAAGAGTAAAAAAAGGCCTGTAGGGGATTTTTGGCCATTTGCCATTGTGACAGCAAGTCTCTGAGAGTGTTAAACTTGAGTGTTCCATTTGAGGGTTATGAGACCTATTATTTATTGTGGCTGTGCCGTGTCAAGGGAGCAGAGGAGACACCTTTAGTGGAGTGTACTGAAAGGAGCAGGACTGGCTAGCTCCCATGACTGGGGAAGAGATAAGCAGTGGGAGTTCAGAGAAAGAGCGCCGAGAGAGAGAGAGAGAGAGAGAGAGAGAGAGAGAGAGAGACAGAGAGAGACAGAGACAGAGAAAGAGAGAGACTGACTTAAAGGCAATAAGGCATCCCTTATTCCTTTTGTCCCCATGAGAAGAAGGTCAGCTCACAGCATGGGTGTCCTCAGTGCCAGGAGAGACTGACCTAAGTGGCCAAGGGATTTCCTGGTTTTGGGCCAGACTTTTTAGAGTCTGAAGGGAGCAGGAAATCCAAGAGAGGAGAACTGCCACCAGTTACCCCAATTTGGTCAAATGTTCAGAAGGCCAGCAATAACAAAAGGCAGAAAACCTCAGAGAAGGGTATCCTCTCAGCAGTTCAAAGAGAGGCAGTCAGGAGGTGGATCAAGCCATGCAGGAGTGAAAAGAATTAGGGCAATCCAGCACTTCCCAGAAGCCTTTTGGCCAGGAGTGAGAGATAGAAGCCAACTTCACAGATTTTCCAGAAAGATTCAATATGGAATTAGGGCAAATTCTTTTCCTGCTTGAGAAGACAAGAGGAAACATAGGTCCTCTCTAGTTCCACTGAGCCTTATGAGCTGAGTTCAGGAGAGATTTCTAATCTCTGTGGGTTAGACTTGAAAGGAGATAAAGAGAAAAAGAGAGAGGGAGGGAGGGGAGAGAGAGAGAGAGAGAGAGAGAGAGAGAGAGAGAGAGAGAGGAAGAGAGAAAGAGGCAAGGAAAGTCGGGAATAAGGCTTTGTTGCCTCCTGGCAAGTGGCAGGTTTGGGCACCATAAATGTAAGGTCACCCAGGAAGGACAGAACAGTATGCAGGTAAAGAAAGATAGTTTATTGAGGAGAAACTGCAGGGCTGGTTCTCAAGCAAAAGACCAGCCTCCACTAAAAGTTAGAGAGGGATTTTATATTCAAGGAATTGGGGAAGGGGATGCTTACAGATGCTTCCTTCAAGATAGGGAAGTGGGCTGGGGTCTCAGATAACTATTCTTGGAAAAGGGGGCGTAGGGTAGTTTCACATCCTTGACAGATAAAGCACAGCTGCTGTTTCCTGTGATTGATTGGATTCTCTCAGGAGCCATTCTGAGAGAGGAAAGATAGGGCTCTGCAGTCCTAATAAAGAGAACAAACAGGTTCTACCTGGAGAGGGTGAAACCAGACCGCTCCCCGGAGGCAAGGATTCTGAGGCTTCGTCTGACATACTTTGAACATGTTGCAAGGAGGGACCAGTCCTTGGAGAGGGACGTCATGATTGGGAGGATGGAGGAACAGCGCAGGAGAGGAAGACCCTGGATGAGATGGACTGATTTCAGTGACTGAGGTAATGCCGGTAGGTGTGTTGGAGACAGTGAGATCAGCACAGGAAAGAGTAAGGTTTAGGGTGTTTTACATAGGGTCACTATGAATTGCAGGTGACTCGAAGGCACATAACAACAACAACAACAACAACAACAACATGAGGCGCCTAGTCACTCCTTCAGCTCAACGCTGACAGCCCCCCCCCCCAGCTGATTTTTTGCAGGCAGTGAATCAGCGCCATCTTCCTTCCAAGAGCAGCTTGTGGTGGATCCAAACCACCGGAGAGGCGCCACCTTGAGGTCGGCAGTGCAATGTCCTATGGACTAACCAGGTGCTGTCCATTGGGAAGCACACAGAAACCCCTCACAATGTTAAATTCCGCCCCCACTCCCGTGTCGTTCGTGGTTAAAAGGGCCACCTGCAGCTGGCTGGGACCCCAGTTATGCACGCACTCGTGCTCTGGCGCTGCACCTTAACCTCCAGCTGATGTTTTCATTTTTAAAATAGTAAGATTAATTCTAGAAAGATGTTAACAGATGACCTTAATTATTGCTGTTTAATCAGAACCAAGTCACAGCAGACGCTCATAGGTTTCCAGGGCTGTGAATGGCACAGGAGGAGACTGTCCATCTTTCTCCCTCGGGGGCGGTGGGGGGGGGGTGGAGATGGTTTATTCAAAGAAAGAGATAAGGCATTTAGGTTAGCGGCTTAACTTCCTATGGACTATACCGCCAGAGGTCCCGAGAAAGATGCAGCAACTCCCCAGTCTGAAAATGTCACTCGGCTGTTTTTGGTGCTCCACGTCCTCCATACCCTCTTATGGCTCTTACCCAGCATTGAAGGTCTTCACCATCTTCACTTCGACTGCCTTTTTAGCCCCAAAGTTTGACTCCTTTGTTCTGTAACTTCCCACATTTGCAGTGCTGTAGCCATTATTTCACTCAAAGCCTGTTGACAGTGAGACTAAAAAGGGGGAGAGGCTTTGTACCAGTTGTAAACAAACCACATGGACTTCTCTTTCCCCTCTTATCATGTATTTTGTGAATGAAACGTGTCAAAAAAGCATTAGGAAGTCATCCGGAATAGACGGACGGCAGTCATCTGGCCTGATTTGGTTATGGTTTCTTGTGTTTTCACATTACGTGCAAATTTGAAACAGTAAATAAGGATTTACCATTTTGTGGTGGCATGTGATCAAAGGAGCAATCTGACTCTGTCTTCGAGATTGTTCGGGATTGCAGGTAGTAGAAGAATTGGACACCACAAATCCAGAGAATTGTTAGCCCTAAGGTTACAGAAAAAACTTGACAACAGAGGGCTTTCTACCTTCCTGCCCATTTCAACAGTCTGGACATGGACTTTAGGAGCAAATCTAAGGGCTGCCCTTACAGTGAAAGTAAGTGTTGATCTATTTCGTTTCTTTAAAAATCCCCACAAAACTTCAGAATCACTATTGCCAAGTTGATTTTGACTCCTAGGTACCTTGCAGAGGGTTTCTGAAGCTGGAACTCACAATTGTCCGTCTTCCTCTGAAAGCACCGGTAGATTCAACCAGAGACAAAAAGCCTTTTGGTTAGCAGCCAGGCTGTGCACTAAGCCTCCAGAGCTCCCTGTGTGGAATATATAGCCTGCGTGAGCAACAGGAATACCTCTTTCTTAAATTTTACTCTTTATAGCAAAATGCCCCCAGAGCTGTCCAGAGAAGCCCCCCTCTAGCGTGGCATCTTCAGTTACTCTGTATGTTCTCATACACATTGTACAAAACTTGCTAGAATAGCCTGGAATATTATAATTTTTTATGAAAATCAGTGGTTTTGGGGTTAATGATACACTATAAAATTATACACTTTATAAAAATAATGAATATATATGATGAAGATGTTTAATTGGTTTTTTGTATGCTCCAGTGGTAAAATCCTCACATTTTCCTCCAGACTGGAGTCTGTCTCTTGAAGGCAGGGACCACATCATTTAGACCTTGATGTTTAGCAAATGGCTGACACAATAGATTTATTAGCACTTTCTCTACATAGAAACCAACAGTTCTTTAAAGCAGAGAAGAGAAGAGCCAGTGTTGAACCTCTCCTGTCTTGTGGAAGAACACCTGGGGTTCCAGAGACCTCCATTCAGTCATGGTTCTGTCGGTAAAATGGAGACTTTTAAGTTACTCACTTCATATCTCTTCTTCTCCATTTTTATTTGTAGATAATCAGTTGGATTAGCTAACTGCCAAAGCCTTATCTAGCTCTACAGATTCTGTGACATGCTGTATTTGTTCTTATCAAGAAACTAGCCAGTACTTTCCACAGAGCACCATAGGATGCTCAGCAGAGGTGGCTCAGCCAATTGCTTCCCTTTTCGTCATCTCTCCTCAGCAGCTGAGCACTTAACTCCCAGTTACTTAACTCTATGTTTTAAAAAAATGTTACTTAACTCTTTGCAGCTTAGATCTCTGTAAACTAACACATTTGCTTTCCAATTCCTTGCTCATCTGCCACAATTCCTGACTGAAAGACAAGGCATTTCCTTATAAAATCAGCCCTAGGAGAGAAGACATCATTGGTGTCTCTTCAGATCATACTCTTTTATACTTGGCATTTCCTCCCTGAATAGCCCTATTCTCCCCATTTACATCTTCTATTTTCAAATATGCAGTTGAAGAGGAGCCTTGGTGGTATAGTATAGTGATTCACATGTTTGCTGCTAGTCTTAAGGTTAGTGGTTTGAACCCACCAGTCACTTCTGGGAAGAAATATGTGGCAGTCTGTTTCTTCACAGAATTACCAGCCTGGGAGATGCTGTGAGGCAGCTCCACCCTTTCCGATAGGTCACTGTGAGTGGCGATCACCTCAGTGACAGTGTTTTGTTTTGAGGGCTCAAAACTCACCTGCCTTTCTTGAAAGACCCCAAACTAGGGCTTTACCCAGACCGGGCGCGACCCCGAGCAACTCACACCAGATCCACTTGCTGCAATCACAAGAGGCTTTATTGACGAAGCTTCGGGATGACTTGTATCTCACAC
>NW_006400076.1:1232502-1234831 GCF_000299155.1 Elephantulus edwardii
GCCTGAGTGAGGGCTATTAACTCGGCTTTTTGTGCGGAACTTCCTTCAGATAAGCTGTCAGACTAAATAACTTCCTTCCCGTCTACCACTGCCGCCCCGCTTACCATTCTTTACGAAGCTGCTGCCGTCAGTGAACCAGGGTGGGCACCCGGGCCAAGGCTGATCTCTTAGGTCTTTCCGGGTGCTGGTTTCTTGTGTGTCTTGTATTTCTTGTGAGTGTCTGCTGTGCTCTGTGGGTGAATAATATGGGACAGAATCTAACGACACCCTTTTCCTTGACTTTAGGACATTTTTCTGAAGAACCAGGGCTGATAATCTCTCTGTTAACGTTAAAAAAGGACCTTAGCCTTCACTGTGAGTGGTGATCACCTCAGTGACAGTGTTTTGTTTTGAGGGCTCAAAACTCACCTGCCTTTCTTGAAAGACCCCAAACTAGGGCTTTACCCAGACCGGGCGCGACCCCGAGCAACTCACACCAGATCCACTCGCTGCAATCACAAGAGGCTTTATTGACGAAGCTTTGGGATGACTTGTATCTCACGTAGGAGACAGGGAAGTCCACCCCAAGCCCAAAAAAGCAAGGCAAATATACTAGGTCTAGGGGTTCTTTGGCATGGAAATAGCTCATTGGCTCTTTGGAAAAGGAGAAGTTCAATTTTAGGTCAGTTGCCTGCTGTTGATGTTAGTTAAAATATGGTTTTTGCCAGTAATTGTTTTTTCAGTTTGTGGTCAGCTAGTTCCTGGAATACAAACATTCACACAAGATCAAAGGTATAGGTTTTTACAATACAGATCAAAGGTATGGATTCTTACAATACTTGGGTTTGGGGACATTATTTTTTAAAAAAAATTTCCTTTCATTCTAAGCTCCATTTTCTCTTAATACATCCATTCCCCACTGCACCTGTTACTTGCCTCTATGTTCGACTCTTAATTGTTTTCTGTTTTAGGTGGGGTGCTGTGTGCTGAGTCTTTCAAACCAGCTGCATGTAGAAACTAGAATCTAGCCATTTATTTTAGTTGCTGGATCAGTGCAACAAATAATGGCACAATACTTATAAAATCCACGTAGGAAGGGCAATGCACCGGCAATAAGAACTGAAGAACAGGGGACTGTGATAGTCATGGTTAGGAGATGGGACTCTGAAGGGTTCAAGGAGGACAGAATCACTCACTGCTCAGAACTGACTGTTAGTGGACACTCCACCCCCACCCCCACCCCCACTCCCAACAGGTTTTGGGAGGCTGTAAATAGCACAGGAGGAGAATGTCTATCTTTATTCTGTAGAGCAGCTATTGGATTTGACTGCCCACCTTTCATAAAAAGTTCAATTACCAATTCAAAAACTCAGTTTGGGGATTTTGGGGACAGCTTCCATGCTACCTCCTCTGAGTTTCAACTAACTATACCCTAGAAACATTCCTTGTTTTTCACATTTTAGTTCCTGCTGTTAGGTGCCATCAAAGGAGGATGACTCATAAAGACTATGAACAACAGATCTGAAACTTGCCTGATGCTGTGTCACCCTCACCGTGCTCAGCTCCATTGACAGTCGCTTCGTGGATCATCTTGTTGCTGATGCTCCACTTTCGCCTTCCCCAGCATGATGTTTATTTCCAAAGATTGGTCACATTCTCAAAGTATGTGAGGTGAAGTGTCACTGCCCTTACCTCTAAGGAGCACCTTGCCTGAGTTTCATCCAAGACAGGCTTGTTGGGTCTTTTGGCGACCAGTGACATATTAATACTCGTCACCAACAACACATTTTGAAGACATTGATTCTTCTTCTGCCATCCTTATTCATCATCTGCCACACCAACTCCAAGGGAGTCTGCGTGACAAAATCACCCGATTGAGGTGAAAACTTCAAGAAGTCAGCCTCTCGGAACGTGTGCATTCTCCGTGCTTGTTCTTGGCCTTTTTGTAATTTCTCTTCTCTTGTCTCTTTGTATTTTCTATGTGGGACAGGGGAAAAAGGCTGCGTTCGTTACACAAAGTGTTCTTACTAAAAGTTTGTTAGATGTTCCCAGAAAGAATTGAATGGAGATGGCGACTTTAATAGGCAAACATTACTTCCGGTTCTTTTAGCATTACTGAACTTCTCAAGAATAATATGATTTTAAGGGAATTCATGGATGCATTATAACAAAAAGAATTAATGGTGGAAATCCTAAAGATTTCTAGAATCCCAGAGATTCCTAGATTTCTAGGGCTTATAAGAACTCCTTCAAAGGAAAAACCCAAACCCTTGCCCCCACCATGAGAACACCAGGTGGAAGAATTGTTTATCTATTAGGTAATGGTTGTTTGTGGCAGCCCTCTATTGAG
>NW_006400076.1:1235216-1241249 GCF_000299155.1 Elephantulus edwardii
AGCATGATGTCCCTCTCCAAGGACCTGTCCCTCCTGGCAACATGTCCAAAGTATGCAATGAGAGGTATAGGTGGTAAAATAAATCATGAAACATGAGATTGGGATGATGAATTTAGGCGATATTATGACCCAAAACATCTTTTGTATGAACCTAAACCCCCTTATTGAGATAGTAATCACCCCTGAAATAATGAAAGGCATAAAAATGTTGTCTCTGGAATGGAAATAAATAATATTGCATATTTAGCTAAAAATGTAAATTGTATCAGCTTAAATTTAAAATGTAAGTTTTTAACTTTGTAACTTTGTAACACAAACAAGTTGGAAAACAGGTTTAAAAAAATGTTTAAGGAAAAAGCAATTGTCTTCCAAGCTCTCCAATTACCAAGGAACTGTGACCATAAAGAATAGCTGTGTGCAAGAAAATAATGTAAACTTTATTCTTAATTTTGTTGTCTTTTTGGCTGTTGATTAAGCCCCTAATTGTAAAAATGGGATATAAATGTATCATGCTAAATGCAAAAAGCAGAGAAGAAAGAAGAAGAATGAGAATGAATTAGAATTAAAATCATCAAGATCACTTGACTGTTTGTCTTGTGTCCTTTCACTGTCCCTCCACCGAACTTCTACCCACCTCCGTGTTCCCTCTTCCAGACCCTAGGCCCCAGGCTTGCAGCCCCCAAGTGCAGCAGCCCGCGGCAATCATCCAACTTTCAGATGCATCAGAAGTGATTGAAAAGGAGAGGCAAGAGACCTCGAATAAGTAAAACACGTCTGAGAAACACAAATGAGGTGGGAGGCATAGCACTCCCTGACCTTAAAACCTACTACACAACAGTAATAACCAAAACAGCATGGTACTGGTACAATGACAGGCACATAGACCAATGGAACAGAACTGAGAACCCAGAAAGAGACTCAGGTACCTATGGTCAACTGATATTCGACAAGGAAATGAAAGCCATCAAATGGGGAAATGACCTCTTCAACAAATGATGTTGGCAAAACTAGACTTCCATTCCACCTGCAGAAAGCTGAAACAAGATCCACATATCACCCTATACACAAAAATCACCTCAAGGTGGATCCAGAGACCTAGGAATAAAGCCTAAAACCATAAAGTTCATAAGAGACAAACTGGGATCAAGCTTAGAATCCCAAGTCTACGATATAAAAAGACTGCCAAATACAGCCAGAAATGCACAATCTGAAGAGGATAAAATTGAATGAGACCTCCTAAAGATTAAATCCCTGTGATCATAAGAAACTTTTTCCAACAGGGTGAAAAGAGAACTTACTAATTGGGAACAAACATTTGATAATGCCATCTCAGACAAGAGTCTTATAACAAAGGTTTACAGAATACTCCTGGACCTTCACAAGAAAAGGCTGATAACCCAATTACAAAATGGATGAAAGATATGGTAAGAATTTTCACAGAGAAAGATATTCAAATGGCCAACAGACACTTGAAGAAATACTCCAAATCACTGGCAATAAGAGAGATGCAAATAAAAACCACAATGAGATACCATCTCACTCCAGTAACAGTGGGAAAGTTTAACAGGGCAGCAAGTAATAAATGTTGGAGAGAATGTGGTGAGATAAGAACTCTTACACATTGTTGGTGAGATCATAAAATGGTACAACCATTCTGGAAGGCAGTTTGGCACTTTCCCAAAAAGCTAAACATAGTAATTCCAAGTTATTCCACTGCTTGGAATATACCCTAAGAGAATGAGAACTGAGGCACAAATGAAGACTTGCACACCAATGTTCATAGTAGCATTATTCACCATCACAAAAACATGAAAACAGCCCAGATGCCCAACCACAATTGAATGGAATGAGAAATTCTGGTACATTTTCACAAGGGAATCCTATGCAGGACGCAGAAGCAGTGACTTTGTAAATTACCACCTAGATTAGGAAGGACTGGAGAGCATTATGCTGAGTGAATTAACTCAGTCCCACAAGGACAAATATTGTATAAAACCATTACTGTAGAATGAGTATGAGGATCCAAGGAGAGGGTGGAAGCAGAGGGATGAGGATATGTGGGGTGGGTGGGAGTTAACCATGGGGTTGTACAATTTGATGGCTGAGGGGGTGAAGGAAGAATCTGGTCTGAAAAACAATGTATTGGCACTTTGTAAATAAACTAGTATAGAAAAAAAGTGATTGAAAAGATCATGGCTTATATCAGTGCACCTTAATCTTTAAATTCCTACCTTTTAACACCTTAAAGAAGTCCTTGACAGAAGAGTTCTCTAATACAACATGTTTGCCTACAATAATTCATATATGCTGTGTTTCATTCATGTACATTGTGCTTTATACAAATCCTTCATTTACCTTGTGTTTCATAAACTCACTAATACATATTATATTATATTATGTTATGTTATATTTATTATATTTACTATATGGAATTAATTACTATTGATCTATACCTATTTTTTAAATAAAATTTTCATTTTATACTGGTTTACTTACAAAATTTGTATATATTGTTTTTCACACTGAATTTTTCTCATTTCCTATACCCATCCCTTCCTCCACCCATTAAATTGTGTGATCCTATGGTTAACCCCCCCACCTGCACCCCCATCCCCCACCCAACCTCACCCCTCTGCTCCCAACCCTCTCCACATTGGATCCTCATATATTTTTTTAATAATGGTCTTATACAGTATTTGTTCTTATGGGATGGAGTTAGTTCACTTAACATAATGCTCTTCAGTGCCTCAAAATTAGGTAGTGATTTGCAAAATTGTTGCTCCTGCATGCTGCTTATTATTCCATCGTGTGCATGTACCATAATTTCTCAGTCCATTTAATTGTGGTTGGATATCTGGGCTGTTTCTATGTTCTTGCAGTGGTGAATAATGCTGTTATGAACATTGGTATACAAGTCTCCATTTGTGCCTTAATTCTCATTCTCTCAGGGTATAGTCCAAGCAGTGGAATTGGCTGGGTCATGTGGAATTTCTATGCTCAGCTTTCTGAAGAAACACCAAACTTCCTTCCAGAGTGGTTGCACAATTTTGCAGTCCCACCAACGGGCAACAAGACTTTTGAATTATTGACTGCTTCTACTATGGGATATGATTTAACCTTCTTTAGTTTAAATGTGAACTTGCATATGAGCAGTTGATGGTCTGCTCCACAATCAGCACTTGGTCTAGTTTTCACTGCTGATATTGAACTTATCCAACAGTTCCTTCCACAGATGTAATCAGTATGATTCCTGTGCATCCTATCAGGTGAAATCTATGTGTATAGCATGCGTTTATATTTCTTTTTTTATTAAATATTTTTATTTGTATTGTATTATTTTTGCGTGTACCGTCAAATCAGATCTGACTGGTACAGGAGGAGATTGCCCCCTCCTTCTCCAGAGAGCATCTGGTGGATTTGAACCGCGTACCTCTGGGATTGCAGTGCAGCATCTTGCCACTAGGCCACCAGAGCTCCCTTATATTTCTTATAAAAGGTATTTGCTAAAAATGAATCATTGTACAGAATTCTATCGTTTTATCCCCAGTCTCATTTCCGTCACCAAGTCCATATTTTCCAACTACTGATCCTTCTTCCTGAATCCCAATTTTTATATTCTAGTCACCCATTATTATTAAAGCACTTTGGTTACATGTTTGATCCATTTCTGACTGCAGCGGTTGATAGAAATAATCTATTTCATCCTCTTTGGCTTTGTTTGTAGGCGCATAAATTTGAATAATAGTGGTATTAACAGGTCTTCCTTGTATGTGTATGGATATTATCCTGTCACTCACAATATTTTATTTTAAGATGGATTCAGAATTGGCTTTTAATATCAAAAGGGCCGAACTCGCTCAGCCTTTCTTAAGCTGAAAGAACTAAAGAATAAATTCAAAATACGAGTTGCAATGCTTAGGGATGCTAGGGGCAGGATAGTGAATGATTCAAGAAGCATTAAAGATAGATTAAAGGAGGAGCGGTGACGCGGAGACCGAGCCAAGCTGAGCCCTAGCCGCCGCCCGCGGGCGGCCGGGGGCGGGGGCGCGCCAAAGACCAGACCCTCGGGCGCGGGGGAGGGCGAGAGAGGAGTGGGAACCCAGGAGAGGAAAGGAGCCAGCATCTCTTCCCATTTGGAGGCTGGAACCCCAAAACCACTCTGTGCATAATTCCAGGTGGCTGAGGACTCCAAGCTAAGGAGAAACTGGATCCCATCCATGCCCCCAGCTCTCAGGACGCTAACAGGAGCAATTACACACCTGTACTGCACCTGATGGAGTGTCCAGGAATCAGGGTAACGACATCTATGCAACAAGGTGATGGAAAAGGCCAGTATTAGCCCTCAGCCCTGAGTACGGAACAGACACCAATTGTTTTACAAGTTCAAGTTGAAGACGAAGAAAATGAGAACAAGTCCACAAGCATCAAAATAAAGCCTTGAGTTAAAAAAAAAAAATAGATTAAAGGAGTATATGGAGTCATTGTACCAAGAAGAATTGGCTGACACAGAAGAGTTTCAAGAAACAACATATGAGCATGAGGCAATGGTGATGAAGGAGGAAGTGTAGGCTGCTCTGAAGGACTTGGCAAAAAATAAAGCCGCAGGAATTGATGGAATACCAATTGACAGATGCTGCCCTGCATGTGCTCACCAAGTTGTGCCAAGAAATCTGGAGGACAACTACTTGGCCAATTGACTAGAAGATACCATATTTATTCCCATTCCAAAAAACGGTGATGCGACAGAGTGTGGAAATTAAGGAACAGTATCACTAATATCACACACTAGCAGAATCCTGCTGAAGATTATCCAGAAAAGACTTGAACTGTACATTGACAGAGAAGTACCAGAAAAACAGGCTGGGTTTAGAAGAGGTCATGGCATTAGAGACATTATTGCCAATGTCAGATGGATCTTGGTAGAGAGCAGAGTACCAGAAGAATGTCTATCTGTGTTTCATTGACTATGAAAAGGCATATGACTGTGTGGATCACAGTAAAGTGTGACTAACCTTGAGGAAAATGAGAATCTCAGAGCACTTGATCTTGCTTATACGAAACCTATACTCGGACCAAGCAGTCCTCAGAACAGAGCAAGGAAACACTTCATGATTCAAAATCAGGAAAGGACTGCATCAGGGATGCATCCTGTGCCCATACCTTTTTAGTCTGTATGCAGAACAGATTATTTGGAAAGCAGGGCTTTAAGAGGAGGAGTGTGGCATCAGGATTGGAGGAAGACTCATTAACAACCTATGATAAGCAGATGACACAACTTTGGTTGCTGAAACTGAGGAGGACCTGAAACACTTGCTGCAAAAGGTCAACTACTGTAGTCTTCAATGTGGATTGAAGGTCAAAGAAGACAAAGATTCTCACCACTGGGTCAATTTGCAGCACCATATTGGATGAAGGAATTGAGGTTGTTAACAATTAGAGCTTGCTCAGATCCACAATCAACACTCTTAACACTAGCAGTCAGGAAATAAAAAGATTAATTGCATTGGGAAAATCTGCTGTCATGGACCTCTCCAGAGTGCTAGACACAATGGTGTACCTAATCCAGGTCATGGTCTTCTCAATTACTTGTTATGCTTCTGAGAGTTGGACAATGACTATGGATGACAGAAGAAGAATAGATGCCTTTGGGTTGTGGTGCTGGAGAAGAGTCTTGAACATACCATGGACTGCCAAGAAAACAAATAGTTCTGTCTTGGAGATGCCACACCAACTCCAAGGGAGTCTGCATGACAAAATCACCTGATTGAGGCAAAAACTTCAAGGAAGTCAGCCTCTCAGAACGTGTGCTTTCTCCATGACTGCTCTTGGCCTTTCTGTAATTTCTCTTCTGTTGTCTCTTTGTGTTTTCTATGTGGGACAGGGGGAAAAGGCTGTGTTCTTTACACAAAGTGTTCCTACTAAAAGTTTGTTAGATGTTCCCAGAAAGAACTAAATGGAGGTGACGACTTTGATACACAAACATTACCTCCAGTTCTTTTAGCATTACTAAAACTTCTCAAGAATAATATGATT
>NW_006400076.1:1241694-1244910 GCF_000299155.1 Elephantulus edwardii
TATTATGACCCAAAACATCTTTTGTATAAACCTAAACCCCCTTATTGAAATAGTGATCACCCCTGGAATAATGGAAAGTGTAAAAGTGTTGTCTTTTGAATGGAAATAAATAATATTGTAAATTCAGCTAAAAATGTAAAATGTATCAGCTTAAATTTAAAATGTAACTTTTTTACTTTTTAACTTTGTAACCCAAACAAGTTGAAGAACAGGTTTAAAAACAGGTTTAAAAAGAAAATGTGTAAGGAAAAAGCCATTGTCTACCAAGCTCTCCAATTACCAAGGAACTGTGACCATAAAGAATAGCTTTCCATGCTCTCCAGTTACCAAGGAACTGTGACCATAAAAAATAGCTGTGTGCAAGAAAATAATGTAAACTTTATTCTTTCTTTTGTTGTTTTTCTGGCTGTTGATTAAGCCTCTAATTGTAAAAATGAAATATAAATGTATCATGTTAAATGCAATAAGCAAGGAAGAAAGAAGGAGAATTAGAATGACTTAGAATTAAAATCATCAAGATCACTTGACTGTCTTGTGTTCTTTCATCGTCCCTTCGTCAAACTTCTACCCACCTTCGTGTTCCCTCTTCGAGACCCTAGACCTCAGGCTTACAAGCCCCTCCTGACTGGAGCAGCCCGTGGTATGGAGACTGTGAAACCAAATCTTCACTTGGTAGCTAGGATTTTGAAGCTCCACCTCACTTACTTTAGGCACTTGGCCAGGAAAGATCAATCCTTAGAGAAGAACATCATGCTCAGAAGGGCGAACAGACAGCACAGGAGAGGAAGACCCAGGATGAGATGGATTGATACAGTAATTAAGGCAATGGAGGTTGGTTTGTTGGAGTTAGTGAGACTGGCTCATGATGGGAGGGTTCAGAGCTGCTGTACATAGAGTTGCTACACATCGCAGGTGACTCAATGGCACATAAAAACAATAACATTCTATTATGGGTTTAGAAGCAGGAGTGGCATCCACTTCCTAAATAACATGCCTCCGTAAATTCTATGAACTCTGATAAATGTCGATAGTTGTAGAGAGGCTTCAGACCTTTTGCTCATCGGGTCACTATTAGTCGTGCTCGACTCAAAGGCAATCAACAAAAACAATACCATGGGTATTGATTTTGGATCCAAAAAATTACTCTTTGTCCATCTATCATGATGTTGTCTATTGGTCCAGCAGTGAGGACTTTTGTTTCCTTGATACTGAGATTTAATTCATACTGAAGGCTGAGTATCTTTGCCTCTATTCTACATCTGAATATCATGTTTCTTGATAAGACGAGCAGTTACCCATATCAAAGGTTACTCATGTCGTGCAGCAATGAAGGAATGAAAACCCAAAATCCCTGTAAATGTTCATTAAAACGAATAAAATATAATTTAAAAAAAAGGTTACTTATGTCAGGGGCAACTCATAAGCAAGAAGAGTGGGCACTTCCGTTCACTAGTATAATAAAGAAAGGGGAAACCCTTACCTAAATTTGTATAAATTTAAAAAAAAATTGGTCTATTAGGCCCCAAAATTTTTGCTGTTGTTCAGTGTTTGGGGTTTTCTGTGTACATTATCATTTTGTCTATATATGATAAACCTATGACAGTTTTACCACCTCTTTGCCAATTTGGATGCCTCTTATGTCTTTCTCTTATCTTATTGCCCTGGCTAGTACTTCCAATACAATACTGAGTAGGGGTGGTGGTCATGAGTATCCTTCTCTTGTGCCTGTTTTCAAAAGGAATGTCTTTAGTCTTTTCTATTGCTAATGATGTTGCCTTTTGGTTTTGCGTATATACTTTTCACCATGTTGAGGAAATTCCCTTCTATTCCTATTTTGTTGAGTATTTTAACCAGGAAGGGATGTTAGATTTTGTCCAAGGCCTTTTCTGCATCAATTGATAGGATTATGTGGTTCTTGATCTTTGTACTATTAATGTAATAAATTATATCTTTTTTTGAACCATTCTTGCATACCTTTTATGAACCTCACTTGGTCACGCTGGTGGACAGTGTTGGGTAGACCTCCCTGATTAAAACAAGCTTGGAAGCAGGAGTGGCATCCACTTCTGAAATAGCTTGCCTCCAGAAACTCTATGAACGTGGAGAAACAATGAAAGTTATACAAGTGTTCAGGTCTTTCACTATGAGTCGTCACAACTCGACAGCACTTAACAACAATAATAACAACATGAGATCTTTGTTGGCCTAGTGGATAGATAGTTATGCTACCAAGCCAAAAGTGGGTGATTTTAATCTGCTGCCCTCGGGCCTGGTTTTAATTGTTTCTGGTCGAACATCCTTCTAAGTGGTGTAGCACTGCTCTGTCCACTTGCTGTACAGAGATAACTCATGGTTGCTATGATGCTAAACACTGTGACACTGATGTGTCAAATGTGATAATGATTACCCACAGTGGACAGTGTTTGATGGAGCTCCTCGATTAAAACAAGCTTGGAAGCAGGAGTGGCATCCACTTCCAAAATAGCTTGCTTCTGGAAACTTTATGAACTTGGAGAAACGATGAAAGTTATACAAGTGCTCAGTCTTTTATTAATAGTGTTCTTTTTTTGGTATGTCTTTGACTGGTTATAGCATTAGAGTTATGCTCAGGTCACAGAATGACTCTGGGAATGTTTCTTCTTTTTCCATTTTTCTAAATAGAAAGAATGGTAGTTGAATTGGTGATGGTTCATCTTTGAATGTTTGGTAGAATTCACCTATGAAACCATCTGGGCCAGAACATTTTTTGAGGGAAGAGTCTTTTTACGACCTACTCAATCTATTCTTTTGTGGTAAGTCTGTTCAAGTGTTCTACATCTAGGGAGCTCTGATGGCCTAGAGGCAAGAAGCTGCGCTGCAATCCTGAAGGCGTGCAGTTCAATCCAGATGCTCTGCTGGAGAAAGAGGGACAATCTCCTGTGCCAGTCCGATCTGATTAGAAAGTACATAAAAAGGAAAAAAAAAATATCAAGTGTTCTACATCTGTCTGTGTCAATCTGAGTTAGGCCTAGGTTTCTAGGAATTTGTCCATTTCCTCTAGGTTTTCAAATTTATGAGAGTATAGCTTTTCATAACATTCCATTACACTTTAATTACAGTTGGGTTTTTTTGTTTGTTTTTGTTTTTTTTTTTATTGGGAAAAACATATTGGGGGTACAAGGAGGTGAGGGTTGGGGGCAGAAGGGTGAGGATGGGCCAGGATGCAGTTGCAGAGCT
>NW_006400076.1:1250145-1268541 GCF_000299155.1 Elephantulus edwardii
GTTTGGGAGCCATGAGACTCACCCATTTCTCCTTGGGAATTCTTGAATTACTGTTGTTGAGCCTCGATCTTCATTGAAGGCCAGTCATCAACTGTTTAAGTGTTCAATTATCAATAAGCCGAAGTCTGTGGAAGGCCATAATGGCTCTGCTTTATGTGGTTCATTGCTCCCGCAGCTTACCTCGCTGTTTCTGCCTCCACCACCATCTTGGATCTCTCAGTTGGTTCTGTTGTTCCTTTTTTTCCTTTTTCTTTAATTTTGTTTGTCCATTTTATTGACCCTTTCAAAAGACCAGCTTCTACTTTTATTGATGATTTCAATTGTTTTGTTTTCTACTCCATTGATTTAAGTCCTTGTCTTTATAATTTCCTTTCTTTTAGAAGCTGTGGTATTAGTTTTGTTCTTTTTCTGCATAATAGAGATGTTAAGTCATTAATTTACTCCTTTCTTCTTTTTCATGTTTGCCTATTGCTATGAACTGCTTCTTGAAGACTGCCGTTGCTATATCTCAGAGATTTTTATTTGTTTTATTTTACTTGATTCAAGGAAATTTTTTATTTCTGTCTTTATTCAGTCTATAACCTAATAATGCTTAAGTGGGTATTATTTAGTTTCCAGGTGGGTGGGATATTTTTTTTATCCTTTGTCTTCTTGTTAATTACTAGTTTTATGGCATTTTCTGAGAAGATGTTGTTGTTGTTGTTGTTATGTGCTGTTGAATCATTTGCGACTCATAGTGACCCTATGTACAACAGCCCTAAACCCTGCTCTATCCTGTGCCAATCTCATTGCCTCTGACACACCCATCCTGATTATCCCAGGCACTGAATCAATCCACCTCATAGCGGGTCTTCCCCTCCTGAGCTGTCCCTCCACCCTACCAAGCATGATGTCCCTCTCCAAGGACCTGTCTCTCCTTACAACATGTCCAAAGTATGTCAGACGAAGCCCCAGAATCCTTGCCTCCAAGGAGTAGCCTGGGTTAACCCTCTCCAGTATGAATTTGTTTGTTTTCTTGGCAGTCCAGGGTACATTCAATACTCTTATCCAGCACCACAGCTCAAGGGCATCAAGATACTTTGTATTATTTCAATGTGTTTTAATTTCAGGCTTGCTTTGTATCCCAATATATGACCAATTCTGGAGAATGTACTATATACACTTTATAAGAAAGTATATTTAGTTTTAGTTGGTGAAGTACCCTGAATATGTCTACAAGGTCAAGTTGGCTAATTGTATAGTTTAGTTTTTCTATGTCTTTGTTGAGTTTCTTTCTAGTTGGCCTGCACTTTTTTGAGAGTGGTGTATTAAAGCCTCCTACCGAACTTACTCAGCATTTCTCAAGCTGAAGGAATTGAAAAACAAATTCAAGCCACAAGTGGCAATACTTATGGATACTTTGGGCAGAATGTTAAATGATCCAAGAAGCATTAAAAGAAGATAGAAGGAGTATACAGAGTCACTGTACTGGAAGGAATTGGCTGACACAGAAGAATTTCTTGAAATATATGAGCAAGAACCTGTGGTGATGAAGGAAGAAGTCTAAGCTGCTCTGAAAGAATTGGCAAAAAAACAAGGCTCCAGGAGTGACTGCACACCAATTGACATCTTTCAACAAACAGACGCTGCCCTGGATATGCTAAGTTGTGCGAAGAAATCTGGTGGACAGCCACCTGGCCAACTGACTGGAAGAGATCAATATTTGTTCCCATTCTAAAGAAAGGTGACCCAATAGGGTGAGGAAATTATTGAACAATATCATTAATATCACATGCAAGTAAGATTCTGCTGAAAATTATCCAAAAACAAGTGGAGCAGCACATCACCAGAGAACTGCCAGAAGTGCAGGCTGGGTTTAGAAGAGGTTGTGGTACTAGGGATATTATAGCTAAAGTTAGATGGATCTTGGCTGAAAGCAGAGTGTACCAGAGGAATGTCTATCTGTGTTTCATTGACTACACAGATCACAACAAACTGTGACTGAGAAGAATAGAAACCCCAGAACATTTGATTGTGCTTGTGTAAAACCTCCACTTGAACCAAGAGACAGTCATCAGAGCAGAGAAAGGAGTCAATGCATGGTTCAAAATTGGGAAGGGTGTCCACCAGGGATGTATTCTGTCTCTATACCTTTTCAATCTATATACAGAACAGATCATCCGGGACCCTGGACTGTACGAGGAGGAATGTGGCATCAGGATTAGAGGAAGATTCATCAACAACCTGCATTATGCAGATACACAACCCTGCTTGCTGAAACTGATGAGGACCTGAAGTACTTGCTGCAGGTGGTCAAGGACTGCAGTCTTCAATATGGATTAAAGCTCAGCATAAAGAAAGCAAAGATTCCTGCCACTGGGCCAATTGGCAGCATCATTATGATTGGTGACAAGACTGAGATTGTTAACTATTTTAGTTTCCTTGGCTTCACAATCAACACTCTTGGTACCAGCAATCAGGAAATCAAGAAACGAATTGCATTGGGAAAGTCAGCTGTCAGGAACTCTCCAGAGTACTGAAGAGCAATGACATTTATTTGGAGACTAAGGTGTCCCTGATCCAGGTCATAGTCTTCGCAATTGCTTGCTATGCATCAGAGAGCTGGACAATGACTAGGGATGAGAGAAAGAGAATTGATGCCTTTGAGCTGTGGTGTTGGAGAAGATTGTTGAATAAAACCATGGACTGCTAGGAAAACAAACAGGTTTGTCCTGGAGAGGGTGAAACCAGGCTGTTCCTTGGAGGAAATGATACTGAAGCTTTGTTGACATATTTTGGTCATGTTACATTGAGGGACCAGTCCTTAAATAGGGATATCCTGTTTGGGAAGGTGGAGAGACAACACAAGGGAGGAAGACGCTCGATGAGATGCATCAATTCAGTAACTGAGGTAATGGGGTTAGGTGTGCCAGAGACAATAAGGTTGGCACAGGATAGAGCAGGGTTTAGGGCTGTTGTACATAGGATCACTATGAGTTGCAGCTGACTCGACAGCACATAACAACAACAACTCCTATTATGGTGCTATTTCTTTCTTCAAGTCTGTTAATTGCTGTTTTATTTATTTTGCAGGTCTATCATTTGGTGTGTAGATGTTGACCAAAGTTATATCTCTGATTTATTGTGCCTCAGTCTCTTCCCATGTGATAAACTGCCTCTGAAAACCTGCTGGACTGTCAGTTATGGGTCAGTTCCAACTCCATGGCACATAATAACAACAATCATTATACAGTGTGCCCTTCCTTGCTTTATGGGGGTTTTCATCCTGAAGCCTATTTTATCAGAGATCAGTATTGCCACTTCTGCTCTTTCATGGATGACAACTTGCATGGTATGTAGTAGTCCAGCCTTTGATTTCTAGTCAATGTTTTTCCTCATTTCTTAGATGTGTCTCCTATAAGCAACATATTGATAGGCTTTTTTTTTTTTTTTAATCCATTCTGCTACTCCTTTTCTCTTAATTGGTGTATCGAAGCCAATTACCGTAAGCATGATTTCTGACAGGGCAGGTTTTATCTCTGCTATTTTGCTTTTTATTTTTCTGTATATTTCTGGTTACTTTGGTCCATTTACTTTCCTTTGTTGTCTCCATCTGAATGACTTCCTTTAGTATTTCTTCTGGAGTTGATCTTGTTTTCACGCACTTCATAAGTTCCTATTTTTCTGCAAATTATCTAGTTTCTCCTTTATATGTGATGGACACTTTCTGGATACAGGATATTTGGCTGGCAATTGTTCCTTTCAGCCTTCTGTTTATTCTATGTATAATTTCTTCTTTTTCGTGTGGTTTCTGTGAGAAATCAGAGCTTAATCTTGTAGGTTCTCCTTTGTAGGTAACTATTTTTCTTGTACTGCTTTTAGTATTCTATTGTTACTTCTGATTTTAAAGAATTTGGCCTTTTATTTTCGGGTCTAGTCTCTTTGGAGTTTGCAGAGCATCTCACATGTGGATTTCCTAATTTTTGATGATGCTTCGGAAGTTTTCTTCTAGTATTTCTTCCATAATTTTCTCAGTGCTTTTCCTTCCCTACCTCCAGTTTTGGAATTTTAATCACATTTATGTTGTTCTTCTAGTCAATGCTAGCCCACATGATTTTAATTTTTTTTTAAATTTTCGTTCCATCTCCTCTATTTTTACTTTTAATAAGTTCCCATTGAGGTTCTTGTCTACTAGGTTACTATTTCACCTCTTCCGTTCTGCTTTTTTGCCCATCCAGCATGTTGGAAAATTCTGCCATTTCAGTCTTGATATTCTGGATTTCATTTCTATGCATTCCTGTTATTTCCAGTACTATACTGGTTGTACCTTTTCTATCTTGTGATGATTTTAAAAAGTTCTTTATTTATGGTTTAAATTCTTTCATCATTTGTAACTTCTTCAGTAGCTATTCCTGTCATTCCACATTGATATATTTCTTTCGGTTTCCTGTTTCTTGGGTATTTGCTTTATTTGTGGTTTCAGTAATTTCTTACATCACTGTGCCTTCTTTAGTACCTCTTCATTGTAATTCTATGTTGATAGATTTCTTCTGCCTCCTTTTCTCCAGGGTATTCACTGGTTGAGCAATCTGATCTGCTTTTTAAGGAGAAAGCTTGTTTTGTTTTTTATAATGTTTGAAGCTGCCTGCACTTTCTTGATGTGAAATTCTTCTTGGTATAGGTGAGGCAGTTTCTGTTGTGTTCATGTAAGTTTTTGACAGTTTCTTATCATTCTGATGCATTTTAAAATTTTTATTTTATAGTGGTTTATTTACAAAGTTCATATCCATTGTTTATCACATTGGATCTTTCACATTTCGTTCATGCCCTCTCCACCCATCAAATTGTGCAAGCAAGCAAGATTCTACTGAAGATTATCAAAAAACGACTGGAACAGCACACCAGCAGAGAACTTCCAGAAGTCCAGGCTGGGTTTAGAAGGGGTCATGGTACTAGGGACATTGTAGCTGATGTTAGATGGATCTTAGCTGAAAGCAGGGAATAGCAGAAGAATGTACATCTGTGTTTCATTGATTATGCAAAGGTGTTTGACTATGTGGATCATAACAAACTGTGGCTGAGTCTGAGAAGATGGGAATCCCAGATCATTTAATCATGCTAATGCGAAACCTATACTTGGACCAAGAGGCAGTCGTTAGAACAGAGCAGGGTAACATCACATGGTTCAAAATTGGGAAGGGTGTATGCCAGGGATGTGTCCTATCTCCATACCTTTTCAACCTGTATGCAGAGCAGATTATCTGAGAGGCCAGGCTCTATGAGGAGAAGTGTGGCATCAGTATTGGTGGAAGATCTATTAACAATCTGTGTTATGCAGATGACACAACCCTGGCTGAAACTGAGGAGGACCTCATGCACTTGCTGCAGAGGGTCAAGGACTGCAGCCTTCAGTATGGACTGAGGCTCAATGTCAGGAAGACAAAGATTCCCACCACTGCACCAATTGGTAGCACCAGGATTGATGGTGAAGAGATTGAGATTGTTCACAGCTTCAGTTTGCTCGGCTTCACGGTCAACACTCTGGGCACCAGCAGCCAGGAAATAAAAAAAACGTATTACGATGGGAAAGTCTGCTGTTAGGGACCTCTCCAAAGTACTCAAGAGCAACGGTGTCTCTCTGGAGACTAAGGTGCACCTGATACAGGCCATGGTCTTTGCAACCACTTGTTATGCATCAGAAAGTTGGACAATGACTAGGGAGGACAGAAGGAGAATTGATGTCTTTGAGCTGTGGTGCTGGAGAAGAGTATTGAATGTACCATGGACTGCCACGAAAACAAACAGATCCATCCTGGAGAGGGTTAAACCAGGCTACTCCTTGGAGGCAAGGATTCTGGGGCTTCGTCTGACATATTTGGACGTATTGTAAGGACAGGTCCTTGGAGAGGGACATCATGCTTGGTATGGTAGAGGGACAGTGCAGGAGGGGAAGACCCTCTATGAGGTGGATTGATTCAGTGACTGGGGTAATCAGGATGGGTGTGTCAGAGGCCATGTGATTGGCACAGGAGAGAGCAGGGTTTAGGGCTGTTGTACATAGGGTCGCTATGAGTCTCAAACTACTCGATGGCACATAACACCAACAACAACATGATTAACACTCCCCCCTGCTCCATTCTTTCTAATGCTTTTGATAAGTTTCAGGCTTTAAAGTGTTGCCTCCAATTGAGTTTCCCAGTGGCAGTCTTCCCTGCTGGTCATTCATGGGCAGATCAGTTCCTGGTGTCCTTTGGCAAGCCTCTCATCCAGTTGTCCTTTGAGGACAGGGAGCTCAAGTCTTTCTCTTCACCCAGCTTTGGTAGGCCTGATTCTCTGTATATTCCTGTGCCTTGATGGGGGTGAAGATTTCCTTCAGAGATAGGTAAAGTGCCAGGAGTGCTTCTTGGGTTATATTGATAAGGAAAGGCCCAAGAAAGTGACAAGGTTACAACAGTGTCTCAGTAGTTGCTAATGGTCATGTACCTCTTCTCTCTCTAGGGGATAGTTGAGTGCAGAGCTGTTCCCCCTTCAGCAGACAAAGAGTCAGAGAAGGGATGTCTGCTCAGCAATGCAGCTGCCAAATCTGGCTATTTGCTAATGTCTGGAGCTGCATGTCCTTTCTCCTGGGGCTAGTAGATAAAAACTCAGAGAAGAGACCACTTCTCAACAACACAGCTTCCAGTTCTGGCTACTTGCTAATGTCCATGCCATGGTATTTTCAATTACTTTCTAAGCATCTGAGAGCTTGACAATGAATAAAGGTGACAGAAGAGTTTTGGAATTAAAAAAGAATGAGGACTATCCCACGGATTTTCAGATAAAGATAAAAGAACAAAACAAATATGTCTTGTGAAATCATAAACAAAATGTTCCTTGGAGGCAAGGATGGCAACACTTCATCTCACATACTTTGGGAATGTTGCTAGGAGAGCTATATCTAGCAAATGGACATAATATTTGGAAAAGTGGATGATTAGCAAAAGAGAGAAAGACCTCCAAAAAGAGAGAGTGACACGGTGACTACAGCAATGGGCTCAAGTGTGTCAGAGATGATGAGCATGGCATAGGACAGGCCAAGGTTCAGGCCTGTTGTTCATAGGGTTGCTGTGAGCTGTATTGGATTTTATAAGACCTAAAAATAAGATTGGCTCAGGATAGGGCATAATAGAGTTATTGTGCATAGGGTCATCATGAATCACAGTTGAACTGATGGCACGTAACAACAACAGCAGCATTGAAATACAGGATCCAACCACTAAAACCAAAATAAAAAACAACCATATAGATGGGCTTTACCTGATAATGTATACAGAAATCAAACCAACTACATCAATTGTAAATAGATGGTGGAAAAACTCAGCATTAGCAGTCATAATGTTCCTGAAGTATTCCCTGGTAGCTAAGAAATTGTCTCCAGTGCCCTCCTTAAATTTGAAGTTTTTCTCATGTTAGGAAAGAATAGCAAAAGTCTCGACTTTTCTATGGGTTGGGGCTTATTTCCCAAAGGGACTGTCTCAAGGATTGTGTTCTCAGACAAACTGAAAAACTAACCGGAAGACAAGCTAAAAGACATCACGTTATTGGGACAAGAAATTTACTGACAAGGTGTTGTGGAGCTGTATAGCTCTGGTGATGGCCAGCCTGAGAAATTACTGAAGATTGGAGGTTGTTGTTGTGTACTACAGAGTCAGAACTAACCCATAGTTGACCCTGCAGTGGGCTTTCAGAGACAGTTAACCTGTAAAAGAAGATTGGCCATCTTTTTCCCAGGGAGCAGCTGGTGGATTCGAACTGTGTGCCTTTAGGATTGCAACTTCTTACCACTAGGCCATCAGAGCTCCCTGACAATGGGGGGGGGAGCGATTAAATATTTTATACTCCTACACAAACAACCCTCCGTCAGCATGCAGCAAAATCAAGAATTACACAGGCTGATATGAAAGCATTAGGAATACACAAACTTAGTTTAAAGGGGGAATCTTCCACCCCATCTCTACCATCTGCTTATCCTCATTCTGGAAATAAACCAGGAAAAAAGTCCAATGAAAAAGCAAGCCTGAAAGGAGAAACACAACTCAACCAGCTTAGCATAGGTGTAGGCATTTGGAGGCATTTATAGGATTATCCAAAAACAACTGGAACTGCCAGAAATAGAAGCTGAATTTAGAATGGGCCATATGTTGTATTAGGGACATAATTGCAAATTTCACATGGATCTTGGCTTAAAGCAAAGAGTGCCTGAAGAATGTCTATTTGTGCTTCATTAACTATGCAAAGGCATTTGACTGTGCAGATCATAACAAATTGCGGCTAACACTGAGAAAAATGGGAATCTCAGAACACTTGATTGTGCTCATGAGAAAGCAATAGTTGGACCAAAAAGCAGGCATCTCACAAAACAAGGAAACACTGCATGGTTCACAATCAAGACAGTAGTGTGTAAGAAATGTGTCCTTTTCCAATCTATATGCAGAGCAGATCATTTGGGAACTTTATGGGACTTTATGAGGATTAATGTGGCATGAGGATTGGAGGAAGACTCATCAACAACTTGAGTTATGCAGATGCCACAGTCTTGCTTGCTAAAACTGAGGAGGACCTGAAGCACTTGCAGCAGAAAATTAAGGACTGCTGTCTTCAATACAGGTTGCATCTGAACATCAAGAAAACAAAGATTCTCACCACGAGGCTATGATAGATGGAGAGAGATTGAGATCTTTAGCAATTTCATCTTGCTCAGATTTACAATCAACATTTTTGACACCAGATGTCAGGAAATCAAAAGATGAGTTGCATTAGGACAGTATGCTCTCAAGGACCTCCCCAGAATGATGAATATTAATGATGCAGTCTGGAGACTGAGGTGAGCCTGGTCCAGGCCATCACTTGATCCATCTTTGCAATTACTTGCATCAGAGAGCTGGACAGTGACTAAGAGTGACAGAAGAAGAATTGATGCCTTCAGGTTGTGGTGCTGGAGAAAAGTATTGAACATACCTTGGACTGCCAGGAGAACAAATAGGTCAGGTCTGTCCTGGAGGGGGTGCAATCAGGTTGCTAGTTGGAGGTAAGGATTTTGAAGCTCCATCTCACATACTTTGGGCATGTTTCCAGTAGGAAATATTCTTTGGAGAAGGACATCATGCTTGGAAAGGTGAAGGGTATGCAAAGGAGAGGAAGAGACTGGATGAGTCACTGACATAGTGACTGTGGTAATGGGAACAGGTGTATCAGAGACAGTGAGATTGGTTCAGATAGGGAAAGGTTTAGAGCTATTATTGTTCATTGGCTCACTATGAGTAGTAGTAGATTCAAAGGCACGTAACAACATAGGAAATACCACACACTTCACAAAAACAAAAACCTATATGGCTCTCACTATCTCTCCACCAACCTTCCACAAGATCTCTTGAGTCAAGGCATTGGAAAATTGCAATAGAAGGTCACAACAACAGTAAAGGCTACAGGAAAGTGTATCTCCCAAGCACTGTAAGCACATTTGGATTCTGCCAATTTTCCAAGCAGATAGTACCGTCATTGTCCAAAGGTGATCTTCCATGAGAGTCCTAGAGCTGATAAAGGGAGCTCTTTGCACATCCAGCAGTCTGATTAATTTCTCACGTCAGCAATCACAGTAGCCCAACTGGTGAAAACATTCCCTTCCACGCCATGGATGAAAAGACAAAGCAGTTACAGGCACCAGAAAAGGTAAGTCATGTTCTCCAGTCAAAATGCAAGCAGTAGCATTGGATGAGCTAAGGACAGTTCCTGGAGAGGGTCTCTCCCCAGGTTTGCAATATCACACCTTTTGCCTTGAATGTTTTTCTAACTTGCTGACTTATATATAATCTAAGGGGCAATTATTATACTCCAATATAATCTAAGGGACGATTATTATACTTAAGTTGGTTTAGGACCAGTGATTCCTGAAGTATAGTGGTACTGCGACTACAGATGTTGAGATATTTAGGGGGTGTTGACAAAAGCCATGGGGTGGTTTGCAAACCCTCTTTTGCTCTAATCCCCAAGGAGGCAAAAAGCCAAACTGTGAGGGTTTTGGCTTCCAGCTTCTTGGGAAGGGGATAACTGTCTCTTGCAGTGGAAGGTCCTGTGGCAAGGGCAATAGAGTATTAGATTGTTCACATGGAGGTAAGATCTTGTCCTGAGTTGCAGTGACTTGTATCCTCACTGTCTTCTGGAGCCCTTGTGTTAATAGCTAGTACACATTTAGGCAAGTTTGCTGACAGTATTAATTGATCAGAGAGCTTCAGGTAATCCAATCCACTTCTGCAGAGTGGATCTCATGTCTTGAGGTCGGCTTCAGCACTCTATTCATGCGTTCAATGAGCTCAGCTGTTGTTGGAGATGAAACTGCTAGACAATCTCCACGCAGTCAGGCCACCCTTGAACTCCATGTACTATGAAATGAATTCCTTGGTCACTGTCAATATCTGTGGGCATGCCATATGCAGCATGCAGAAGCTGAAGACCTCTGATCATTGACCTGAGGGGCATGCTTGCAGAGATACACTTTCAAGAGTCCACTAACTGTCCACACAGCTGAGACACATTTGCAGTTGTTGGACATAGGGATAGGTCATATATAGTTGACTTACCAACTTTGTTTCAGGACTTCTACCCTTCTTATGGGGAGCTCTGGTGGTCTAGTGGTAAGCTGTGCTGAAATCCCAAAGGTACACCGTTCTAATTCACCAGCTGTTCCTTGGGAGTGGTATGGGCAATCTCCTACTATGCTATTAATTGCCTCTGAAAACCCACTGCAGGGGGTCAGCTATGCATCAGTTCTCACTGCAACACAGCAATAATCCTTGTGTGCCCCCAAAATGAGGAATGGAGTGCAGCACTCCAGAGAGCAGATAGGGCACTGCTGACATTGTTGTTGTTTTGCACTATAGAGCTCCCTTGGTGATGTCTTCTATTAGTTGTAAACTGTTTTATACAGTGCATCGTTGATTCTCTAGTGGGCTGTATCTGGTCTCTGCTCTTTTCTGAGACCAGAATTCAAGTGTGATTGGCTGGCCATGTTGCCATTGCCACAGGCCACAGCCAAACACTTCAAGGTAACTGGCAACGTCCAATTAAAATTCTTGTCCTGGTCTATAGTTCCTAAAACCTGCACCTGTTGGATGGCCAGGCCACTTTAGCCTCCTGAAATGCTAGGTCAGTTTCCTGAATAAAATTCCAAGCCACCTCTTGACATGCTAGTCAGTATAGGTGGACAGTGTTTGGTGGAGCTCCCTGATTAAAACAAGCTTGGAAGCAGGAGTGGCATCCACTTCTGAAATAGCTTCCTCCGGAAACCCTGTGAACTTGGAAAAATGAAAAAGTTATACAAGTGTTCCAGTCTTTCGTTCATAGGGTCACTATGAGCCGCCTATGACTCGACGGCATTTAACAACAACAACAACAACAACAGCAATATCCTAATATTCCTAGGAACTCTTGCAATTCTTTAGTAAGGAGGGGATACTGCTTAACTTTATTACCACCTCAGGAAGTATTTGCCTTACCCAACTACACAATAACCAAGTCTGACAGATGATCCAATGCCCTGCAATGTGTCATTCTTGACAGCCATCCCTGAGATTGTAGGTGATACACTAACTCCTGTTCTAGTTAATGAAGTAGAGACAGCGAATCACAGGTTAACATTACATCATCAGTACAGGGAAACTGAGATTTCTTTCGGTCACACCCACAGCTCTTACAAACAGCTCACATTAATTGCACATCAATGTGCAATTAACCCTTGCATTTGACAGTGCCAGGAAAGTCTCTCTTTGGAGAGAAATGTATGAAGAGTTTAATAACTCTTGACTCCTGCTAGTTACTTTACCTGAGAACTGCAGGAACTTTGGTCCCACCTCCAAATACACCTTTTCCCTGGAACTAAGGGTGGCCAAGGCAAGGCTGAGGGAGTGATCACACTGTGTGGGAGGCTTCTTCCCTGCCTGCTCTCACTCAGCAGCTGGGCAGGGCAGAGTAGTGAAGCGTGCCTTCCTGCTGGTCTTGCCTTGCCAGAGGTCCAGCAGAATTTTCCTACTCCTACTTTCCCAGTCTCTCCTCCCAGAGCTCCAACTGGTGTGGGAGCCCACGAGTGGAAACAGGGGTGAGTCTGACAGGTGACCAGCTGCTGAGTTTAATCCTCCCACAAATTGCTTAAAACTCACCTGTTTAAACAGCTTCCCACCCTTTTGAGCACTCTAAACTGGCACCTCTCTTCACTTTGGCTAAGTGGCATGCCAAAGTCCCCACTGGTTTGTCAGATGTTTGCAAGAGCGAGACAAGCTTTCTGGTTGTGATTAGCTATTCCTGCCATTTGTGGGACCAACTCTGTGCTGTCTCCTTTTCAGTCTTGAATTGAATCGCGGAGAACATCATGACCACAGCAAGCACTGCTCACAAGACTTTCTCGGCTTTCCCAACTCCTACACTCTACAGAATTTCCAACAAACCTTGGAGGGGTTTCGGGCCTCCCCATACTCATGATCCAGTCCATACACCTCTAGCAACCAGGCTAAGAATGCCAAAGGCATCGTGGGATGTCTTCCACGGACCCCCTCCCATGTTTCCCCTACCAGGGGGTCTCCTGGTTTTTTCTGTTCTCCTGGCTGGCTTACCAATTGTCTGGGCTTGTTCCCTAAGGGACTGTCCCTCAAGGTTCATGTCTGCCAACAAACCAAAACACTGATTTCTCTCTCTCTCGTTGGATGCAGCTTCACAGTGCCAGTGGCGAATGGCTCAAGAAACTACCCCTGAGATGGGGGGAAGCAGTTAAGTATTTTATATCCCTACACAAATAACAAAGATTCTCACCGCTGGGCCAAGTGGCAGCACCATAATAGATGGAGAAGAGATTGAGATAGTTAACAATTTCAGCTTACTTGGATCCACAATCAACAGTCTTGGCACCAGCAGTCAGGAAATCAGAAGACAAATTGCATTGTGGAAAAGCTACTGTCAGGGACCTCTCCAGAGTGCTGAAGAGCAAAGATGTCCAACTAGAGACTAAGGTGTGCCTGATCCAGGCCATGGTCTTTGCAATTACTTGAAAGAGCTGGACAATGACTAACAATGACAGAAGAAAGATCAATGCCTTTGAGTTGTGGTGCTGGAGAAGAGTATTGAACATACCATGGACTGCCAAGAAAACAAAGAGTTCTGTTCTGAAGGTGGTGAAACCAAGTTTCTCCTGGGAGGCAAAGAATATTAAGCTTTGTCTCATATACTTTGAACATGTTACCAGGAAGGACCATTCCTTGGAAAAGAATATCATGCTTGAAGGGTGGAGGGACAGTGCAGGAGAGAAGACCTCAGATGAGATGGACCAATACAGTAACTGCAGTACTGGGGGTAGGTGTGTTGGAAATGGTGATATTGGCTCAGAAGAGGGCAGGGTTCAGAGTACATAGGGTCACTATGAGTCACAGTCAACGTGACAGTACATAACCACAACAAGTAACAACCTTCAATAAGTAGCAAAATCAAGAATTATACAGGCTGATGGGGAAATGTAAAAAGTACACAAGCTTTGTTGTGTATTGTTTGGGGAATAAAATCCCCAAACCACCACCTGCTTGAAAAAGAAGTCTAATGGAAAAACAAGTCTGATAGGAAAAACAAATCTAGTAATTCAGCCATCTCTGCATAGGCGTTTAGCCCATTTTTTTGCGCTTATGTCTCATAGGATATACAAGTCAGAGTCCAGTTTATCAAATAATTTGCTTAGCTACAGATTAAATAGGTATAGAGAAAGGATATAACCCTGACACACAACTTTCCTAAATTTTAATCATGCGGTATCCCTTTGCTCTGTTCACACAACAGCCTCTTATTCTAGGTATAGGTTTCTCATGAGCACAATTAAAAGTTCTGGAATTCCCATTGTTCTCAACAGTAGCCATAATTTTATATCATCCACACAAATGCCTTTGCATAGTCAATGAAGCACAGACATTCTTTCTGTATTCTTTACTTCCAGCCAGGATACATTTGACATCAGCCACAGTGCCACAGCTTCTTCTAAATCCAGCTTGAATTTCTAGAAGTTTCCTGTCGATTTACTGTCCTGTGTTTTCGTAATCTACAGCAGTATTTTATTTCCAGGTGATATTAAGGATATAGTTCAATAATTTCCACATTTTGTTGTATTACCTTTCTTGGGAATGGAAACAAACATGGATCTCTTCCAAGCCAAATTTCCTGGCATACACTGGTATGTCCAGGGCTGCATCAGTTATTTGAAACACGTGACTTGGCATCCTATCGATACTTCAGACCTTATTTTTTTGCCATACCTTCAGAGCAGCTTGAACGTCTTTTTTCATTAGCAATGGCTCTTGATCCTATGGTACTATTTGTGTTGGCCAATTCTTTTTGGTATGGCGACTCTGTATATTCCCTCCAACTTCTTTTGATGTTTCCTGGATTATTAAAGAATTTGCCCATAAGAAACCATAATTGCCAACCAGGCAGATATAACCACACCCATGTTTATTGCAGCTTTGTTCACTATAGCAAAGAGGTGGAAACAACCTAAACGCTCACCAGTAAACAAATGGATAGAGAAGCTGTAGTATATTCACACAATGAAATACTATGCTGCATTGAAAAAGAAGGAACCCATGCAATATTATTCAAAGTAGGTGACCCTAGAGGACATTATGTTGAGTGCAATGTCTCAAGTCACAAAAGGACAGGTGCTGCATGGTGCCACTAATGTAGAATGGGACTGACACCAGGGTTGGGGTAAGACTGAGAAAAATTGGATAAATTATGTATACTGCATTGAAACAGATGAGGCGAGAACTGTTTGAAAGTGATATATGATTGGGCGTTATGGTTGTGACGAGTCCAGAATGAAGGTTGCATAGTGGAGTGTACTCAAGGTGGGGGTGGGAGGTGGATTCTATACCAATGAAATAATTTTTCTTTTACTTTTCAAAGAGAAGTGCAAACTGGGGTGAGGAGTGGGCAAGGAGAAAAACGCAACAATGAATGTATGGAAATGCAAAATCTCTGGAAACATCCGTTAAAATTAATTTTTTAAAAAAAGTTTTCCCATAGCATCCCTAAGTATCGCCAACTTGAAGACTGAATTTAAATTCCTTCAGCTTAAGAAATGCTGAGCGAATTCTTCCTTTTTAATTTTCCAATTATATAATGTGACATCAGGCTTGGAGGAAGTCTCACCAATCATCTTTGTTAAGCAGATGACACAAGGAGGACTTGAAGGACTTTAATATGGATTGCATTACATCAAGGAAACAAAAATCCTTATTACTGGACTGATAGGCAACATCATAATAGATCGAGAAAAGATAGTGACTGTCAGTGACTTCATCTTATTTGGATCCACAATCAATAGGCTTAGTACCAGCAGTCAGAACAGGAAGTATATTACACTGGTATATTACACCTTCAGAAGGTCCTCTCCAAATTATTGAGCTGCTGAGATAGATGTCTGTTTGAGGGCTCAACGATGCCCAAGTCAGGCCATGGTCTTTATAGTCACTTGCTGTGCATCTGAGGGATGACAGAATTTATGCCTTTGAGTTGTGGTGTTGAAGAAGAGTGCTGAATATTCCATGGACTGCCAAAGAACAAGCAGATTTGTTTTTGAGAAGGTGCAAAGTGCTCCTTGGAGGCAAAGATGACGAAAGTTCATCTTTGGGCATGTTACTAGGAGAGGCTGAAAGGTAATATAACACAACTTTTATGTGTAGTTCCATTGAATTGGTTCTCACAGTGAACCTTTAGAACAGAGTAGAACTGTACCAGTTTTCAAGGCTGTAATCTTTGTGGCAGTCAAATGGCAGATACGTCTCAGAGAAGGTGTAAGCAGAGTGCTCCTTGGAAGCAAAAATGGTAAAAGTTCTTTTCTCACACTATGGCATGTTGCTAGAAGAGGCTATTCACTAGAGAAGGATATGATGTTTGGGAAGGTGGAGGGACAGTGAAGGGAGGAAGACCCTCTATCCGGTGGATTGACAAGAGACTGCAGCAATGGGCTCAAGTGCGTCAGGGATTGTGAGGATTTCACAGGACAAGGTTCAGATGATCTATTCATCGAGTCCCTATGACGCAGCTGTACTCAACTCAGTGTAACCTAACTATGTAAGTCAGAAGGCCCTGTTTTGTTAATAGAAGGGAGTGATGCTCTCCTATAGAATGTATGTTATTATGTTCTGTCCCATTACCTGCGACTCAGTGACTCTATGTACAACAGCTCTGAAGCCTGCCCTTTTCTGAGCCAGTCTCACTGACTCCAGTATACCTACTCCCACTGCTCTAGTTACTGTATCAATCCATCTCATCCAGGGTCTTCCTCTCCTGCAGAAGGGTGGGTCCTTCCACCCTTCTGAGCACGATCTCCTTTTCCAAGGATTGGTCCCTCCTGGCCACAGGCCCAAAGTATGTAAGATGGAGCTTCCAAATCCTAGCCTCCAAGGAGAAACTTGGTTTCACTTTCTCCAAGACCGACCGATTTGTTTTCTCGGCAGTCCATGGTATGTTCAAGACTCAAGCACCACAACTCAAAGGCATCAGTTCTTCTATCGTCGTCAGTCACTATCCAGCTCTCTGATGCACAGCACTTAACTGCAAGGTCATGGATGAACTGGATCAGGTGCACCTTAGTCTATAGACTGACATTGTTGCTTTTCAGTACTCGAGAGGTCCCTGAGCATATTTACCAAATGCAATTAGTTTTTATTTCCTGACTGCTGGTGCCAAGAGTGTTCATTCTGAAGTTGAGCAAGCTGGAACTGTTATTAACCTCAATCTCTTCTCCATCCATCATGGTGCTGCCAATTGGCCCAGTGGTGAGAATCTTTGTTTTCTTGAAGCTGAGCTTCGGTCCATACTTAAGAATACAATCCTTGACGTTCTGCAGTAAGCTCTTTAGGGCTTCTTCGGTTTCAGCAAGGCTGTCTCATCTTTATAACATAGGTTGTTGATGAATCTTCCTCCATTTCTGATGCCATATTCCTCCTCATAAAGTCCTGCTTCCCAAAAGATCTGTTCTGTATAGTGCAGGCAAACTACAACAGTTAAAGGATTTAAATGAGATAAGCAAGTTTTCTTCAAAATTCTCTTTACTAAGAGGACATTTCTCCTTTAAAAATATTATTAAAGAAATGTTAGGGGTTAGTTATTGCTTTCTTGCAGTAATTAGGCAAGGAGCTGACTGTGGAACAAATCAACTGATCATATGCAAATTCACACTGAAGTGGAATAATACAAGTCCATGAGAGCCCACATGACCTTAATTTGGCCTAAGTCTCAAAACTGTCTCGAGAATATATTTGATATACCCTGAGAATATGACAACGGAGGCACATCAATGTTCACAGCAGCATTATTCACCATTGCCAAGAACATGTAAACAGCCCAAATGTCCAAACACAAATGGATTGAGAAATTATGGTACATTCACACAATGGAATACTATGCAGCACGCAGGAGCAATGATTTTACCTAACTTGGGAAGGACTGGAGAGCATTAAGTTGCATGAACTCAGTCCCACAAGGATAAATATTGTATGACCGTTAATTGTGGGATGAGTATAAGGATCCAGGACGGGTGGGAGAGGCTCAAAGCAGAGAGATATGGATGTACAGGGGGAAAAGGGATTAATCAGTAAGTTGTACAATTTGATGCGGGGTGATGGAAAGTGAAAGAATTTGTTCAAATTTGTATTAGAATTTTGTAAAGAACTGAAAAAAAACATTCAAGGTACTAATAAAAATATATTTGATGAACTGAACACTAAAGATTGACAGCTCAAGTCAAAAGATGACGTCAAGAACATTATACATGAAGAATGGTTTAGTGAAGGTGTAAATAGTAACAGAAGATTGGACATCGTTCTCTTGGTGTAGGGTGGTGGATCTGAATTACTGACTTTTCCATTAGCAGGTTGATTCTTTACATAGCACATCACCTGAGCTCCTTATGTATGCATAAGATTTACAACACTTAGCTTTAATGCATGTTATGCACTCAGATATATTCTATTATTTCAAATATATTAAGTTGTAACTCAATATTGTTTTCTTGGTTTCTAATTGGTTCTGACATCTGTGTGTGATCTTGTGTTCCACAGCTTCTGAATTTACCTTGAATTTCTGGCAGTTTTCTGTTCCTGTTCCAGCTATTTAAAAATAATCTTCTGCAAGATTTACTTGTTTGATATTAATGATTGGTAATTTCCACTGTGCTATATGAATCTCTTCTAGTCACCTGGCCAAGTAACTGTCTTCCAAATTTCTTGGTATAGTCTAGTGAGCATAATCAAATGTCTCTGTTGAAACAACTCAGTTGATATTTACATCAATGCCTGTGACCTTTTTTCCATCTTCAGTGCAACTTTAATTACCACTGTTGTTGTTGTT
>NW_006400076.1:1271157-1280022 GCF_000299155.1 Elephantulus edwardii
GTTATCTTCTCCTGGTTGTAGCTTTTCCAGGATACTGGGAAGACTGTTTATGTTGTGGATTAGGACTTCTAGTGTTGTTCCTAGCTCTTCTGTAATGAATTTCATAGTCCTTGGTTTTAGTCCTAGGTCCATGATCCACCTTGAGTTGGTTTTTGTATATTTGATTGTAACACTTTGTTTTGTTTTAATCTAGTTGCCCTTTGGAATCTTCTGTTCAGCTCTCTTCTTTTTGCTTTAGTTTCTCTAAAGCACAAGTTCTAAAGCAAATTTCAGAGGCTCTTGTGACTTCTATTTTGGTACTGTTTCCTCTATTTGTGATGACTTTTAGCTTTCTTCATGAATGATGGATCTACAGATCTTGGCTGGAAGAATACCAGAAAGATGCTTACACTTTATTGACTATGAAAGGCACTCAACTGTGGGTAAGAAATTATGGTTAACATTTAAGAACAAGAATCTGTTAACATTTATTTGTGCTCATGAAGACCTGTCCCTGAAGCAAGTATAAGGAAATATTTCCTGTTTCATAAGGAAAGGTGTGTGTCAGGAATCTATCTTTTCTCCACTGGTATTGAACACTTAGCAAATAATTCAAGAAACATGACTATTTGGAAAGAATGTGGCATCAAGACTGGAAAAGGATTCATCAACAACCTACCTTATATAGATGGCACAGCCTTGCTTTCAGATAGTGAACTGGAAGCACTTGCCCAGATCAAGGACTACAGCCTTCAATATGGCTTATACCTCAACATCAAAATCCTTACTAGTGGACCAATAGGCAACATGGTTACGTGGAGAAAAAAACTGATGTTATCAACTGATTTAATTTTACTTGAATCTACTATCAACACCAATGGCAGCAGCAGTCAAGAAGATAAAAGACGATAAAAGACATGGAAAAAATTTCCTATCAAAACCACTTTAAAGTGCTAAGGAGTAGGCATGTCTGTTTAAAGACTGAGGTGTGCTTGTTCCCAAGCTATGGGGTTTTCCATTGTTTCATATGGATATGAAAGTTGGAAAAATGACTGAGGAAGACCCAAAAAACAAGCACATCTGTCTTGGAGGAAGTGGAACAAGGGTGCTCCTGAGAGACAAGATGGTAAAATCTTTTCTCACATATTTGGGGACATGCTGTGAGGAGGTGCCAGTCCTAGGAAAGAGACACTCTGCTGAGGGGAAAGCAGACAGCTCAAGAGAGATGCTCAAGGAGATGGACTGAGAGTAATTGCAACAACTCATGAACTGTTGATAAAGACAGAGACAGTGATGATGGCACAGCACAGGACAAGGTTAAGGTCATTCTTTACCAGGTTGCTTTGAGTTTAGCTCACTGAATAGAACCTAACAACAACTGTCTTGGAACCTACAGTTTGAAGAACAGTATACAGAGTATTTCTACCTTTCATCTAATACTCTGCAGGGCAGTCCCTTGGTGTTAAGGAAACACAAGCAAGCAAGCACATTTGTCCATAATATTTTAATACTTTTTCCACTTTTAAATACTGGTTTTAATTTTGTGATTGCAACATGGAAGATCCAACTTTATAATTTTTTTAAAAACATCATCAGGATCATAATGCTATTATAGAATAGTTACACTCTACATACTCCCAAGGTACTTTAAAATGATTATGGTTTTGAATCTGTAGATGAACAGTAACAACAATCCAAATACATCATCTGTACAGCTCTGATTAAATACTGGTGAAAAGTGTTTAGCTGGACAAATAACTGAAAAGCTTAAAAATAACCAGCACAATTTCACAGGAGAACCAGCTCAGCCCCTTTAAATTTTCTCAATAGCAACTGATACTGATCTTGTATATGTGTACAAACTAACTGATAAAAGTGAAATGAGAAATGCATTTCTCCGTTTCCGTTTTGCATTGTTCCATCTCCCTCACAGATGGTCCTCCTCAGTCTGGCTGCCCGGCAAATCTCAAAGTGTTGCCACCCTCCACTTCAAAATCAGGAGTCCTGAAATTTAAGTGAAACTCTTTTGTTTTATACAGTGGATACTCCGGGACAAAACCTCTCATCATAGGTATTTTCAAGTTTTTAATCACAGCAGAAAAGTGAAATTGGGTAGAAAACAGAATAAATGGCTTTGTTTTGTTTTTGTGTATGTGTTTTTGGCTTAGGGAAAGTGAAACAGGAAATATCTGTGCAAGAGAAAACATCAGAGATATCCTCTATGTAGGAATTAGTCATATGAAAATAATTCTGGAGGTTCTAAACACTGTCTGAAAGACCAGTACCTCTCCAGGAGCTAATCATATTTTGAAATTTCTTTAGTTCTCAACTAATTTCTAAATCTGATTTGGCAGAATTCACCCTACATGAAGTATCAATGCAGTTCTCTAAAGGTAAAACATATTATTTCTTTTCTTTAATACAAATATTTTTAGTGTAATAATTTTATTTACAGAATAAATTGCAAAAGTACATAATCACTTTTAGTGCAAATGCAACTAATGATAATTAGATTTTGATACTGCTTTGTAAACTTTCCATACCTTTGTAAAATAAAGCTATCCAATTTAATTATTAAACAGTTACTATTCTGTATTCACGATAGTTACCAGAAATGGTAAACAAACATTTTAGTGGGCTTATAGAATTTTTTTAAAAAAAATTTCCATCAGTGGCTATGGCAAATAAACCTCCCTTCCCAAACCCTCCCACACTCCCAACCCAACCCCATAGCTGATTGTAAAATAAAATACACATTTGAGGTATAAACTTTTCTTTTTTTTTAAACATCACAATATAAAATGTTAACTGGTGATGCAGTAAACTGATATGATAATTTGTCTTATTTGCCTCACTAACATTACCACCATATAGGCACTTTTCCACATAGTCAAATTATAAACAGCATTTTTCTATAATAAGGCATATTCCATGCACATCATTTAGAGAAAGGTAAATTAAAAAATAGAAAAGATATATGGAGCATGAAATCTGCGTGCATGTAATCTAAGCATATGTTTTATGCATTTTTCTCTCTGTACAGAATAAATACCACTAAATCTGATGCAAGTAATTTACTTCCAGGATTATGCACAGTAAAAGGATCAGACTAATCCCATCATTAAATTATCATCTTGCATTTAGCATTAAGATTCTATTACCATGTATGAAATATATACAAAACATGTTCCACATGACATGGCTTTCCACTTTACAAAAATGGGTCTGATTTCTGTGTTTCTAGAGATGAGTAAGTCAATAGTCATCTATAAAAATGACTCTGATTTACAGAAGCACATTTGTGTCTAAAGTACAATCTTATCTTGAAGTGGGCAGTCATTTTTACTTCAATGAGTACCATTCTTTGCCTCAACTCCATGCTTCAAGGGTTTTCAGAGACCTAAAACTAAAATAGGTATTTTACATTTAAGTTCTTACAGTATCTAAGGGAAGTATTTCAGTTTGAATCACGTGGAATTCTTCACTGCTCTGCTTAACTTTCTAACTCAAAGGCAAATAGGAGCAATGCTCATGTATTTTCTATCCTTATCTTGCAATTTGTCTTTAAATTGACTGAAACTGGAAGAACTAACACACATATTTTACTGAATCCTAGAAATATTGACTCCAATGTCAAACTCAGAAAGTTTGATTTGGTTGCCATATGTTCTCTTACAATTTCAGGGAAAAAAAACCCACAAACAAAACAAAACAAAAACCAAAAAAACGAAGGAAAAAACCCCACAAAAAACAAACAAAAAAAACCCCAACTCCAAAACCCAACCATTATTTTATCCTGAACATATTATCAGAAAGTGGTCTATAGCAACACTATTTGTACTTATTTGTACTTATTCTGTAGCACATAATACATAACAACAAAAAATTACAATAAAAATATAAAGAATCTGGGGGAAAATAAAGCTTTTCACACTTTCTCCATCAGAACCAAGGTTCTTCATGGGAGTAAGACTATAGAAAAGGCAAGATCACAGGTTACTGACAGCCCTCAGTTATTAAGTGACACTTTACATGACAATATGAATCATTACAGAAGTCAGCAGCAATGAAATCTATGATTATACAAAGAAAAAAAGTAAAAAAATCCTGGACACAGATTAGACTATAGGCCGGAAGGAGAACCCCATCTAGGTATCTGGTGCACAAAAGCACATGCCACTGCTGTGCATCCCACTGCTGGGTGTTTTTCTTTTTTTTGGGGGGGGGGGAGTGCACAATACCTGATACAACTGAGGGTTTTAGGCTGGACCATAGTAAATTAAAAATTAAAAAAGTTTCCAAAAAATTAAAGCATCAATTCCTAGTTATAATTCAAAGTTGATTTTTTCCCCCTTCTAGGAGCAAGCAAATAAAAATATAGCCATATACATGTAATTTTACATGTATTTATAGTTATATGCTCAGCAAAGAGATCTAGCAGGAGACAGCTAGTGTTAGATGGTCAGCTTTGCTATTGTAATACTTCTTCATTTCTGTACACAAGGCCAAGGTCTTGGGCCACAGACAAGGCTATAGATCCTATTTTCCAACTCAGAGCATTCAATTTTGTTTTTTTCTCTCCAATATGGAATGTCACATAGCCTTGTTTCAGTCACTGTAAAGGGGGGGAAAAAAGACAAGTATAAAACTCAGTACTGTATTATTACAAACTGTTATAAAATTACAGAACAGACTTCTCTCACATACCCCCCGCCCGATTGTAGAGTGAACAGAACCTCTATGAAAATTTAGTTTTTAAGAACTTTGCCTTATTTGAAACTCTTCCTATCAGGTAATACGAAGGTAAACAAAGAGGGAAGGAACAAGAGATCTCTGTACGCACATCCTACAAACTGACATTTCTTCTCTCCAACCTTCAAGAAAAATGGTGGCATATGACTTGTTAAGAGTTTTGAAATTAGAGCAAGATTGTACAGGAAAGAGATCTGCATCTTGTCTCATGCAAAAAACTTGCTCAGACCACAAAAATTAGTTTTGACTAAGGTTTTCAAATATTTTTGGACCTCATTAGCTTTTTACAATAAAATTTCTCTAAGTATTATACACACTATTTAAAGTTACTATTCTCTATTTTCAAAACTAAGATGTTTGCTTTTCTGGGCTTTTAATGTTATGTTCCATTCTTCATATGTTGCTGTTAATTGTTGCTGAGTTGTGCCTGACTCAGAGAGACACTATGAACAAAAGACCTGAGACCTTTCTGTAACTATGTTTCTCCAAGTTCATAGTTTCCAGAGGCATGTACTTTAGGAAATGGATGCCACTCCTGCTTCCACACCTGTCTTAAACTGGGAGCTCCACCAAACACTGTCCATGATCGGCAGCCATTTTATATGTATCCACCAAAATTATTCTGAACAAATGCTACTTGTAGTATACAATAATTTAACACATTTTAAGATGTGAACCTGAGTCTGTCAGAAGTTCAACTTTTACTTAAAGGTTTCACTGAGTTTGGCCACTGAATCTTTTTAGTTATAACTTGCCATACACACACACACACACACACACACACACACACACACACACACACCCACTGAATTTTTAGTTATAACTTGCCATACATATATACATACATACATATCTCCTCCTGCAAGATGAATTTTGTGAAAAGATTTCAACTCCTTTCTTTTTAAGTTCACAAAAGAAGCATAAGTAGAATGGCTGGATGGGTACACTGATAGGTAAGGAAGTACTCCAAATCCAGCATATCTAGCATATCAGAAATAAACAATGTGTAAGCATGCATCTTTTCAATAGTCAGAAAATGTATTCTTTTCAAGGTATCACGTGAGAATTGGCATCAAATAAGATTGCAGGTCGAGAAAAGAGAAGCAGAAATTATCTGCAAGTTCCATCTTGATTAGGGTTAGAGACCTTAAGGCCATAGTTAAATAAAATGACAAGCCTATTACTTTTATTGCTTGCATCAGGGTTTCTGGTTTCTTTGGTAAATACCAGACAGAGACAGGATCATTCAGAAGGATTGTATTCTGACCTAAAGAGTCCTAATGGAAGTAGTTAAAAGTGCTTAGCTGCTAACTAAAAGTTGGAGGTCAGAACCCATTAGCCACTCAGAAGGAGAAAGATGTGGTAGTAGCCTGCTTCTGTAAAGATTTACAGCCTTGCAAACCCTACATGAAGTTTCATACATCATTTAAGACTGCTAGCAGCTGGACAGAGATGATGAGTTGAATTCAATTTGACGGCAACTAATGACAACAAAAACATGAGTTGGAATCCACTTGATGGCCAGAGAGTTTGGTTAGGCACCCAGATCGAGCTGTAATTCTAAAGCACAGGATATTCTAATAATATGTAACATACTTAAAAAGCCAGAATCTTTGAAAAGTATTCCAAAATACCTATCATTAAGACCAAAACTTGTTGAACATTCTCAGATAAACTTTTTTTTAAGGGGTAAATGTTAAATAATTAAGGTACACAATAACCCTCGTATTAGTTTCTAACAATAAGTTTCACTTTTGAGATTCTTTCTGTATTATAAAGACACAGGAGTCGCATCTACTTCTTAAATAACATGCCTCTGGAAACTATGAACTTTGATAAATGTCAATAGTTGTAGAGGGGCTTCAAGCCTTTTGTTCATGGAGTTGCTATGAATAGTGGTTAACTTGAAGTCAATCAACAACAACATAACTACAGACTATCAGCAAAGTGATTCGTTACTCACTTTATGAATATATAGCTCACTATACGAACATCAACCATATGATTTTTAAACAAAGAAATTATTAACCAATGACTAACATCCAATATAGGTGTGAACAAGAGGATATCATAATTTGGTAGTATCTTAAAATTTTAAATGTTCACATAGAACAGTTATATAGAAGCAGAATTAGAAAAAAAGATCCTCAACTTCTCAAAAACAGAAACACAAATTAAAATGTCACTGCGTATTTTTCACCTATCAAAATGGAAAAATCAGTAAGATGTTACACATTTTATGTGAGGGTATTGGGAAATAGAGCCTTCAATACATTGCTGGTATGCATAAATGAATGTATCTTCTAAGGAAGGCAATATCTAAATGACAAATGCATAGTAAAACAATGTCACTAGTAATTTATACCACATATATTACTGAGTAACAGGGAAAAAAATCAACATAATTCAATGTAAATCATGATAAGCACATGTGTCACAGTGCAGAACTGGCTCCACAGGGTTTTTGCAGAGGTAATCTTTAAGGAGGCAGATTGCTGGTCTTTCTCCTGCAGTACCACTGGGTGGAACTGGACCAGCAGTCTGTCAGTTAGCAGCTGAGCACAAACTACTTATTTGCATTACCTATGTTAACTAAATGAAGTATACCTACACAAGGGAGTATGATTCAGCTGGAAAAAATGTGAGAAAGCTCACAATAATATGGAAAGAGCATCTAAATGAAATTAGGGGGAAAACAAGATGCAGAACAAAAAAGTGTACATGTAGAGAGAAGAGAGTAGCATTTGTACATCAATTAAAAAAACAACAACTGTACAAACATCCAAAGAAACCACCAAGAGCAGATAATTCTTTTAAATGTGTAAAAAACTAGATAAAAGCAATCCTATAATTTCATACTTTTGAATCATGTTAATATATTATTTATTTAAAAAATGAAGCAGAAGATTCCAGCATTTTGCACCAAGAAGTTCAGTATAGCACTATGTGACAATAAAAATACCAACCCAGACATTAACATGGAACTGAGTAAAAAATTCTGCAGCAGAGGAACACAATATTGTTAGGTGAAAAATTAAGTTGCAAAATAGTAATACAGAATAAATATGCTCGTTTTAAATGACGCAAACAGTAAAAAAATGTGTATTAGTTCGTCAAAATGCTCTAGATGCCTAGTGCCAAGGATTTCTGCTGCCAACCCAGAGGTACATGGTTCAAATCCAGTAGCAGCTCTGTGGGAGGAAGATGGGCAGTTTCCTTGTGCACAATTTACAGCCTATGAAAATCTGCTGGAGGGTTAGCTATGAGTTGGTTCTAACTTGAAAGCATACAACAGCAACAGAGAATTTATACTTTTAAAATCACGTTGGTCTACAATGAAATTTCTCTAACAAGTATTAGCTTTCATAACAAAATCCAACCCAAACCCAAACAAAAGATCCTAATAATGAAAAAGAAGTTTTAAGCTACAGCTTTCTAGGTGAAAATATCATAAAAATACAACTATTTTTAACAATGAATTGCTTTTCATATGTATAGAATCATACTAGGTAAAATTTGAGGGTGAGATGGGGGGAGGAAAGAGTATCGTCCAATACCTGTTAATACTAGAATAATATAGGTTTTCCCGCAGTTTTTTCTTGAACATAAGAAGTAAAACGTTTCAGAAACTTGGGATATTCACGCTTTGCTACTGCTCTTAGCACGGAGGCTGGTGCCCATCCTCCAGGGTTCACTGGGAGACAAGGAGAAAAGAAAAACTGTTAAGATGTGACCCTCCAAATATACATAAAGCAATTTAGTCCTTTGTTTTGAAAAAAATTCCTTAAGTTAAAACAATTAGAATCTTGCAAATTTTCAAACCATTATTTCTTAATACTAATCACTAAACCCAGTCAAATAGCAAATGTTGTTGTTGTTGTTATGTGCTGTCAAGTCGCTCGCGACTCATAGTGACCCTATGTAAAACAGCCCTAAACTATGCTCTGTCCTGTGCCAATCGCACTGTCTCTGAACTCCCATCCCGATTATCCCAGTCACTGAATCAATCCACCTAATAGAGGGCCTTCCCCTCCTGCGCTGTCCCTCCACCCTCCCAAGCACCGGTCTCTCCTCACAACATGTCCAAAGTATGTTAGACGGAGCCTCAGAATCCTTGCCTCCAAGGAGCCACCC
>NW_006400076.1:1281057-1289577 GCF_000299155.1 Elephantulus edwardii
GACCAAGGAGGATAGAAGGAGAATTGATGCCTTTGAGCTGTGGTGTTGGAGAAGAGTATTGAGAATACCATGGACTGCTAGGAAAACAGATTCATCTTGGAAAGGGTTAAACTGGGTGGTTCCTTGGAGGCAAGGATTCTGAGGCTCCATCTAACAGACTTTGGACATGTTGGAAGGAGGGACTGATCTTTGGAGATGGACATCATGCTTGGTAGGGTGGAGGGACAGTGCAGGAGGGGAAGGCCCTCTATTAGGTGGACTGATTCAGTGACTGGGGTAATCGGAATGGGTGTGTCGGAGACAGAATGATTGGCACAGGACAGAGCAGAGGTTAGGGCTGTTGTACATAGGGTCGCTATGAGTCGCAAGCGAATCGACGGCACATAACAACAACAACAACAACAACAACAACAATCAAATACCATTCTATTACTTATTCTGGAACAGTGGTTTCTTTAAGCATGCTAGCAGTGTTTAACACTGCATTAAGAAGATGGAAGTAAAACTACTGTAGGTAGTAAATTGTTGTCAGTAAGAAACCAATGCAAGTGATAAAAAGTGCTGTCCAAGCAGTAGGCCAATGGGAAAGAAATGTTAATATTAACTTAAAAAGGTCCAGAGCATCAATAATTAAGAAAACAAAAAGCTTGACCATAAGAAAAAGACCTGTTAATTTCCTTTCCTACTCTTGCTCATCAGCTTCATCTTGGTTGGTTCCACAACTGGTACTAGCAGTCCAGACATAAGGAGACACACTGCCCTGGGAAAATCTGCAGTTAGGGACCTCTCCAAATTATGGAGGAGTAATGATATCTATTTCAGGACTAAGGTGCATCTGATTCAGGCTATGGTCTTTCCGATCACTTGCTATGCATCTGAGAGCTGGACAGTGAATATTATCCCTATTCACTGTCCAGCTCTTAGAAGCATAGCAAGTGATCAGAAAAACCATGGCCTGAATCAGATGCACTTTACTCTTCAATAATTTGGAAAGGTCCCTAACCGCAGACTTTCCCAATACAATACGTCTCCTGATTTCCTGAGTGGTGGTACCAAGGATGTTTAATTGTGGATTCAAGTAAAATGAAGTTGCTGATAGAATCTCTTCTCCATTCATTATGATGTTGCCTTATCAGTTCAGTGCTAAGGATGTTTCTTTTTTTGACATTGAGAGGGAATCTATATTGAAGGCTGTATTCCTTGATTTTCTGAAACAGGTGTTTCAAGTCCTCCTCACTTTAAGCAAGCAAGGTTCAGTCCTTAGACCCATAATTTTTCCTGTAACAATTAGAATTCTGGGTCATTCAATTTTAAAACATTTTGGTTTGTTAACATTTTATTTAGTGGGCCATGACTAAACCAGTTCAAACGGGTCTGAAGCCCTGGTTCCAATCACTAACCTTTCACTTAGTAGCTGAGCACTGTTATTAAGTGCCATTGAGTATATCACAACTCATAGTGACGCTATAAGTAACAGATCTGAACCCTGTCCTAGCCTGTGCCGTCTTCATCTCTGACACACTCCAGCCCATTGCTGCAATCACTGTGTCAATATATCTTGTTGAGGGCCTTCCTCTCTTTCTCTGATCTTCCAACTTTCTAAACATGATGTCCTTCTCCAAGGAATATCTTCTCCAAACAACATGCCTAAAGTTTATAAGTTGAAGTTTGCCATCCTTGCCTCCAAGGAGCACTCTGATTTTACTTTTTCCAAGACGTATCTGTTCTTTTGGCTGTTCACAGTATGTTTAGTACTCTTCTCCTCTGCAAATCAAAGGCATTGACTCTTCTGTCATCCTTACTCAATGTACAGCTCTAAGAAGCACAACAGGTGACTGGAAAGACTATGGCTTGAATCACACACATCTTAGTCTTTAGATTGACATCACTGCCCTTCAGGACTTTGAAGAGGTCCCTGACAGCAGACTTTCCCAATGCTATACATCTCAAGAGCTCCTGACTACTGGCACTAAGGACACTGATTGTGGGCAGATTCAAGGAAGATGAAATCACTGACAATATCAACCTTCTGTCCACTCAGTTTCTGACCGGTCCACTGAATTTCTGCTTTCTTGATGTTAAGATGTAATAAATCCAGAAGGCTGCAGTTTATGATGCTCTGCAGCAAGCGCCTCAACTCCTCCTTGCTTTCAGCAAGCAAGATTGTATCATCTGCATAATGTAGGTTGTTGACAAATCTTCCTCCAATCCTGATGACACACTCTTCTTCATCAAGTCCAGCTTCTCAAATAATTTGCTCAGCATACAGACTGATTAAGTATGGAGAAAGGATACAAACCTAATTCACATCTTTCCCAATTCCAAATCATGCAGTATTCCCTCACTCTGTTTGGACAACAGCCTTTTGTATAAGCATAAATGAGGGTTCTGGAATTCCCATTCTTCTCAAGGGTAGGTAGTGTGGTGTTTATCTTTCAGTATAACTTTCCTACCGACTGTCTGACTTTGCCATATAGATTGGCAGGAATATGAGAATGAGGCATGTTAATCTCTCCACAGGCGTGTGGCTATCTACCAGTCCACAAGGCAACTGGCTAGTCTTGTCATTAAACTGAGCAATCCAGAAGCAGGAGAATAAGATCTTCCTTACCAGCTAAGAAAGAGAATGTAGGACGTCCTTTAGTACTAGAAATTTCTGCTCCAGCTATACTTATGGCACCCATGCATGGCAGCAGCAGCCATAACTGAACTGGAGACCCGAGGTGAGATGGGATCTTGGGACTGCTACATCATTAGAATTGGAGCTAAGAGCCTTTGCCCAAGTTTTTTTGACAACTTGGGGTGGAAAGGGAATATTAGCAGGATAGAGAACTTTGTAATATTGGCCTTAAGTTGTAAAACTCAAGGTTAGGGTGCCTGCAAGCACATTTTGAAAGCACTTCTTATTGAATTATGTTATTAACCAGGATTATGTTAACTATAACTTCAACTTCCCCAGCACAGTTCTGTATAGTTTGAGCTACTGTGTTGAATTTTGGATTCAACAAAGGAGTAAGACTGGTGCTGAGATGAACAGAATGAGGTTTGGGGAATGGAAGACATGTCTGATCTCATGGTTTTTGTGCTGTTGGTGGGGTCAACTCTCCTTTGTGAGTTGGTATAGGTCAGACACGGCTGTCCTCAGGTGGCTCTTCTCTTTTTATTGTTAGCCATAGTTTGTTATGATTGACACAGTGAAATGCCTTTGAATGGTCAATAAGACACAAATAGACATTCTTCTGGTATTCTTGCTTTCAGCCAAGATCCATCTGACATCAGCAATGACATCTAGTGCCAAGGCCTCTTCTAAAACAAGAATGATGCACTTTTGGCAATTCTCTGTCAATGTTCTGTTCTAGTAGTTTTGGGGTGATCTTCAGCAATATTTTGCTCACATGTGATATTAATGTATTGTTTGATAATTTTCACCTTTCTTGAGAATGAGAAAAATACAGACTGATGAGCATATCCAGGAACACAGTAGGATTCCTTTTAGGACCTAAGAGAGAAATTTCTAAAATTTACCTATTTAACTAACTTCACTTCATAAATCCTGACACATCAGTTCAGAGGGAAAAAATATTAAAAAATTCAGGCTTGTGTATTTAAAAGTTTCCCAGATAATGCAGATATGAAGCTTTGGTGGACTAACCTGTAGAGAACTGCTCTGCTAACCCAAAGGCCACCAATGACTCCATGGGAGAAAGATGGGTGATCTCCTACTATCCAATTAACTGCCACTGAAAACCCACTGGAGAGTCAGCTTGTGGTTTGTTCCAACTCAAAGGTTCACAACAACAACAACAAATTATGCATTCCCAAGGGCATGTGGTTCAAATCTACCAGCTGCTCCACGGGAGAAGGTTTGGTACTCTCCTTCCATGTGATCTCCTGCCTCTGAAAAATCACTGGAGGGTCAGCTATGAGTTGGTTCAAACTCGATGGCACACAACAACAATAACCTAAAAGACATTTATAAAAGATATTTTTTCTTAACTGTCAGTTATTAAACAATTTATAATCAAGATCATCCACATTACCAAGTAGCATAATAAACAGAAACATACATACCATTAGCTACATAGGTAATCTTGCATAGAACGTTGTCTCTGCTAATCTCCTGGTTTCCCTCTGGTGGGCTTACCAAGGTTTGACAGATCATAGCAATATTTATTTTGGCACGGACACATCGATTGTTCAGCTATCAAAACAAAAGAAAGCATGATAAAGTAATTCTGTACTATCTCTTGGGCTAAGACCATGTTAATTTAACCAAAATTATAATTTAAAAAAATTTCCAACAGATTTTTATGATGACCAATTACATGTGTCAAGGTAATGTGATATACTAGGAATGATTTGCTCCCCACTTGTGTAGTTAGTCAAGGCAGAAATCACAGTTATCTGTCAACAGTTGACGACGGTTTAAGAGCTAACAGTGAGAAGTAGCCTGTAAGTACTACTCATTCAGCTGTGTCACCTAACGTAGAAGAAACAGTAAGTCTTGCTGACACAACCATCACTGTTGCCTTCACGTAAACATATGAGTGACATCACTCTAACACGGCAACTGAACAAAACAAAAGCTAAGCAGCATTATTAAATCAAGTACTGAGTGTGATTATCTGTAGCCTCTGCCTTGTATTTGGCTCTTTACAATTAATCATATTCATTCACTCATGGTACCTACAGGAGCACTGTCATGATCCACAGAAAAATTACAAACTATCCATGTTTCAGGGTCATTTTCAGTCTTGGCTGGTATTTTTCGAATGGCAGAAAGATATAAAACATCTCGCTGAGAAGCAGGCCATACTCTCTGCAGAAAAAGTAAAAATGGAACTGCTTTTAATTCACTTGAAACTAAAAAAGAGTCAAATGTAAAACCAAGAAGTATCTTAGTTGAAGGTGAAAGAATTAAATTTTAGATGAAAAACATATGCAAATAGCCACCAAAATATAACTTCTGAATACTAATGACTTCGCAGAATAGTCTAATCTGAGGAATAATCTACTTTAAGTACAATAGTAAGCCAGTGTGAAATGTCCAGAGACCTAGAGAAAAACTTTAGGGGGAAGACTGCTCCTTTGATAACATAATCACATTCAAAAGAATTCCAGGTGACCTGGGCTGAAATCTTTCAGGTTTATATATGGAAAGAAAACCTCCACTAGACTGACCTGCAGCCAGTGACACTCTGAAAACCCTGACTAGCTACTTTCACATGAGGGGAAAAAAGTAACTATTTAGACATCTACTTATTTATTTATTTGGTATATATAGCTAAACTCAATTCTTACTATGCACAGGATCTTTCCTGAGTGTTGACTGTTAGAAATAGCGGGGAACCTGGAGACAGTACAATGTAAAAGATAAGAATACTGAACAAACGGATGAAAAGCTAATAATACAGATGATCTGGCCTAGGGAGAAATAATGAATGAAAATCTACCAGGATAATGATTATATAAGAATTTATGGAGAAGGAATGACCAAGAAATGAATGGCTCTATTTAAGACTATACTAAAAAAGAAGTAAAACTTAAAGGTAAAGAAGTTGAAAAGTACTGACTTTTCTGAAAAAAATTATGCCAGGATCATTTTCAAAGAATTGGTAAATCATTATAACCTAAATTGTTATATGTAACATACAATCTCGTCACAATTTTTCATTTGCTTTTTAAGAAATAACACTAACAAAACTTATACGTACGACACTGCTCCTCCCACATCTACTATTTACTAAGTGGGATACTTTGAGCAGCCCATTTTCCATGATCTTATCTTCACATCAGGTACTACTGTCCCTAAATTTTTGTTCATTTATTGCAATTCCTCATTACAGGGAGCTCTGGTGGCCTAGTGGCAAGAAGCTGTGCTGCAATCCCAAAGGCATATGGTTAGAGGCTACCAGATGCTCCACGGAAGAAGGATGAGCAATCTCCTCCTGTGCAATTAACTGCCTCTGAAAATCTGCTGGAGGGTCAGCTATGAGTAAACAACAACAATTACAGAGCCAATAACTGGTACATTAACTTTTTTTACATTTCAGATCTCACAGTAGACGCTAAAATTTGGATGATGATATATAATCTTCACTGTTTACACTTACTGAACAGCTACCGTGTAATATGAAGGCAACTAGATGATAAAATATTTCAGATAACAAGACTGAGCTGAAGAAATAATACATAGCAAAAGTCATAAATTTTCATACATCCAGATTAAAAACATTAAAAAAATCAAGTATCTAATAATCATAATCATATAAAATATTTTTCAGCTCTCCCTCAAATTTTAAATTCTTTTATTGTTCTACATAGAACACATTATTTGGCAATTCTAAGCAGGGGAACCAAACAAGTAAGGTAAGAACTATCAAAAAATAGTATAACTACACACACACACACACACGCACACGCACACACACACACACACACACACACACACAGAACTATAAAAAAAAGCTGATTCCAACTCGTATAGTATCATGTTAACTACTGTTGTAAGTCTCTGTAAAATTTTAAGAAACTACAAAAGCTGAGGGTGAAATGAAATGAATGGCAGCCAATTTAAATAATACTGTTTCTGTCTGCTCTGGTGTATGACCAACATTTCAGTCAAGCACTGCAAACTTCTGCCACTTAGATCACTTTCCTATGAGTCTTAATACAGGTAATGACATATTTTCGTTCCCATCACAGGAAGCTGCTCCACTTTCATATTTAGTTAGTATCTTTTGGTCTTTGATAGAAATCCAAGGAAAGTAGTTGTTGTATTTCAGAAGGTTCTTTTCTGGAGTTAAAAAATACCTAAAGAAAAATCTACTATGGGTCTGTACCAACTGTGGTTCTTCCTGGATTATATTTCTCCTTCAGACTCTTGTCTGTACACATTTCTGCTCTAAATGAGCTGAACATTCCTTCACATACATGATATTCACAAATTATTCACAAACTATTTAGACCTTTGGTAGCATTTTAGTTCTTGCCAAATTTCAATTTAGAGAATTTATGAGCCCTAGTTTCAATTACAATGGAGTTCTTCTGGATGAAAAGATATTTACCTTGTGTGTTTGATAAACGATGATTGCATTATCAGCTAATGTTTCCACCACATGAAAGTTCTCTATAGTTGCTGAAATGAAAAGAATGAGAGAGTAACAAAAAGATATTTTTTTCCTAGAATATGATTATGGTAAAAATAAATGGATATTATGGAAAAATGAAGAAAATTTACAAATGGAATATAGTTATCAGGGCTATATATATGTATCAGGGCTATTGACAGAGAGGACAACATGATACCTGATCACTATGAAGTCTATCTTCTTTGGCTTGATAGCTACCTTTCACCATCAGAAGGAAATTTTAACCACTATGTAATATACAAGCTCAAATCATTATTTAATAATAACCCCTCACTGTAATCTTTAAGTTACTGAAGTAGAACTACAGCTCTATTTAAGCTTGTTGCTGTTAGGTGCTGTTGCACTGGTACCCATTTACAACAATCCTATGGACAACAGAAGGAAACACATCCCTAGGTGTGCCATCCTCACGAGTGCTGCTACGCTCAGGCCCACTTTTATAACCTCAGTGTCAATCCATATCACCAATGGTCATCTTCCTTCCTGAGGATCCTCTCCCAAGCATGATGTTATGGCCCAATCCTGATAATGACTTAGGCTTAGGTGACATCATTTGGGGGGATGGGGGTGGGAGTCAGTTTGCCAATACAAGACATCTATGATATTTGGAATTAAATGTATTTTTGAAATTTGGTGTCTAACAGTATAACAATTATTCCAAAGTAACTACAGTAGGGTTCATTTAAGATTGATTATGGAATCAAAATAGACTAGGTTAAAAAGGCCAAAATTAATACAAGTTGCCATCTGACTCAGTAATCCTACAGGATAGAGAACTGCTCTATAGGGTTTCTAAGACTGTAAATCTTTACAGAAGCAGAATGACATGTATTTCTCTCATGGAGCAGCTGGTAAAGTAAAAGCACTAACCTTTAAGTTAGTGCTTTAGTCAATTTGTCACTAGTGTTCTAGGATAAAGGGGTAAACAACAGTAGACATCAAAAGAGAACCTTTCCATTTTAGTCCTGGCAGTTTGAATCTATCAGCAGCTCTTCAGGAGAAATATGGGAAATCTGTTCCTGGGGTGATATAATCTCCAAAAACCATTGGAAGATTAGCTCTAGGTTGGTCCTGACTCGATTAGCAACTAGTTGGTATATGCAAAATGAGAAACACTATACTAACCTGTATCCACAATGACTGTGTATCAAATGAAAAATGTTATACACCACACATTATGAGTTCCTACATAATGCTTCAGAATAATGAAAATAAATTATTCAAAAGCGCTTACTTTCCCAGTCATTTCGAACATCAACATTCCAGAAGTAATTGCAAACTTCATGTCCTGTGACACCTTTAACTGCATGGGTAGCTTTCAAAGGATCGAGAACAATTCCATTCTCTTCTACTTCTCTTCTATATACCT
>NW_006400076.1:1290852-1312494 GCF_000299155.1 Elephantulus edwardii
CAGCCTGGACTTCTGGTAGTTCTCTGTTGATGTGCTGTTCCAGTCGTTTTTGGATAATCTTCAGTAAAATCTTGCTTGCATGTGAAATCAGTTAGGAAATATAAAATTCTTTTATAGTATAACAATGAATGAATGGAAATCCAAAATCTCTGTAAATTTTCATTATAATTAGTAATAATAAAAAATTGTTTAGCAGCACAGATAACAAGTGAAACATTTAAAACTATAAATCCAAGGTAAACTTTCAATTATAAAAAAACATAATGATGAATGACTACTTGTTATAATAAACTTTTATTATTTCTTGTTAATAAATACATCACCCTAAACAAGACATTATTTGTGGCATAGTCTCGAAGTGCTTAACATGATGAAATGGCTTGGTTAGAATTTCACCTCAAAGATTACTCATTTAAAGATGTATTTTTTGTAATGCTGCATTTTCTGAATAGCAGACAGAAACAGTCAATTTTCAAGTATGAACTAAATCAAAGGCAAAAATTAATTCATGGATTCAAATGAAATGAATTAATAAATTCAAATGAAACGGCAAAAAAGATTATAAATTCAGCTCCATCTTGCTTTAAATACTTTAAATTCTTTAATATGGAACTTATATGCTGAGTAAAAGAAATTATTTCCAAATTAGAGGGTTTACTATTTAAAAAGGCACTCTGTGGTGGCACAGGGAGTTCAAACATCCTAGTGGTAATGAGATGTGCTACTAACTTGAAGGTACATGGTTTGAATCCACAAGCTGCTCCACAGGAGGATGATGGGCACTTTCCCCTTATGCAATTCGTTGCTTCTGAAGCCCTGCTGGAGGCTGCTAACCCAAAAGACATGCCTCTCTGGCAGGAGAAATATACCAAAAGCTCTGCAGGAGAAAGATAGCTCATCTCTTCCTGTGTGATTGAAAACCTCAGAAACCTGCCAGAGGGTAGGTGATGAGTTGGTTATCACTTGTCAGCAATAGCGTTGATAATTTTTGACTACTTATAAGGGCTCTGTGATAAAATTCTTCAGGTAAAAAAGTTAAGTGAATAAGTCAGAGGGAGAATCAACTGACAATTTAAGAAATATTTTGAGGCATTTCCTTATCTCTCTCTCATCTATGTAGTATCTCACTATGTATCTATCTATGTATCTACCTCTCTCTCATCTATCTCTCTATCTGGTCAGTTCATCCCTCCCTCCGTCTGTCCTTCCGTCCGTCCATCCATCCATCCATCCAATCTTTTCCACTCTTTCTCCAAACTATCTTTTCTTACATACTTATTTGTTCACACAATTGTTGCTGAGTACCACTGAGTTGGAACCAACTCACAGCTGACTTTTTTTGGAGGCAATAAATCACATGGGAGGAGACTGCCTATCTTTCTCTTGCAGAGTAGCTAGTGGATTTGAACCACATACCCTAGGCTTGGCAGCACAATTTCCTACCCCTAAGCCACATTGTTGCGATGCCATTTTCCCATTCTTCCAAATACAAAATTCTAGATTCTTGACTCTTTCCTTTCATATGCTATCAAATGTATTATTTACCTATAAGACATCTAAATAGAGTACCACAGTGGCATAAATGGCTAAGTTCTCAACTGTTAGCTGAAAAGTTAATGGTTTGAGCAGATTCTGAAGTGCCTTAGAAGACAGACAATGGTTTTGGAAGATTTAGTCCTTAGAGTTACAATCTTAAAAACTTTACTCTGCACTCGTGAGAGCACTATTAGTAGGAATCTAAGTGATGACAAATAACAAGAAACACAACAGCTAGATTTTTTTACTGGTGCTAACTTGTTCTAGACAGGTTTTTAGCACCTTATATTCAAACGCTAAAGCAGTATTCTTGGCCTCCTATTTCTTTGGTATTAGTTTAACTTTGTCCAAAATGTTGCTAATCTATAGCTACAATTCTTGTTCTGCACCGTCAAGTTGGAACCAACCAACAACTGACCCCCGACGGGTTTTCAAAAATCACTTATTTTATGTCCTCATAAACCAGTCTCAATCTATGGCTTATGCGCGTGTAGTAAGAGATACATGCTTGGATCAACTCTGCTGCTATTAGAAGAATATGCAAGTAGGTCTGCTTTTAAAATCTGTTCTTGTGAGGAAGGGATGGAATTGTCCAGCTATGTCAGAGATATATTTATTTTTGAGGTAATGTATTTGTGAGACCTTGTGGTTATAATCTAAAGTCACATTTTTCAATCAGCTTACAACCTGTTATCTCATTTGTCTATCATTTATCTTAAAACTCACTTGCTAGAATAATTCTGGTCAATACAATCTGTGAAAAATTTCCCGACAACTGTTAACTTGTACATTTCCTTGCTGAAAATGCCCTCATTTTTGTTACAATTTGTTTCCATATCCAGACACAGTTCAGGTGTTCCTCCTCAGAGTAAAACATATTGTTTCAAATCACAAAGAAAGATGCCTTTCTCATTTTTCCTTACTGCTTATCCACACTCTTAACATAGCATCAAATGGAGAAAAGTAATCTTATGTTCTAAATGCGAACACCCCCTAGGCAGGACTAAGTGTCAGCCTGGAAAGTCTTATCAAGTACGCTGTATCCACAACCAGCTCTCCTGGCACCAGCAGTCAGGAAATCAAAAGACAAATTGCACTGGGAACACCTGCTGACAGAGACCTCTCCAGAGTACTGAAGAGCAATGATGTCAGTCTAGAGACTAAGATGCGCTGAATCCAAGCCATCGTCTTTGCAATTACTTTCTATGCATCAGAGAGCAGTACAATGATTAAAGATGAGAAAAGTTATGGCTTTTAGTTGTGGTGCTGCAGCAGAGAACCGAACATATCATGGGTTGCTAAGAAAACAAACAGGTATGTCTTGGAAAGGGTGAAACTGAGCTGCTCGTTCATGTATTTTTTGAAGCTTCAGCTCACATACTTCGGGCATGTTGCAAGGAGGGACCAGTGCACAAGCATGGAAGATCGTGGATGAGACAGACTGACACAGAATCTGGGGTAATGGGGGTGGGGGTGTCAGGGACACTGAAATTGGCTCAGGATAAGGAAGGGTTCAGAGCTATTGTACATAGGGTTGCTTTGAGTCACAGGTGACTCAATGGCACACAACGACATCCTTTGCATAGTGGGCCTGGCATGAAGTAATCTAAAATTTAGTTCTGCTATGGCCACTTTTCAAACTGTGTATCTCCCCATTTTTTGCTCCTGTTGTCCATCTCTGGCATTTGGATATGTGAGAAGATTTGCTGATCCAATGTTCAGATCTCAAAGATACATTGAGAAAATGGACAAAAAGTGAGTTATAGAGAGGGAGTGAAACAAAATGACATCTGGGTACAGTATTTGGCATATTAATAATAATAAAATAAAAATTAAAAGAGGGTAGACTAAGTGTGGCTAAGTGTGACTCGTTCATGTGTAAACATCAAAATTTATAGCTTTGGAAAACCAGAATGAGTTGGGCATAGACTTATATTATGACCACAAAGAAACCCATAAAAGTGAAACAAAGAAAGCAAAGAGATATTTTATTTTTTAATATCTGATGCTTCTCTGACATGTAATAATTTCTGTTTTAAAATCAATTTGTAACAACAACAAGGAAAACAACATGCTAACACTAAAGGACCCTGGGTAGCACAAATGTTTTGCAACTATTAGTAATCTACAAATTGGGGGTCTGAACTCCACAGAATAAAGGCCTTGTGAGCAGCTGTGGTAAAGATCACAGACAAGAATATCCTACAGAGGCTGGCTGCTCTGATCAGACTGGCAGAACTCCCAGGACCATGGCCCTCATTCGCCCTTTCAACCTGAAATAAAGCACACCTGTTGTGGCTCAACTTTCGGCCAAGCAACAGTGTTTCTGGTAAGTGTCATGCACTTGACTCTAACTCCTAGCGACTATGTACAATGGTCCTTAACAGAGCTTGCTTGATCCTGTGCCATCCTCATAATCACGGCTGTGCTTGAGCCCTTGGTGGCAGTCACTGTTGTCAATTCATCTTGTTAAAGATATTCACTATCACTGGACCTCCACATTTCTACCATGGTATCCTTGTCCAGGGACTGGCTTCTCCTGATAACATGCCCAAAGGATGTGAGATGAAGTCTTCTCATCCTTGTTTAAGGCGACAAATAACATCAGGCAAGCACTTACTCCTTAGATTAATCAACCACATTAGATCAGAAAAAGAGCACTTGTCCAGGGAAAAAAAGCTCAAAAGGTAGGAAGTGATGGGATAAAAGGATTAATGGAAATGAAAATCACTGTGAAGAAGTGGGAAGTGATGTTACATTGTGGGTATTTTGATTAATGGCATAAAGATATATATGAATGGCTGAATGGAAAACCAATTTGCTTTGTAAGCTTTCACTCAAGTCACAATTAAAATAGCTGTATGAAAAAAAAATTTGTAACAGTAACCTCATTAATATAAAAATACTAATAACCAGTATAAGAGGTATAATTTGATTCCTGAATTATTTACTGAGAATTACCTTCATTTCTCCTTCTTCTACAACCAACTGCCAATTAGCATCTCCACCTACATCTTGTAATGAATACGTCATATGGTTTTGTACCATCTCTTCAACCTTCAAAAGAAAATAAAGATTGCCATAAGAAATCAAATTCCATTACTAGCTCTCTCATAGTCTCTTAAAACAAAATACAAAGATTTTTTTCTTTAGCAGTTGTGTTCTTAAGAAGCTGGGCAACCAAATGCATAAAAGTTAGCAGTTCTTACAGTGTGTTACAGATTTTAGTTCACATTTCAGATATCCAGGTTAATGGCAGAAAGGGAAATGCAGGGAATGAAGATCCATCACTCAAAGTGACCTGTTTATGTGCACTACCCCTAAGCAAAGTAAGAATTTTCCAGAAAAAAGAATTACTGTATGTAATGATATACAGGGCCTCAGGGTTTATTTTACAAAATGTCAGGGCTAGGCTCACAGATCTGTGAATTCATGCAACTTTTCTGTTTCCTTTTGTATCTAAATATCTCTCCACAGGAAGCTGTGATTAGCAGTTGGTTGCTAGCTTGTTTCCAACCCTGGCCCTCGGCTTTTTGTGCCTATTATATAAGGAATTAAGACTTTCAGTAGCTACACTGAAGAAAAAAAATTTGATATAAACTGGTCTAAAGAAAAGATGCACTGAAAAGATTTGAACTGCTTATTTCAATTGACATAGCAAGGCCTTTGAAAGGTAAAATTATTCTAAATTCTCTTGCTAAATTATCTCATAAAACATGCAATTGTCAGGGTTCTAAAACTAATAGTTTCCTACATCTAGATGATGTAATTATTAAATTACAGTATTTATTTCAAGGACTTTCTGTTCTGCTTAATGATAAGCACTAATATGGATTATACAATATAAATGCTCTAAAGAAATTAATTTTGAAAAATAGTTTTTTTAATGCCAAGCTTAAAATCTTAAAAGCAAAATCTTGTGTTCACAAAATGGAATTTATGCATCCCTTAGAAGAAACGATTTTGAAAAATACTATGTAACTGGGGAGAGGCTGGAGAGCATTACATTTAGTGAATTAATGCAGTCTCTTAAGGAAAAATACTGTAAAAATAGAAGGATAACTAGTAAAACATGTATGGGAACTCAAGGTGGGAGGGGATAGGTAGAAACGTGTGTGTGTGTGTGTGTGTGTGTGTGTGTGTAGGGGTTAAACCATCAGGTTGCACATTTTGGAGGGAGGTGGAGAAGTAAATGCTAAGGATCCAGGCGAAGACAGAGTAATGATGAGCAAATTCCAATGGTGAATAATTTTATTTAAAAAAAAAAAGCATGAGAATGATGGCATGAAACACAATGTGAATGAAGAATAGTGTGAAACACAATGTATACAAACTCTGTAAGCAAACCAATAAAAAAAGGGGAAAAATTAAAACCTTAAGAACTGTAGATATTTTGTTATTGTTAGGTGCTGTGGAGTATGACTCATAGTGACACTATGAACAAAAGATCTGAACCCTGATCTAGCCTGTGCCATCCTCACACTTCCTGAGTCCACTGTGGCAGTCACCATGTCAATATACCTGGTTGAGGGTCTTTCTCTGCTTTGCTGACCCTCCACTCTTCCCAGCATCATGTCCCTCTCTTAGGAATAGCCCCTTTGATATTATATGCAGGGTTGTTTTTTTTTTGTTTTGTTTTAGAGAAAGGAAAAAAGTAGGATTATATCTAGGATGAAAATAAAGATGATGAAACTGTTTATTAAAAAAAAATAAAATCTGAATAGAAACTCTTTAAACAGATTTTTATTCAACAGTTATTATGTTTTATAATCTATGGTTCAAATGAATTTCCAAGCTTTTAAGGTAGCCTACTGTTACTATACTAAATTTACAGATATTCATTATAATTGAAGTGTATAAGTATTTTTATACTGTATATCTATCATTCTTAATTCAGATCCTTTAGCCATGCTGTATTTAACACGTTACCGCAAATGACGGTAATACATCGAAGGGAAAAAAAAAGCACAGTTGTCAATTTAGAAATGTGCAGCAATGTGTGAATTATAGCTCCATACCTAAGTTCACTGTAAATCTTAAGATTAATGTCTTAATCTTTAAGTGGGCTATCTGTGCCAGGCCATGGCATCCTCCTGGTCTCTTAGCCCAACATTAGGCACTATAATTTAACCTTTATCATAAAGTTCCAGTGCCAATTAGGCAGCATCATGATAGTGAAGAAATTGAGACTGTTAACAGCTTTAGTTTGCTTGGCTCTACAATTAACACTCTTGGTAAAAGCAGACAGAAAGTTAAAAGATGAATTGCATTGGGAAAGCCTGCTGTCAGTGACCTCTCCAAACTACTGAAAAGCAACAATGTCAGTCTGAAGACTAAGGTGTGCCTGATCCAGGCCATAGTCTTTGTAATTGCTTGCTATGTATTAGAAAGCTGGACAGACTAGAGATGATAAAAGGAAAATTGTTGCCTTTGAGCTGTGTTGTTGGGAGTATTGAATGGACTGCTGGGAGAACAAACAAGTTCGTCCTAGAGAGGGTGAGGCCAGGCTGTTCCTTGGAGGCAAGGATTCTGAAGCTTCATCTGACATATTTTGGACAAGCTGCAAGGAGGGAGCAGTCCTTGGAGAGGGACATCACGTTTGGGAGGGTGGAGTGAAAGCACAAGAGAGGAAGACCCTAGATGAGATGGATTGACTCAGTGACTGGAGTAATGAGAGTAGGTGTGTCACAGTAAGACTGGGCACAGGATAGGGGCAGGGCTGTTGTACATAGCTTTGCTATGAGTCACAGGTGACTTGATGACACGTAACAACAACAACATAAAGTTCACATTGAACTTTTCAAAAGCAAATGTTACCTATCAACTCTAAGACTAAATTCTCCTGTAGTGTTCCTAGAGTTCTAAGGGTGATTTTTTCATTCCAACATGCTGATCCTTGTATTTGATGAGTTATCATATAGTTCTAAGAAGAAAAAAGATAAATCCATACAAGGTTTCCTCCCTTTTTACCAAGCTTTGGCAACCACTCTAAGTGGAATGACTGTCCATTTGTAGCAATTCTCTGAGTAATTATTTAAACTAATGAATCCATTGCTTACCTGAACCATAACACTGGATGTAATATTGTCTTACCCCACAAAGGTATACACTGGTATGTAAAGATCTGTGATGGTAGGATTTTTCTTTTCTGTCCATTGCCTTACACCTGACCACATGATGAGGTGAGACTTTAAGTAAAATGAATTTTTTAGGCTCTACCTGCCAACCTAAGCTCCCCTGGAGATGTGATCTCCAGCTCCCTCAACTGTGAACACATGGCTCATCAATGATCAGCTTCTTTTACATCATCAACAGCTGTGAGGCCAATTTAAGAGCGAGATCTAGCCAGATTATGAAAAGATGTGGCAGGGCACAGCCTGATGGAGCCCTGGAGACAGAGCCAGAGTTAATAGCTTTACTTGCTGGGTGCCTGAGAAAATCAGAGGTCTTTTGCATTTGTGTTGCTAGAGTGAACCTGGACTTTCACTTATTGACTGAGCAGCTGTCTGAACAAATTGAGAAACTGTATCTTGCTGTTAATCTGGTGTGGGACTGTTAATACCTGGAATTACACTGTGTGATATTCTTTGCCTCTCCAACACCACCTCCCCAACCTACTTCCCTAATAAGCCTTACACATATAAATTCTGTAAAATCTGTTAGTCATTTATAATGAACACTGGACAGTGTGATTAGCAGAAGTTGGTACAGGAATGTGGGGGATGGTGTCTGACCTTACAGGTATCATATTTATCTTGTAAATGTTCGTTGGGACAGTAAGTTCTCCCTTATGGAGTTAACAGAGGTTGGATTCAGCCTACCCCATATTACTATGGCTCCTTTTATGTAATTAAATTGTAAAACAGTAAGAAATCTCAATCTAAAAGTTGTACTCTATATTTGTATGTTACTCTACCTTCCAGCCCATTTTCCACTCCCAAGACGCTAATAATTAGCTGGCCTTAAAGAAGAAATTTATTAACATGGCAGTGTTGTCATTATGTATTGTCGAGTTGACTGAGACTCACAGCAACGCTATGAATGGATCTGAAACTTGCCCTATTTTGTGTTATCTTCATCATCTCTTGAGCACACTCATACGGTCATTGTGTTGGTTGAAGGTCATACATACATTGTCAATGTACACTGGGCCTTTTATGAGTTCTCTTAAATATTTATTCCTATAATGATGTTATATATTGGATCAACCATCTAAAGATTCACACTTGTAAAAAAAAATTTTGGGGTGAATCCTTTAATTAGAGAGACATGGCCTGTCTTTATCAATGGTATTCCGCAAGCACAGAAAGTTATATGCAACATTATCTGCCACCATACAACTTACACATGACACTGCAGACAGCACGGGAGTCTAATAAAATATCCTTAAAAGTCTCCAAGAAGATTAACACTTGAGAACAGAACAGCTCTTGACTTCCTTCTAGGCCAACAAGGAACAGTCTGTGTTACTGCCAATACTACTTGCTGGGATGAATATTAGGGAAATAAAGGAAGACTAACTGAAAGGTCATCTGGCTACATAAACCATCTAAAGCAGATTCATTTTTAAAAAAATTAGTCGATTACAAAATGGTATATCAGTTCTTGTTTGTGCTAAATATTATAAAATAGTCTTAATCATCAATTTTTTATGTGAAACAGAATGTGCTATGAAATGTTTATCCCAATGTAACTCCACTGACTCTCCTGACTATGAAAAACATTACGTATCTTGAGGAGACTTGTATATATTTTCCTTCTTTCTTCCACAAGTAATATACTCTACTTCTTATAGTCAACAGTAGCCTGAGAACTGTTCCCCTACTGCAGCCCATTTTCTGTTCCCATGATGCTAATAACTGACCTTAAGGAAGAGACTTATTAACATGGTGGTGGTGTTATGTACCATCAAGTTGACTGAGACTCACAGCAACGCTATGAATGGATCTGAAACTTGCCCTATTTTGAGCTATCTTCATTATCTCTTGAGCACACTCATATAGTCATTGTGTAAATACATGTTGGTTGAGGGTCCTCCTCTTTTTATATTGACCCTCTACCTTTCTAAGCATGATGTACTACTGTTCTAATGACTGGCACCTCTTAAGAACAAAGTCAACATATGTGATATGAAGTTTCATCATCCTTGTCTCCAAACCCTGGCCTATAAACTAGATTGTCCTCAGCTAATCTTTTATGAAAAGTATCTGGGCTCTTAAAAGCTTGTAAAAAGTTGTTGACCATTACTGGTTAATTTCAAGCAGATTAAATGTTACTGAGATCTTCGCTCCCTGGAGGTGGCTTGCGAAATAGTAAGGAATGTGACAAAAGACTTTAAAATGTAGGCACTTAGGCTAACCAGACAGCATGGAGCTGGCAGCCAACTGATGCCAGGGAGAAGTCAGCACTTGTTCTTAGAGGTGAAATTCCAGGAAATGAACATTTAAAACTGCTTATACAAGAAGTTGAAACTGCTTCTACAAGATACTCTTAGAAAATGATGCAAAATTAACCAATTAGAATGTAAGGAGAAACGGAAATCTATGTGTTTTAACAACCTCAAAACATATCTTTTTAAGTGTCAGTTAATCAGATATGTTCATTTGGTATCTCTGGTGGCCTAGTGGTAAGGAGTTGTGCTGTCAACCCAAAGCCACGCAGTTCACATCTACCAGCAACTCCTAGGCAGAAAGACAGTGAATCTACTCCCAAGCAATTTACAACCTCTAAAAAAACCACTGGAGGGTCAGCTACCAGTTGTTCCAATTTAATGGCACACAACAAAAACAGTCCTTCACTGCAGCACTTCGTTTCACTTTGTGATTTTATTTCTTGGCATGAGCAGTATTTGTTCCCTAAAAACCTCTGTTTAACTTTAACAGCAGGGTGAACAGCTTATTCTATAACAGAGGTGCCGTCACTCTTGAATCCTTTTATGTGATTGGAAGCTATCACACTGGATTTTCTTAACAATAATAGCAGAAATTTGAGAAGAAAATGACAAATTTTTATTAACATTCTCTTTAATGTTCTGTTTTTTCCCCTTTCCTGTACTATAGTTTCTTTCACAAAATTACTTTGACAATAAAACAAGTTTAGAAAAGCCTCCAAAAGAGTTCAAGTATCTGTCTTTGCCTGTGTGAAAGAATGCAATTAAGCTTCTCATTAGTCAGAAAGTTATAGAGGATTTATGGAAAAGACTAATTTATTAAAAAAGTGTACTATTAACCCAAAGTAAAAATAGCCAAAAATCACAGAAAACTCAATGAAGGAATGCAAATTATAAAGAGGAAAAAAACCTCCTTTGAGTTTATCAGATAGACAAACAACTGAATCAAAACATTCATTATGACTATCAGAAGGGAAAATTAGGTTGGAAGTGTTAAGCTGGTCCAACTTTGCAATGCCTATCTTGGCAATACATATAAAGACTCTTAGAAATGTACATGGCATTTACTCAAACAATTCCACTTCTAGGAATATATTCCAAGGAAGAATTAAATAAAGATGGTTTTTATCTTTAATTACTCATAATAGAGGAAAAAAAAACACTAAAGGTTCAGTATTAGGTGAGTATATATATCTAGTATGTTCAAAGACAGGCAAAATTTATATTTATTTATGAGATGAAACATGAGTTAAAAAGAGTCAAAGCTGAATATCAAAGATATGAAGATTTTAAAAATATTAACACAGATACTAAAAAAAAGAATTCTTCCAGTGGTAATTTATTTTTTAAAATTTTATTTTATTTTAAGGGCACTGCAGACAGTCAACTTCCTGAATTAAAACACCTAAAACCTTAATTATGCTAAATAAAGCTAAAAACAGTTTCCACAGACTCAGTACATCAAAGCACATAATTTCTAATACCCAAGGGTAATTTTCATAAGAAAAAACACAATTTGCTGAATGAATTTATTAATACAATGATAATGAACATTTTAAATACTTCCCTTTTAAATATAACATTGGAGGTACTGAGACTGCTGAAACCTCATTTTACAGTATAGCACATGTTCATCAAAGGTGCTGAATTCTATCTACTAAACAGGTATTATGCGATATATCTATGTATCTATATATTTATAAGGCACACTGTCTATGTCTTTCAGTTTGATCTGAAAATCTTTGAGAGCACTGACTATACGGCAAAATTGTAAACTATCCACAGCAGAGTATACAAAAGGGAACATGCGAGCCTAACAGAAGAGGAACTGTTTACCAGATCAGGAAGGTTTTTTAAATGTTTATTGTTACTGTTTAAAATTCAAACCTAAACAAGGGGGCTATCCAGAAGATTTTGAGGAACTGGGAAAGCAGGTAGAAATATAGCACAGAAAGACTCAAGTTCACTCTATACATTCATACAGTACCTGAGAGCTGAATCTGTGAACATCGTCAGAGGCACTGACAAGATCAATGGAAGACATGGAGGAAGAGCGACTATAGGGCTACCAGAGACAGACAAAGAAAAAACCAAGTAATCAGAACAAAGGCACAACAGAGCATTCAGTACCAACTTCCAAACACAAGATCAAGAAAGAGAAAACAAAGCACCATACGAAGCAAGCCCAGCAGCAAGTGCTGACTTCATGCACCTATTATGTATTATGCTCTAAAATAATTATAAAAAGAATGCAGTACTTCTAATAACACAGAACACTATCACTTAACCCCAAATAAAAAGATTTAATGTAACTATATTCTAATTAACTATTCTGGACCAATCAACCCCCTACCTACACATCTTATTTATTTATTTTTTTAATTTATTTTATTATTTGTTGCATGTGTACCGTCAAATCGGATCTGACTGGTACAGGAGGAGACTGCTCCTCTTTCTCCAGCAGAGCATCTGGTGGATCCGAACCGCATATCTCTGGGATTGTAGTGCAGCTTCTTGCCACTACACATGTTATTTTTTTAAAAAAGGAAAGAACATTATGTTCAGAATAAGATTTCTACTTTGGAGAATGTGTATGAAATACAGGAATATGGGGTCTTGGTGGTATAGTACTTAAACCCTGGCTACTAACTGAAAGGCTGGCAGGTAGAATCCACTAGCTACTTCATAGGAGACAGAATGGGCAATCAGCTTTTGTAAATATTACAGACTTGGAAATCTTAGGTGGCAGGTAAACTTTTCCACAGGGTCACTGTGAGGTCAAATCAACTTGACAGCATCAGATATTGTTTTGTTTTTTTTAAAAAAAATATATGGAATACAAAGTACAAAAAGACTCCAACACCTCAATTTTTAAATTCATGAAAAAGAAAAACTTACATCTCAAGATAGCTCCATTAATAGTGACGAACAATACAACATACACTTTACAAAATCTGAGATGAGCTTACCTTTTGGACAAATCTATGAGTTCCCACAGAAGAGAAGGCATCTCCTGACGGCAAGGATGGAGGCCAATGTAACCTAACTTTTTCACTCTGTGACTAAGAAAACAGAAAATGTAAAGATGAGAAGGTTTGCTAGTATATTCTGCAACTTTGGAATGGATAATACTTGGAATTAAATGGATAAATCTTAGAATTACCAACATTTCATTACTGAATACTTCACTATTTATAAAGAGTTAAATTAGAAAATTACTCTAGGGATACATATAGTCTTTCAGAATCCTAACACTTCATATATTCTAATTGAATCCCTTCTTTCTGACTCCACAGATATGACCTCAGATTAGGGATTAGTTCCTTAATTTTGTTCCTACTCAGCTTCTAGTATCTACATAGCATCTCTTATCATGAATCAAATTTAATATTGCTGTCAAAAGAATTTCTTCAAACTAAAGTCAAACCATTCCAACCATTCTAGCTCATTAAGTCATTTAGTTCTGTCCATCATTAGAAACAATACCATTCAATTCTAAGAACATATCAAATATCTCTTTGCTTTAAAGTTCTCTGCTCTTACCTCACACCTATAAACTGTTAACCTCCTTCTATCTTAGCTTGCCTAGTTTTTTCCCATTTGAATAATTTAACAAATATTTATTAAATAAAATGTGCCAGAAACTGTACAAGGTTGCATGGGTTCTTCTTTCTTAATTAGAAAACAGGTGATAATTTCTACTCTAATACTGTCTAAATATATCTCCTAAGGCCTCATTTTTTTCGTTGACCAATTTATTATGTATTTTACCCTAATACTTGTGAACAATATAAATGAAAAAATGTGTAATATCAGTGACAGTATGAATACCTACATACTGAGTGGGGAGCTATGGTGCCAAGAAATTGTGATGTTAACTCAAAGACAGGTAGTTTGAATCCACCAGAGGCTCCATGGGAGAAAGACGGATAGTCTCTTCTTGTGAGGTTTATAGTCCCTGATAGCCTGTTGTAGGGTCAATTCTGAGTCTTTTCTGACTTGACAGTACATAAAAATAAACAAGATATCCTGATTAAACTTGAGAGTTCTTTGCCATATGCTGTTGCTGCTATGAGCCATCGAGCCTGCAACATGTCCAACATATAAGAGAGGGAGCTTCACCATCCTTACCTCCAAGGAGTACTCTGGCTGTACTTTCCCCATGACCTATCTAAAGTTTGTTCTTTTGGTAGTCCATGGCACATTTAGTGTTCTCCAACAACATAACTCGAAAGGCATCAATTCTTCTTCTGTTACCCTTATCCACTGCCCTGAGATCAGATGCCTAGCAAGTGACTGAAAAGATCATGCTCTGAATCAGGCGTACTTTAGTCTTTAAACTGACATCGATGCTCCTCAGCAATTTGGAGAGGTCCCTGACAGTGGACTTTTCCAAGGCAATACATCTCCAGATCTCCTGACTGGGGTATCAAGCCTACTGACTGTGTATCCAATTAAGAGGAAATCGTTGACAATATAAGTCTTCTCTCCATCTAGCATGATGTTGCCCACTGGCTCAGTGGTGAGGCTTTTTGTTTGTTATTGAGCTATAATCCACACTGAAGGCTGTATTATCTGATCTTCTGCTGCAAGTGTTTCAAGCCCTCTTCACATCAGCAAGCAAGGTTGTGTCATTTGCATGACACAGGCTGTTGATGGGTCTAGGTCTTCCTCCCTTCCTGATTATAGTTTTTCTTCACAGAGTCCAGCTATAGTCCTGAAACACATCTTCCTTGATTTTAAACCATGCTAGTGTTTCCCTGCTACGTTTGGATACTAGATTCTTGATCTATTCCATGTATGTTGTTGTGTATCATTTAGTGGGAAAAGCGGGTTTCCAGAGGCATTTAATTGCACAGGAAGAGATTGCAGCTGGTGGATTTGAACTGTGTTCCATATATACTAAAAACAATAAATGATCTAAACCTATGAAATGGAGCTTAGAGATTACCGAAGTTTACTAATTCAAGTGCTACTCTAACTGCCTTTGTGACTAGATCTACATGCCAGACTACTAGGCAAGAAAAGTCTTGGTCTGTTTAATGACTTGTTTTGGAGTCATACAGATAGTGGCATCTGAATGAAATAGGCATTAATATAAATTATTTGATAGCTCTATGATATTTAATTTTCTAAAGCTTCCTGAAGTTTTCACTTATCCTTTCAGTACTTTAGATTTAAAAAGAAAGTTCTGAACCATCTTGTCTAGCCTGCTTGTTTCAAAGAATAAAAAATGAAGGCCCAAATAATAAGAATAAAGAATAAAGGCCCAAATAATAAGTGTTAAGTCCCTAACTATATAATTAGTCTACTGCATACCTAAGAATTAATACCAAGATGTCCTGACCCCACTAAATTTTTTCTAAAAGAGCACATTCTGGATGGGGCGGAGGGCTGACAGGGAAAGGGTGTATGTGTATTTGTTTATGCATGCTGGGGGGACACATGCCCCACCCCAAAAGTGCTCTTTCAAATAGTATTTGAGTCTTCTGAAAGTAACTCATATAGACACTGTAAGTTTCCACTCAGTATGTTTCACAAAGTGATGTGAATTTTAAAATACGGATTTAAAAAAAAAAAGGGTTTCAGAAAAAACAAACATGAAAAGCAAAAAGATTCATCTCAGACTATAAGCCCATGGCTAGAGGGATGGTTCAGTAAAATGGGTGCGAAAGGAGTGGATACAACATAGGAGTGGCTGAAGTTTGACTTCTTCTCACTTCATAAAGGGGAAATGTCCCCATCAATAATATCCATAGCAGCAAAGAGATAGCCACTTGGTCAGACATGTTCCTTCTACTCTTACTACCTATCGTTGCATTCAAATTTCTCATTGATTCACAGACTTTACTCTCAATTGTAGGGTTTATTATAGAAAGGTTGGAGAGTGGGGGAGGCAAAGAATATCACATAACACAAGTCCAGGTTTAGTCCAGCAATCCCAAGCCAGGTTGTTATTATGTGCCGTCAAGTTGCTTGCGACTCACAGCAACCTTATGTACAACAGCCCTGAAATCTGCTCTATTCTGAGCCGACTTAACTGTTTCTGACACACCTACCCTCGTTACCACAGTCACTGTATCAATTTTTCACACAGATTTTCTCCCTCTCTTTCTCTGTCCCTCTACACGGTCTGGTCCCACCTGGCAACATGCCCAAAATAGATCAGATGAAGCTTCAGAATCCTTGCCTCTAAGGAACAGCCAAGTGTCACCATCTCTAGGACAAACCTGTTGTCCTAGCAGTCCACGGTATAGTCAACACTCTCCTCCAGCACTACAGCTCAGAGGCACCAATTCTCCTTCTTTTATCCCTAGTCATTGCCCAGCTTTCTGATGCATAGCAAGCAGTTGTGAAGATCATGGCCTGGATCAGGGGCACCTTAAATCTCCAGACTGACGTCATTGCTCTTTAGTACTCTAGAGAGGTCCCTAACAGCAGACTTGCCCAATGCAATTTGTCTCTTGATTTCCTGCCTGCTGGTGCCAAGAGTGTTCATTGTGGAGCTAAGCTAACTTAATCTCTTCAACATTCATCATGATGCTGCCAATTGGCCCAGTGGCAAGAATCCTTGTTTTCTTGATGTTGAGCTTCAACTCATATTGAAGGCTTCAATCCTTGATCTTCTGCAGTAAGTGGTTCAGGTCCTCCTCAGTTTCAGCAAGCAGGGTTTTGACATCTGCATAATGCAGGTTTGTTGATGAATCTTCCACCAATCCTGACGCCACATGATCTGTTCTGCACATAGACTGAAAAGGTATGGAGACAGAATAAATCACTGGTGTACACCATTCCTGATTTTGAAACACAGAGTGTCTCCCTCTCTGTTCTGATGACTGCCTCATGGTCCAAGTACAGGTTTCGCATAAGCACAATCCAATATTCTGGGATTTCCATTCTTCGCAGAGTCAGCCACAGTTTGCTGTGATTCACACAAACACTTTTGCATAATCAATGTAACACAAATAGACATTCTTCTGGTATTCTCTTCTTTCAGCCAAGATCCATCTAACATTAGCTATAATATCCCAAATACCGTGGCCTCTTCTAAACCAAGCCTGCACCCCTGGCATTTCTTTGTTGATGTGCTGTTCCAGTCATTTTTGATAATTTTCAGCAGAATCTTCAAGCCAGGATAACAGGGCTCAATTCCTCAATTAGTGACAGTCTGGGTTCAGTTTAGCAGCATAAATGCAAGAAGCCTCTGATTTCCTCAATTACCAGCAAATTTTATCTCAGAGCAGTTATAAGTCAGCCTTTCCTTCAATTATCCCTTACTTTTAATCAATACCTTTAACTATAGCATAAATGCAGGGTTTCACTGGCTACAGTCTCTTCACAGCAGTGCCACAGTCTCCACCTTCTCTCTACCATAGGCACCAGCATACCTTAGTGTGGAAAGCTCTCTTTCTTAGACTGGTCTTAGTTGTTACTGATTTGTAAGACCATGTGTCTGCAGGTAAGATGGCAGGGGTTCATTCCCCTACCATGGAGGGCTAATGCAATGAGCATAAAATCCAATTTTCAAGGGTTCTGACATTCTAGTGTGTATAACTGGCCACTATTAATTTAGTAGTAACAAGACATGAATAATCAAGTTAACTTTTTAGATGTTAAAAGTTAATTTTTAGTTTAAAACACTTTTTTATATTTTAACTAGACAGTAGTCTCTCACTCAAAAGGAAGTTTACATTTCTACTGTGGGAAACATACATTTGTCAGAGCACATTAAAAAAGCAAAATAAAGAAAACTAAAACAAAAAACTAATAAACCTTAAAACTCAGAGCCTAAAAACTAATACTCACCCTTAAGTACCACCTAGTGGTAAAATATGGTAATTTCATTGCCAGACTTAAGTCAAAGAATCAAAGTAATCTTTAAACCAGAGTTAAGGAATTTAAGAAAAGCTTTCTTTTAATTTCTGTGGGAGGAACTGGATATAATTACTTAAATGATTTAAATTACTTAAATGAATTAAATGATGTTAAAACAATGACAGAAGTAAAAATAAAGAAAGAGGAATGGAAGGTGAAATTATTTTTATTTGTTGTTGTGTACCACTGAGATGGAACTAACCCACAGCTGACTATCTGGTGGGTTTTTAGAGGCAATTAATCACAGGAGAGAAGAACGCCCACCTTCCTGTGGAACAGCTTGTGGATTTGAACCTCTTGCCTTTGGGATTGCAGTGGTGAGAATCTTTGTTTTCTTGATATTGAGCTTCAATCCATATTGAAGGCTCAGTCTTTGACCTTCTACAGCAAGCGCTTTAGGTCCTCCTCAGTTTCAGCAAACAGGGTTGTGTCATCTGTATAATGTAGATTGTTGATGAATCTTCCTCCAAACCTGATGACACATTTCTCCTCATACAGCCCAGCCTCTAGGATAATCTGTTCTGCATTGAGATTGAAAAGGTGTGGAGATAGGACACATCCCTAGAGTACACCCTTCCCTATTTTGAACCATGCAGTGTTTCCTTGCTCTGTTCTGATGACTGCCATGAATAGGTTTTGCATTAGCATGATCAAGTGTTCTGGGATTCCCATTCTTCTCAGAGTTAGCCACAGTTTTTTGTGATCCACACAGTCAAAAGCTTTTGCATAATCAATGAAATACAGACAGACATTTCTCTGCTACTTCCTGCTTTCAGCCTAGATCCATCTAACATTAGCTACAATATCCCTCCCTAGTACCAGGTCCCCTTCTAACCCCAGCCTGCACTTCTGGCAGTTCTCTATTGATGTGCTGTTCCAGTTGTTTTGGATAAGTTTCAAAAAAAGTTGTTTTGCTTGCATGTGATAGTAATGATATTGTGTAATAATTTCTACACTCTGTCATATCACCTTACTTGGTAATGAGAACAAACACAGATCTCTTCCAGTCAGTTGGCCAAGTGGCTGTCCGCAAGATTTCCTGGTACAACTTGGTGATAAGTAATGTAAATATAGAAAAAACCCTCAAAATAAAAATTTTAAAAAAGAGATCTCTGGATTTGTTTTAAAAACAAATTATATGTATATAATTTGGTCATTTTTTAAAATTTTGGTACTTGATGAATAAAAATTGACGTTTTTCACACTAACATTTAATATTTAAATATTAATAAGACTATGGCCTGAATCAGATGCAACTTAGTCTTCATACTGACATCACTACTCCTCAATAATGTGGAAAGGTCCCTAACTGCAGACTTCTCCAGTGCAATGCATCTCCTTATTTCCCGATTGCTCATACCAAGATGTTAACTGGGGATTCAAGAAGATGAAGCTATTGACAGTTTCAATCTCCCCTCCTTCCATCATAATGTTACCTATCGAGCCAGTGGTAAGAATCTTTGTCTTCTTGATATTGAGATGGAATCCATACTGAAGGCTTCATTCCTTGATCTTCTGAAATAAGTGCTTCAAGTCCTCCTCACTTTCAGCAAGTAAGGTTGTGTCATCTGCATAATGCAGGTTATTGATGAGTCTCTCTCCAATCCAGATGCCACATTCTTCTTCACAGAGTCCAACTTCTTGGATAATGTGCTCAGCATATAGACTGAACAGGTACAGCAACAAAATACAACACTGACGCACTCCCTTCCCAAATCTGAACCATGCAATGCTCCCCTGCTCCGTTCGCACAACAGCATCCTGATCCAGGTATAGATTCCTCATGAGCACAATCAAGTGCTCTGAGATTCCCATTCTTCTCAATGTCAGTCACAACTTGTCATGATCCACATAGTCAAATGCCTTTGTATAGTCAGTAGAGCACAAACAGACATTCTTCTGGTACTCTTTACTTTCAGCCAGGATCCATTTGACATCAACAATGATATCCCTGGTGCCCTGGCCTCTTCTAAATCCCACTTGAATAAATCCCACTGGTAATTCCCTATCTATGTACTGTTCCAGCTGTTTTTGAATGATCATCAGCAGTATTTTGCTTGCATATGATATTAATGATATACTGTTTGATAATTTCCACATTCAGTTGGATCACCCTTCTTGGGAATAGAAACAAATATGGACCTTGCCTTTGAGCTGTGTTGCTGTTGAAGAGTAGTGAACGTTCCATGGAAAGCCAAAAGAACGAATAGATATGTCTTGGAGAAGGAGCAGCCGTAGTGGTCTTTGGAGGCAAGAATGATGAGGCTTTGCCTCACATACTTTGGACATGTTGCTAGGAGGTGCAATTCCTTGTAGAGGGACATGATGTTGGGAAGGGTGGAGGGTCGGTGAAGGAGAGAAAGACGCTCAACCAGGTGGAATGATACAATGGGCCCTTGTGTACTAGGAAGTGTGAGGATGGTGCAGGACATGACTAGGTTCAAATCTTTTGTTCACAGGTCACTATGAGTCGTACTCAACTCGATGGCACCTAACAACAACAATTAATAATACTCAGATATTTCAAGAGGACTAGGTAGAGAGCATTTCCAATTAATTTTACGTTAATCAGGCTTTTTGAACAAATTCTTGGGCTTTTTTCTAATGCTTGGAAATTGATAAATGAAAAAATTCATTCACAAAGATTATACTTAATGATTCAAAGTGGATACTGGTTAGTTTTTTAAGTTTGTAATTACAAATTCTAATTATTTATAATAACATATTAAAATGAAATTAAGCTTAAAAATTGTTAATGCACTCACCTGTTCTTCTATTTTGTCTTGTCTGTCAAGTGCAGCTTCAACAGCATCAAAGAACTCTTCTTCATTAATCAGACTATTTGGGCCTTCCTATACAAAAAACACAGAAAAGAAAGATATCACTAGCAAGTAAAAGACAATCCTGGCATTAACTCTAGGGGAAATTTGAAAACCTAAATATTTATTAAGCATATTTAGCAAATAGTATGCTAGAAAATATCATGAATATGAATAAAATATGCCTTCTGAAAAATTCTGTATTACTATTATTGTTATAATTCACTAATGCAAGTGTCAAGAACTTTCATTCATAGGGTTGCTATGAGTCGCCTACGACTTGATGGCACTTAACAACACAGAGAGAGACCAGTTGACCTGGAGGACCGAAAGCGATGCTACAAAGCCAAAGGTGGGTGACTCTAATCCATGGCCCTAAGGCCTGTTTTTTATTGTTTTTGTTCAGTCTTCTAGGTTGGATAGCCCTGGTTTATTTACTTGCCGTACAGAGGTAACTTGTGGTCGCCATGAAGCTGAACACTGTGACACAATAATGGTTACCCATGGTGGACAGTGTTTGGTGGCTCCCCAGTTGAAACAAGCTTGGAAGCAGGAGTGGCATCCACTTCCGAAAATAGCTTGCAAATGAAAGTCGTGCATGCAAGGGTCGAGGATTTTCGTTCATAGTCATTAGGAGTTGCCTATGAGTCAATGGCACTTAACAACAACAACAACAACAACAACAACAACGTAATACGTATTTACTATAACTGACCCATCGCTGATCATCCATTGGGTTATCAGAGATAGTACATCACTCGAGTGGAGACTGCCTTCCCCCCCCCCCCCAGAGCAATTGGTGAACTCAACTGTGTGCCTTCAGGTTAGCAGTATTCAACTCCTTATCATTAAGCCAATACTCTCTAATATTTATTGTTAAAACTGATCTAACCATATTTTTACCTGATCTATGAGCTAAGAGTTTAATTTTTAAATGGCTAGAGTTGGGGGGTGAGGGTGGGGAGAAGAACCAACAATCAAAAGACTAGCATTTCTTTCTTTTTTTTTTTCTTTTCTATAATT
>NW_006400076.1:1314796-1344488 GCF_000299155.1 Elephantulus edwardii
CTGCTACTTTGCTGAATTGGTCAACTACGTCCAATAGTTTTCTAAGACTAGCATTTCTTGACATGCTAGAACATGAAATATAACTTCCTGTGCCCATGGATAAATTTTTACTGAAATACATTATGCCCATTCATTTATGTATTATTTATGGCTGCTCTTGTGCTACCTACCAGGACACAGCTGAGTAATTCTGATGGAGACCATATGGTCTTGAAAGCATGAAATATTTATGGTTCATAAAGTTTAAAATATATATTGTCTGTCCCTTTACATAAGTTTGTTGTCCTCCTCACTAGAGAAGTTTCTATCTAGTTGAAGATTAAAGGAAGTACAAAGTTGCAAAAGATCTACAATCATATGTACAGATGAGAGTTCAGAAGAGTATCTTTATTTTTTCAAAAATAAATTTTTATTTTATACCGGTTTGCTTACAAAGCTTGTATACATTGTTTTTCACACTAGATATTTCTCATTTCTGATACCCACTTCTCCTTCTATAGAAGGGGATCTTTTTAAACTGGAGACAGTAAAGTTCAGCTGACAACTGAGAATTTTGTTACATGGCATAATGTAGTGGTTCTCAATCACCTAGTGGATGTCCACCCATCTATATCAACAAATAACAGTCTGGAATGGATCCCTTGAAAATGAATGGAACCTCAGTTGTATCAGAAGATAAAATTATAAAGAATAGCAAAACAGAATCAAGTGAGGTATTCCAGCTAGGGTTTTCTGTAATTCAAAGTAATTACACGATTTAAAAACAAACAAACATGATTTTCAGTGTGTACTGGAGAACGTTTCAGGCTGCTAACCAAATGGTTGGAATTTTCAATCTACAAAAGATTTCATGGGAGAAAGATAGGCAGTCTCCTCACACAAATGTCTAGAGCTCTGGAAAACCAATGAAGGGGTGCTAGGAGCCAGGACTAACCCAATAGCAATAAGACAGTTAAAAAACATACACAATAAATAGCATGAATAACTGCTTGTCTATCTGCAATCTCTCCACAGGTTAATAGGCAACCACAAGTTATAACTAGGCAGTGAAAAATCATCTAGTAACATTGTTTCTCCACCACCACATACCACACTGGAAGGGGTGGGAGGAATTATGGTATAATTCTACTGTCACTTGGCACAGGCATAAATGAAAGATCTTGCCTTAATACAGTCAATCCAAATACTTTAGAATTATAAAGACTCTCCTATCATTTTCTTAAAATAAAAATAAAACCCTCAAGGTTTGATTCAAAAACAACAAGCGCACATCTCAGTGAATAATCATAAAGTGAATACAGCCATCTATTGACCACATGGATCATGAGGAAAAGGGGCATCTGCAATATTCCAGGTTTTCCTTTCCTTTTATACAGTCAACAGATAAAGTTTTAACTTTGGATCTTGTGACATGAAAAAATCCTCACAAAAATAAAAAATCTACCCTGAATGAAAATATGGCACAATTGAGCAAGACAGAATTGTTTTATATGTCACCTAGAATACTGAAGAAATTCTTTTATTTTCTTTTTGATTACCTATTTTTATCTGTCTTTATGTAATAATGTATCTTTCTATTAAAAGCTGCATATGCATAAAATGTTTATCAGTAGATACAGAAGAATACATTGATCCTACAGTTGCTTTTCTGTGAACTGTAACTGTCAATTCTTTTGGAGACCCTAATGATTACTACATCTGGTTCATAACTACTTCACATGTAATAGTTGTTAACAACTGCCCGATCTGCAACAGTGAAATCAAATAGAAATTCTTCGTATGTTAAATCTACTAGATTTAACCAGATAATAGAGCATTCATCTAGGAGACTCAACAGTACATAACAATAACAACATCTATTTCCCAAACAACATGCCTCCGGAAACTCTATGAACGCTGACAGTTGTAGAGGGTCTTCAGGCCTTCTGTTCACTATTAGTCATGCCCAACTCAAAGGCAATCAACAACAACAAAAATGATAATTTTGAAGCTCTAGTGATCATAGCCACATCTACATAAAAAACAGTGACAGTCATCCAACCTATATAGCTTATGTGTGTGTTTCCTAGTCCTTAAGGATCACTTAGCAATTTCAAGAGTCTACTGACTGGAAACTGATAGCATTAAAAAGATTCCATTTTGCCAAATGAAATAGTTAAGAGGCACATTTATCTTCCTTTTGATGCTAACTCAGAGGGAAAAGAACTAATGTAATTGTAATAAGAGTCTCTTTATTGAAAGGTCCTTAAATATCTTAATTTTATGTTTGTTGCTAATCTACAGGACACTACAACTTTATGTGCTCTTAATGTGCTAACATGCCTTATGTTAGGAAGAGTTCTCTTCTCTTGAATTCCCAATTTTCCTCTTCTTTCTTTAGAACTCTTCCTTAAGTTTTCACGTAGAAATCTTCCTTTGCCTACCCCTTAATTGGTTTTCTCCAGAGCTGGACATTTCCAATCTTACACTAATCTTAATAATTTCTAAGGCTTCAGTTGTTATCTGATGACTTCCAAATTCATAGCCATTCCACCCCTCTGTTAAATGTGAGATTTTTTTTTCACTTATTAAGAATGTTACAAAGCAACATGGCTAAAACTCCGCTTATAATTTATACCTGTCCTTACAACACACTCTTTGCCCATGCATACTAATAAAAAAAATGTGATCTTATTTTTCTTTCCCCCTCATTCACTCACCATGTACTTTAATTCGATTTTTTAGCTAATTTGCTCATTTTTCTTTATTTTATTGCTTTTCATTTAATTTAGGCCCTCTTCAACAATACTCATCTGTTTTGCTGAAAAAGTCTCCAAGTCCTGAGCCACAATCCATTTTCCTCTTGACATGAAGAATGATTTTCTACATCTGTCAATCTGAAAACTACTTTCTTGTTTATAATCCACTGCCCCAGTATTTTACATTTCCTCCTCCCTCTACAGAAAAGCAGCTCCTATAGTGAACTATGTTCACTTTATCTCTGGCCTAGAAATGTTTTCTTTGTTAGCCCTTAGAGTAAATATTTTTTCTAGGCTATTTACCTAGTCAAGATTGACTTCTCTATTATCTACACTAAATGTTTTCTGGAAAGCCATCTTTGCCTCAATTTCCTCAATATGGATCAAAATTACTTAATATTATGTTAACTTGTCCATGTTCCCTCTTATACACTTAATTAAAACCCTCGGCTAGAGTGTTATCATGTATTCTCCATACCTGGTAGTATTTAAAAACTAAAACAAAACCAGCCAAATCAGGGAAACCAAATACATTACAGAGAGTAAATGTAAATTACCAACTTTTCAGTCATTTGGTCAATGCTTAATCCTCTGTGTCATCAGGACAGACATTTTAAGCTTTGTTCAATAATTAGAACATTATGAATGTTAGATAAGAACCAAAATAAAAACTCATTTTGAATTAGAACCTAAAAACCTATGTAATTTTTGTACTTACAAAACAAAAAATAGATGGTTCAAAGTTTCAGAAGAAAGAAAAATCAAGAAAAGCAAAGGTAAACAGAAGTAACAGCTCCAAAGGGCTAACAGACTATAAAACTTCACTCTCCATTACCCTGAGACCAGAAGAACTAGATAGTGTCTGGCTACTATTGCTGACTTGTCTCAAAGGGATCATCATGAAGAATCCCAGACAGAGTGAGAGACTAACAGTGAAAAATATTCACTGTGTTGGTCTAATGGAGCCCACTACTGTAGTCGTGTCAATCCATCTTGTTCGAGGTCTTCCTTTTCTTTGCTGACTCTCTCCAAGTATGATGTCTCTTTCCAAGGAATAACAGCCCTGCCTAGCAACATGTCTAAAGTATGAGATGAGGTCTGGTCTGCTTGTTTTCTTTGCCTCCAAGGACAACTCTGGTTGTACTTTCTTTGTTCAAATCTGCCAGCTACTCCATAAGAGAAAGGTGAGTAATCTCCTCCTGTGCACTTAACTGTTTCTGAAAATCCGCTGGTTATTCCGTTCTAACTTGATGGTACATAACAACAAATGCTACAAGGAAGAGGATTTATAATTAATGTCATAAAGCAAAATCTGTATGAATGACTGGAAATCAATTTGCTCTGTACAAAAATTATGGCAAGAAAATAAAACTTTCATATTTATACATGCTCTTGTGTGTGTGTTTTTGGGGAGGGAGATGTAATTGTTTAATAAAGAAACAAAAGAAGAAACAAACTGGTTTCATTTTCAAACACAAAGGTCCATGGTCTGCTATGGATAAGGTCACACCTAAGAGCAGCACATACTAAAATCTGCTGCCAGTAAATACTATTTTTCCTACAAAAGCTCTTTTTATTTAAAAACAAAACATTAAAAATTTAACAAAATTTTGTCTATGTTGTTGTTGACTGCTGTGAAGTCGAGCACCGCTTATAGTGATCCATGATTGAAGCCTTTCTATAGCTATCGTTGTTTCTTAATATTCAGAGTTTCCAGAGGCACATTGGTTGGGAAGTGGATGCCAGAAGTGAACAAAACTTTGCTTATACAGTGAGCCTTTTCATGCTTACACACTAAAATCTCTAGGAAATGAAATAAACCAAAATCTCCTTCAGAATAAGCATAGTTTAAAAAAAGCTCTTTGAGATATATCTATCTATCTCATGAAACACACACACATATGCAGAGAGAGAGAGAGGAAAGGAGTAGAAAAAGGGAACAGAAACATTGTCTGCTAGTCAAATATTTGAAATTTTCTTTGACTAAAAGGCACCTCAGAAGAAAATCTAGGCTACCTACTTGTGAAAATTCAGACCCTATAACCCCATTCTACTCTAACACATAAGAGTTGTCTTGAATTTTGAATCAAGTCAATAGCAACTGCTGTACACATACATATATATGTACATAATGATAGAATATTTAAGAGCTACAACATAACTTGAAATTTAGTCACTTCTGTGACAACTATTACATATGCCCTTCTCTTATTAGTAGCAAAAAAATAAAACTCATACCTCATAGTCTGGTCCTCCAAAGTGGGACTTTTTCTTAAGTTCAGTCATAGCATTTTGGCAAGATTCTTCTGATCTTCTCCTCTTCTCAACTTCCTATTTAATAAAAATCAAGTGATATTATATCATCTGAAGTTAGTATTTTAATTAAGTCTTAAATGTTTCAAGGTGAACCAAACAACAACTTGACTAGTATGAAAAATTATTCTGTCTAGGAAGTGAGGGAGCTTTGGTAGTCCAATAGTAAGAAAGTGCCCTGCAATCCCAAAGGCACGTGGTTCAAATCCACTAGTGGCTCTGTGGGAGAAAAATGGGCAATCTCCTCCTGTGCGATTAACTATCTCTGAAAAACTGCTGGAGGGTCATATGGGTTGATTCCAATCAATGATACTAAACAACAAACAAAAACAGGAAAATCTGTTTCTCTAGTTTATATACTACGTAATTCCAACTTTGATAAAAAAAATGAAAATGATAGTGAAAAAGATAAACAGAATTTGACACCAGACAGATCTGTAAGACACTACAAAAGAGATTTCAATTCATAGTGGCATCTTTGTAGCTCTTCTTTGGTTAAGATAAGCAGCAAAAGTAGTTTTCTGACAGGTCCTTTGGTTTGCTCTACTTATAGTGCCTCAATAAAGTGATAAAACAGACAACAATGAATGTAATCAAAAGTCTATGTCCATTTCACATGCTAAATTAGCCACTTGACTGATGGAAAGAAAGGGAAGTCACCTGTATAAAACGCTCTCCTTGTCCCAATCAATACTCTGAGAAACACTACGGCATCCACTCCTAAACAACATGCCTCCGGAAACCCTATGATCTTTGAGAAATGTTGATAGTTATAGAAAGGCTTCAGGCCTTTTGTTCATAGGGTAGTTACAAGTCGTGCTCAACTCGAAGGTAACCAACAACAACAACAACAACAATAGTTAGTTTTAAAAGACAAATACATTAAAAGACTAGATCTTAAGAGAAAGTTGCCAAAACATTTAAAATATAAGCATGTTTGGACAAATTGAATAAACCTGTTGAGTCATTAATTCAATGGTTTTTAGAGGCTGTTCTGTTCTCTCAAAACATTTGTTGTGTCCATAGGAATTATAAAAAAGTTCACCTTGATACATACTGAATAGAATGGAAATTTTGAAGATATAATAGTTCAGCTCCAGAATAATAGTGAAAAGACTATATACCATAAATGGAAATTTCCACTGCCTATTTTTAAGTATACAGAAAGTCAACATGGCTTAGTCTCATCTGGACATAAAAGTTTCAAATAGTTCTCTTTACATCAATTACATCAATGAGTTTATTGCTTTCAGGTAGTGTCCTGAGCAAATCAACAAGACCATCAAACACTCTAAGCAATCTACTGATGAATAATACAATTGAAATTGATATCTGGACTAATATGCGGAGCTGAAATATCATGAGTAAAATGTCTCTAATTTTGCTGTTTGGACTAGTGGCATCACTAGGGCCATGTGATTGAATGCAGCAACTCAATAGTGTCACCTCCCCTCTTTTCAATCCCCTCAGTGCCCTAAAATTTCTCCCTTTCTCACCCGCTATGGTCAACTCTCTGCTCTGCCATGAGGGACAAGGAAAGGTGGTGGAAGGGCGGTGACATTACTAACCTGGGTTATGGGTGACATCAAAGTTAGTGATACTACTACCTGTAGCGGTTAAACTGACCAAGGGTGGAGCTGCCTGGATTAAAACAATGTAATCTAGTTCCAGAGCAGTTCTGGAATCATGACTGGACAGAGAAAAACAGATCAGAAATCCTCCTACTTCTGTGCCACAATTTTCTCTTACTTTCCTTTTGATTCCACTCAAAAGCAGAAACAGTTCCCTGTAATCTTTAGTCCAAGAGCAGCTTCACAGTTATGACTGAACATAGGAAATTATATCATAAGTCTTATTTATCTGCCTCAATTTTCTCCTACTTTCCCTTGTCTTTAAAGGCTAATATGATTATGCAAGAGGGGAATTTTTTTATCACAAAATTCTTTGCTATGTGTAAGATGCTTTTTATGTGTACAAAAAGATAATTTATTTTTATGTCCTGATTTTACAGAAACTATTGTTGTTGGTGTTATGTGCTGTCGAGTCGCTTGCGACTCACAGCGACCCTATGTACAACAGCCCTAAACCCTGCTCTATCCTGTGCCAATCGCACTGCCTCTGACACACCCATATCAATTACCCCAGTCACTGAATCAATCCACCTTATAGAGGGTCTTCCACTCCTGCGTCGTCCTTCCACCCTCCCAAGCATGATGTCCCTTTCCAAGGACCTGTCCCTCCTTAAACATGTCCAAAGTATGTCAGACGAATCCTCAGAATCCTTGTCTCCAAGGAGCAGCCTGGTTTAACTCTCTCAAGGATGAATGTGTTTGTTTTCTTGGTAGCCATGCTATATTCAATACTCTTCTCCAGCACCACAGCTCATAGGCATCAATTCTCCTTCTATCCTCCTTAGTCACTGTCCAACTCTCTGATGCATAACAAGTGATTGCAAAGACCATAGCCTATATCAGATGCACCTTAGTCTCCAGAGTGACACAACTCCTCTTTAGTACTTTGTTAGTTATAAACTATTATCTAAGGAAAATTGGTAAAACAGACTTGGGTACTTTCTGTAACAGCAAAAAATGAGGTCAAGTTGCAAATTAGAAGTAACAGAATCTCAGTTACTTCCATGAAAATAATACTGCGCTATGACAAAACTGTTAGTAAAAGTGCCCTCTTTTATACTTAAGCAATTATCTCTGAAATGAAAAAGAAAAACATGAGTAATGCACCATAGGAAACATTTTTCCAATACAGTAACTCTATGAGCATTTTGTCAGGAGTCTAACATAACTTGAACTAATCATTTAAGGGGAAGGCATACTACTTCTGAATGGGGGACTGGTGGCCGAGTTGGTACCAAAGGCAGGTAGTTCGAGTCCACCTGCTGCTTTGCAGGACAAAGATGGGCCATCTCTTCCCAGGAGATTTATAGTTCCTAGAAATCCACTGGAGGGTCAGCTGTGAGTTGGTTTGGACTCAAAGGCTTTTTTTTTTTTTACTCAAAGGTTTTTAAATGGGGAAAAGATGCTTTTTGTATCACACATTTTATTCTATTTCTTATCTTTAATTTTCTACAGCAATTTAAAATGACAATCCTTAATGCTATTCCAAAAAGCAGATGATGTCAACTATTCACAAAAAAATTGGTACTTGAAAGAACGATAGTCCAAAAAGAGTCACAAATACAACATTCAGAAACTCAATGTGGAATTTAAGCACACCAGTATATTGAAATTAACTTTCTTTCATGATTGAAAAGAACTAGTGAGCTAACAATATGCTCCCTGGGGGGTGGGGTGGGTGGGTGGAAATGTACTAATATACTAAGTCCTTTGTAAGTTTATGCTCAGAAAAATACTGTATTAAAGGAAAGTATTTTCTTAACCCTCCGCCCCCCCCCCCAAAAAAAAAAAGTTAATCAGGGCATGCTCTGCTCTGGGATGTGTAAAACCTTGATTATCCTGATAAAGCTACTTTTTGCTAAATCTATAGTCATGGGAACAGAAAATATCAGCAAATAAGATAACATATTTTACTGCTCTTGTTATTGTTATGTGCAGTCTTGAACCCTGCTATATTCTGGGCCAAATTTACTGTCTCTAATACACCTACCCTTATTACTCCAGTCATTTTACTGCTTATGTAATGAAAAACTTGTCAACAAAAGTGATAAGGATAAACTAGTCACTAGTAGGGAGGACACTCAATCATGACTTCCTCTCCCCTTACCTTGTGATTAAGGAAAGTCTTGAGTAGTTCATTCTGCCCCTTGGCATTTTCCTTAGTCAAGAAGTAAGGGAAGAGAAACAATTGCCTTTCATGGCCCTTCCTCGACAGTTCCAGCCTGCTCTAGTATCTGCAGATGCCTAAGGTTATTCTGGTGTTCTAGCCTCTTGATAGTGTCAAGGGGTATAATTTGGACACTCTCCTCTCCTTATCTCCTTAGTGACAGCATTAACTTGAGAACCTTTACATCAGGTTCTAGATCTCAGTTCCCTTTTTTATAAAATGATGAGGCTGGAATAGAACTAGATCTCTAAGGTACTTTTTAGTTCTAACAATCTTACAGAAATGGAATTAAGAACAAAAAGAAATTCATATAATACACACTAGACATTACAGGTTCCAGCTAATACTTTTCTAAGTGTAGCAATTCAGGTAAAAGTGGAAAAATACAAACACAAACGATAGAAGAATATAATGTATGTAAAATTATATCACATGACCTCTGAAAAATATGCCTATGAATATTTAACTTAATAAACTGGTGTATGAGTTAGTCCATACAACTTAAACACAGTTTCATACGGTACACACTAAGATTTTTATTTCAAAGGATTACAAAATTATGCATCATAATAAATTTCTATCAAGAAAGTTGATAAAAATTTTATGTTGTTGTTGTCAGGTACCATCGAGTAGAGTACACCCCATAAGATCAATCTCATCAGGAAAAGGAGCCTATGAAGTTCAGAATTGCGGGGGTAATACCATTTCCTATTTTCTTCAACTTAATCTATCCTTCCCTTAAGAAATTAAGTTGGTTTAAATCAACTTAAAACATGTGAGAAATAGGGGAAAAAAATCTCAAAATTGTTCTTACCTTATCCAATCTCTTTTGCCAGCTTTCCTCACGTTTCACCATTAGTTCAATACAATGAGAAAGTGTAGCAAGGATTCCAGCAGTAGTTGCTTTAAATGTTATTGCCTCCCCTTTGAAGTCTATACCATTAATCCCTTTGGGTGTTACATGAGGAAATACTGAAAAAGAAAGTTATTTACTGAAAATATTTTCCAATGAAAAATAATTTCTCACCAGAATTTAAGATTAGAAAATATTTTGAACAGTAGCAAGGTTATAGGCTATGTCCTGTGGACAATCATTTTAGAGTCCCATCAAGGCTTTCAGCAAGCAAAGAAGCTGGGGCAGTACATTACCTTTAAGTCCTTTTATCTAGATCTATTTCCCGAAACTGATTTGCTGCAATGCACCCAGTGAAATCAAGTGGTAGGAAGTGTATACTTTAATGATAATAACGCCTTTTATTATGGCAATAACAAGAGATTTTTTTCCCCCAAAAAGCTGAAGAGCGTTCTGGTGTCCTAGTGGCAGGAAGCTGCGCTGCAATCCCAAAGACATGCGGTTTGAATCCACCAGATGATCCTCTGGAGGAAGCGCAATCTCCTCCTGTACTAGATGGATATGATTCAACGGTACACACACAAGAAATAATAATAAAAAAGAACCTCATAAAAAAGCTGAAGCTAAAGAATAGAACTGAATAAGGTAACAACATTTTTAAATTATTTCCAAGTTTAAGCTTAAGATTAAATGTGAGGCAATGACTAGGGATGATAGGAGAATTGATGCCTTTTAGCTGTGGTGCTGGAGAAGAGTACTGAATATACCACGGACTGCTAAGAAAACGCACAGGTTCGTCATAGTGAGGTGAACTCAGGCTGCTCCTTGGAGGCAAAGATTCTGAAGCTTTGTCTGACATACTTTGGGTATGCTGTAAGGAGGGACCAGTCCTTGGAGAGGACATCATGCTTGGGAGGGTGGAGTGACAGTGCAAGAGAGAAGACCCTTGATGAGACGGGTCGATTCAGTAATTGGGGTAGTGGGGGTAGGTGTGTCAGAGACAGTGAGATTGGCAGAGGATAAAGCAGGGTTTAGGGCTGTTGTACAAAGGGTCACTATGAGTTGCAGGCAACTTGACGGCACATAACAACAACAACAACAACAACAACAACAGAGTGTATTATAATCCACTGCTGTTGAGTTGATTCTAGCTCACAGTACTCGCTAATAGGTTTCCAAAGGATATAATTTTTCTGGCAGCAGGCTGCCCCTCCTCTTCCCTGAAATGACTGGTGGATTTAACTAATGAAACATCAGTTATCAGCCTGTTGGTGGTAGTGTATTTGTGGTGGGTTACTAAGTGAAAGGTTGAAGGTTTGAGTCTGCTCAAAAGGAAAATGGACGTCACATGAATCTCAAACTAAAAAGACAGAGCTAGGCAAAAAACTCCTACATATTTTATGATTTCACTTAGATGACATTCTAAACAAACATAAACTAATCAATGATGACAGGAAAAATCCCAAAAAATGGATGCCTGGCAAGGAGGGGAGGGGTAAGAAAGAGGGAGGGCTTATAAACACATTCCAGGAAACTAACTTTTGAGGGTGATAGATATTATCATTCACTTGATTTTGGTTGTAGTTTCAAATTGTACATTTTAAATATGTGCAGTCTGACATGAATTATACTGCAATAAAATAGTTCTAAAAATATATTTTCTTTGTATGACTAAAAAGTCTTCCTATAATTTTAACTTCTACTTTTCTATTATTATTGCCAAGACAGTGGTTTCATTACAAACTACTGTTTTTATCAGCAATCAATTTAGAAAAAGTCCTCTTTATAAAAGAGAATGTGTGCAGTAATGGGACTGTAACTGATAAATATTTGCAAGTTTATATACTCAGGAGTCAGTACAAGACAGAACTTGTTGCTGTTGAGCAGACTAGCAACTCTATGAACAACAAATCTGAACTTTGCCCTATATCCTGCACCATCTTCACAAACTGTCATACTCAAGCCTATTGTAGTCATTGTGTCAATCTTATTGAGAGACTTCTCTTTTCTGACCCTCTACCTTTCCCAACAGGATATGATGTCTTTCTCAAAGGATTGGCTCCTCCTGAGAATATCCTCATAATAAGTAAGATGAAACTTTATCCTCCTTCCTTCTAAGAAGCTGTGTTGTTAGAAGGTCTTTTGAAAATGGCTTTGCTGGCCATTGCCTTAGGCCCCCCTCCCTAGGGCTGTGTTCTCCAGCTGTCTCATCTGCAGACACATGATTTCATCGTTGATTTAGTATCTCCTATATCATTAACAGCTGTGAGGTCAAAAGAGCTGATTTGGGACTGCCTTGAGATAAGGCTTGTGGGACAAATGAGGAAACCAGAAAACTGTGTGATATCTTTTGACTTCTCCTACCATCCCCCAACCACTTCCTTAATAAACCCCAAAGTTTTTGCAACCAATATCAGATCCTGTAATTAGAAGTAGGTGTATCAGTGTGGGACATTACCACGTCTTACCACAGGATCGGTTTTACATACTGGATGTTACTCATGAGGACACTTCTTTGTGGAAGTCAGACTCTGCCTTCATCATGTTTCCCTTACAGACGCTGCTCTTTTTACAGGAGCACTCTGGTAGCACTTCTTCAAGACAGATTTCTTTCTGCCTCTGGCAGTCCAAGGCATACCCCGTTCGTCAATACTACAACTCAAAGGCACCAATTCTTGTTTGGTCTTCTTTACTCATGTCCAACTTTCAGATACACAGGAAGTAACCAAAAAAAAAAAAAAACAAAAACAAAACAACCCTTGCTTGAATTATGAGATTATGTGCACCTTAGTCTTTAAAAACACAGCCTTGCTCTTCAGAACACTGGGGAGGTCTCTGACAACAGATTTCCCAAATACAACATGTCTTTGATTTCTTGACTGCTGCTTCCGTGGGTGTTGATTGTGGATTCAAGTAAAATGAAATCACTGACAACTTTGTGTTTTTTCTTCCATCTATCACGATGTTGCTTACTGATCCTATTATGAGGATTTTTATTTTCTTGATCACCCATATTGAAGATTGTAGATCTTCTGTAGAAAGTGCTTCAGGTAGTCTTCATTTTTATTAAGAAAGGTTATGTCATCTGCATGATGCAGGTTACTGAGTCTTATTCCTAACCTGATGCCGTATTTTCCTTTAGTCCAGCTTCTTGAATGATTTATTCAGCTTACAAATTAAATAGATATGGAGAAAGGATACAGCTCTGACACACTTCTCCTGATTTTAAACCATGTAGTGCTCCCTTGTTCTATTTGGAAAACTGCTTTTTGGTCTATGTCTGGATTTTGTATGAGCACAATGAACTGTTCCGAGATTCCCATCCTTTTCAATGTTAAAAGCAGTTTGTCATGATCCACACATTTTTACATGTTCAATAAAAACACAGATAAACATCTTTCCGGTATTTGCTTTTAGCCAAGATTCATTGACAGCAATAAGAGATCTTGTGCCCTGAACTCTTGAATCCAGCTTGAAATTCTGGCAGTTCCCTGCTAATGTGCTGTTCCCGCTATTTTTTAATAGTCTTCAGCAAGATTTTTATTTACTTGACTACTGATAGTGTGTAATAATTTCCACATTCTGTTGGGTTACCGTAAGATGGAAGAACAGCTCATCTTTTAGCTGTACTGTGGTGGCTCCTATATTGCTGTGATGCTGGAAGCTATGCCACTGGTATTTCAAATACCAGCAGGTTCACCTATGTGGGACAGATTTCAGCAGACCTAAGCAGTAAGTAGGACTGGTCTTCTGAAATTAACAGGCCCTCAAAAACCTTATGGACAACAAAGAACAAGATGGAAGAGCAACATGAAATATTTGTGGAAAAACACTTGATACTTTCAGAACCAGTTACCTGAAATCCCTTTAGAATAGTCAGGCACCCACTGCCAGAATCAGTTCCTACCTATAATGACTCCTCCTTCAGGTGTCCCAAAGCTGTAAATATTTATGAGGTTGGCACAGAAACCTTTTTCCATTGGAGTATCTTAACTGTTGGATCTGAACTGCTAACCTTTTGGTTTGTAGTTCAACACTTAAAATATTATGACACAAGCTGCTTTGTTGAACAATAATGAATAACAAATTGCTATGCTTTCAAACACTTCAAAATGAAAGGCTCCCATAGCATTTCCTGTGACATAAATATCTCTCATGTTTTATCTGTTAGGAAATGAATGTCATAAAGACAAAGTCTCTGCACACCCATGTTTATCACAGCTTTGTTCACAATAGCAAGGAGTTGGAAACAATCTTAGTGCCCATCAACAAATGAATGGATAGAGAAGCTGTGGTATATTCACACAATGGAATACTATGCTGCATTGAAAAACAAGGAACTCATACAATATTATTTAAAGTGAGTGAACCTGGAGGATATTATGCTGAATGAAGTATCTCAGTCACAAAAGGACAAATACCACAAGGTGCCACTGTTGTAAAACAAGACTGACCTTGGGGTTGGGGAGAGACTGAGAAAGATGGGTTCAATAATTTTTATTGCATTGAAACAGATGAGGGAGAAAACGGTTTAAAAGGTATTTTTGTCATGACAGGAGTCTAGAGTGAAGGCTGCATCATCGAGTGGACCTGGGGGGAGGGTTTGTAAAACAATGAAAGAATTTTTCTTTTACTTTTCCAAGACGGTAGTGTGTGTGTGTGTGGGGGGGGGGGTTGGGAGGGGAGAAAAGTACAACAATGAATGAATGGAAATCCAAAGTCTCTGTAAATTTTCTTTGAAATTAATAATAAGTTTTTTTAAAAAAAGACAAAGTCTCATCTTAATATGTCATCTACTAGATGACTAACTTGTGGTTACTGTGATATTTTTGTTTCAAGCTTCTTGTACCTTAAATTGTGGAGCCATTTTGAATCTTTATAGAAAAACTCCAGCAAATTCTCAAAAGTATCTGATAATTTTGGATGAGTATGTATTTTCTAAAGGTGGAAAAGAGAAAAAAATAGTAATTCGTAGAGACTAGATACCTTAATTTATATTAAGTATCATTGAGTTGACAAGAATTCACAGCAACCCTAGAACAACAGATCAAAACCAAGCCATATTTTGTACTATCCTCAGGATCTTTGTCATACTCAAACCCACTGTTGCAATCACTGTGTCAGTCCATCTTGCTGGGGGGCCTTCTTCGCTTTTTGCTGATCTTCCACATTCCCCAACACGAGCTCTTTTTTTAAAGACTGGCGCCCTGAACAACATGCTCAAAATATGTGAGGTTAAGTTTCATTACCTTTGCCTCTAAGGGGTATCTTGGCTATATTTCCAAGACTCATTTGGTTGTTCTTTTGGCATATTCAATACTCTTCGTCAAAACCTTAATTCAAGACATCAATTGTTCCTCAATCTTCCTTAGTCATCGTTCAACTTAAGTATGTATATAAAATAACTGAAAATGCCATGGCTGGGTCACTTGCACCTTAGTTTTCAAACAGTCGAGTCCATAACAGATTTCCCCAATGCAAAACATCTTCTGACTTCTTGTCTACTGCTATCACAGGTGTCAACTGTGGATCCAAGCACAATGAAATTACTGATGAAATTTTCCATCTCTAAGTATGGTCCAGTTGTGAGCATTTTGTTTTACTGATGATCAGATGTCATGCACATTGAAGGCTAATCTTCTAATCTTCTTCATTAAGTGCTTCAAGTCTTCTTCACTTTCTACAAGTAAGGTTATACTGTCTGCATAATCCAGGTGATCATGTAAAAGAGCCTACATCATCCACAAACTGGTGAGCTATTTTCTTGATGGTTTTTTGAGTGTCTGTGAGACCAGCCAGCGAATCACAGAACCCAAAGACATAGTCAGGAGTGGAGGAATAATTATTGTCAGAGATGATAGAGTGGTAGTTATGAAATATGGAATATAGTTAAGGTCTGTCTTATAAGAATTAGTTTTGTACTAATCATTGTAAAATAAATTAATCATGATATTTAATAACAGCATAATCTGATAATAAATAAAAGATCTCTCTCTTACATAGAACTGTAAAATCTAGGGAAGGAACCAATATAATTTGTAAACTTTCATGGAAATATAAAATCAATCTACTGATTAGGTAATTATTATTGGAAATACAGTGGATAATTATCCAACTTTAGAAAGTATGTCATCCAAGTGAGGGGGAAAATATATTACTTACTCTTCTCCTTATTGCCATTAGTATTATGCAAGAAATCTCCATCAGAACGTGTTGTTGGAAAGTCATCTTCATCATCTTCTACCACTAAATAAAATACATTGTTTAAGAACATTAGTATAGGAAAATAAAATCAATCAGCCTTTTTTTTAAAATATTTAACTGAGTCAAGACATACTATAAATACAAGATCTCAGTCATCTTTGTATCTGCAGTGGTTATCAAGGTATGTTCAATAAACATACTATGGAACTGAATACTATTTATTATTTAAAATTGTATTTGCTCTCATTTGTGAAAGGTATGGTTCTTAAATTACGAATTATGCTGCCCTTTAGTCTTCATATTTGTCTAACTTATTTGTGAGACATTACCTAACTCTGAAAGCCCAAAGTTTTAAATAGATTAATAAGCATGTAGAGCATATTTTTCTCTCCAGGAGTTCTCAAATCTACCATTTCTTGAGTATCTGGATAGTGTTAACTGGAAGGCTATTGGTTCAAGACCACCTACAGGTATCTTGACTGAAAAGCTTGACAATCTACTTATGAAAACATTTAGAGAGCACAACAGTACTCTGACAAACATGAAAGTGCCATGGGTCAGAGTCAACTAACAGCAATAGGTTTTTTCCTAGTCATATTCATTCACTCCAATGGATCTGTGCCTGAACATTCATTTCAATTTCCCCAATTCCAAAAACAAAGAAGCCAAAAACCCAAACCGACCGCTGTGTGTCAATTCAAACTTAGAGTGACCATTCAAGAGTCGAATGATACGTAGAGTTTCCACGGCTCTGATCTTTCTACAAAGTCTTTTCTGCATTCTACTAAGGTTTTAAAGCTTCTTTAATCAATGGCTGTTACTGGCCATTGAGATGACTCTGACTCATAGCAACCCCCATGTACTAAAGCTCTGAACCCTGCTCTATCCTGAGCCAATTTCATCATCTCTGGTACACTGTCCCTCTCCAAAGACTGGTCCCTCCTTACAACATGCCCAAAGTGTGTCAGATGGAGCTTTAAAATGCTTGCTTCCACAGAACAGACTGGTTTTAACCTCTCCAGGACAGACGTATTTGTTCTTTTGGTAGTCCATGGTATATCCAATATTCTTCTCCATCAACACAAGTCAAAGGCAACCATTCTTCTTTTATTCTCCTTAGTTATTGTTCAGCTACCTGATGCACAGCCAGTAACTGTGAAGACCATGGCCTGGATCAGGCATACCTTAGTCTCTAGACTGACATGGCTTTTCAGTGCTATGGAGAGGCTCCTGACAGCAGATTTTCCCAATGCAATTTGTCTTTTGATTTCCTGGTTTCCTGGCTGAACCAAGTGTTCCTTGTGGAGCCAAGCACACTGAAGCTGTTAAAAATGTCAATCTCTTCACCTTCTATCATGATGCTGCCAAATGGCCTAGTGGTGAAAATCTTTATTTTCTTGATATTAAGCTTCAATCCATATTGAAGGCTGCAGTCCTTGACCTTCTGCTGCAAATGTTGCAGGTTCTCCTCAGTTTTGGTAAGCAAAGTTGTATCATCTGCATAACATAGTCTTCCTCCAGTCCTGATGCACACTCCACCTCATAGAGGCCAGCCTCCGGATTTCCTGAAACAACTTTTTTAATCCATGGATGTTGTTGTTGTTTTGTGCCCTTAAGTTGCCTGTGACCCACAGTGACCCTATGTAAAGCAGCTTTGAACCCTGCCCTGCCCTGAGCCAGTATCAGTAATTTTGACACACAAAACCCATTGTTCCAGTCACTCTATCAACCCAGCTCATATGGGCCTTCCTTCCTCTTCTGTGCTGTCCCTCCACCCTTCCAAGCATGATATCCTTCTCTAAGGACTGTTCTCTTTTGGTCACATGCACAAAGTTTGTGAGATGGAGCTTCAAAACCCTAGCCTCCAAGGAGAAACTTGGTTTCATACTCTCCAAGACAGATTAATCCATTAGCATTATTTTATTTATTTATCATTAAGGTACTTCTTTTTGACAGAAGTAATGTTTAAATTCTAAACTACTATCATATTTCTGGCATATACTTTTCTACCAGAGGAGAAATTTGGCTCAAAAAGGAACCATTTAATGCTTTCTTAACCTTAAGTAAAGGGTAAAAACCACTATGGAAACTAGCTTTATTATAGATTTCCATTCTGTGATTATTAAACAATTTCATTTTTTTAAAAAAAGTATAAATTTTATGCCTCTTTATAGCAACTTATAAAAATACTAACAAACTGCTATTGCCTATTATTATCACTCGTCTGTCAGTTTGTCTTAGTGTGGAGGCTTGCATGTTGCTGTGATACTGGAAGTTATTCCACTGGTGTTTCAAATACTGACAGGGTCAATCATTATAGTGAATAGGTATCAGTGGAACTTCTAAACTGGCCATCCACTTCTGAAATACCAGATCCTCAAAAACGCTATGAATAACAAGAATACTGTTGGACCTAGTGTCAGAAGAGGAGCCTTTCTGGTTACAAAGTTCTCAAAATGCAATTGGGAAAGAGCTACCTCCTCAAAGGGAGTTCTACTTTAATGATAAGGATGAAGCAAAATATTCTACATTTTCAACTCTATTTTATGCTTGTTAGAAATTTCTTTTTCCTTAAAGGCATCTTTCAAAAAAAAAAAAAAAAAGGCATCTTTCAAATTTCCATCCTCAGATATGTGTCCTTCTACTCCATGAGAGTTTACCTATTCTTTGACTTAAATTATAATTTTTCTATGACAACATATTTTCATCTCACTTGTTACAACACTAGCCTGATATGTACCATAGGATTTCTACTAAGACAGTCTTACTACCAAAATTCAAGATTATGTTTAAAAGTGGCTCCATATAAAGAGATGACTTATACAACATTTTATACTTAATTCCGGCATGTATAGTTCTCTCACCTATAAAAGGGTTTAATATTAACAATCACATCATAAGCATGTTGTAAAATTAGATAAAAAAATTCATGTAGTTTTGTGCTGTCAAGCTGATTCTGACTCCTAACGACTTTACAGGAAAAACAGAACTGCTTCACTAAGTTCTGATAATTGTAATCTTTAGCAGAATGCTAAAGTGGCTTGTAGGTTTGAACCATCTACTTTACAATTAGCAGTCAAGCTTTTAAACACTGTACTAACAAGGCTACGTACAGTACATGGTAAACATCATGAAGTACTTTAAAAAGTAACCATGCTGCTATACTCTACTGGATCCCATCTCGGTTTGATGCTTGATCAAGATCCTCATATTCATTCTCAGATTATGACATTTAGTCTCTCATTCCAATCTATGCTGTAACCATCTTTAGTGATTAATCTTCTAAAGACTTAATTTCAATTTGCCATATACTTGCTTAAATAGGAAATTATTTTTCAAATCACCAAAATAAAAAATTAGTTTTTAGATTAAATCCCAACTGTTTCTGTGTTCAATTACTATCCATCAAATAGCCTAGTGTACCTTTTTTGGTTAATTTTTAAAACACTCTATTTTATTATTTTTTGTGTGTGTACCATCAAATCAGATCTGACTGGTACAGGAAGATTGTCCCTTCTTCTCCAGCAGAGCATCTGGTAGATTCTAACTGCACACCTCTGGGATTACAGTACAGCTTTTTGCCACTAGCCCACCAGAGCTCCCTTAAAATTTTTTGTATGTTGTTGTTGTTATGTCTGTCAAGTTGCCTGTGACCCATAGCAACCCTGTGAACAAGAGCTATGCAGCCTGCCCTGTCTTGATACAGTCTCACTAATTCCGACACAACTTCCCCTATTGCCCCAGTCACTGCATCAATCCATCTCATCAAGGGTCTTCCTCTCCTGCGCTGCCCCTCCACCTTACCAAGCATGATGTCGTTCTCCACGATGTCGTGTCTCACCTGGCCACATGCCCAAAGTATGAGACTTAGTTTCAAGATTCTAGTCTCCAAGGAGAAACTTGGTTTCACCCTCTCCAAGACAGACCTATTTGTTTTCTGGGCAGTCCATGGTATGTTCAAGACTTTTCTCCAGGACCACAATCAAAGGCATCAATTCTCCTTAGTCACTGACCAGCTCTCTGATGCACAGCAAGTAAATGTGAAGTCCATAGCCTGCACTGGGCGCACCTTAGTCTTTAGATTGACATCACTGCTTTTCAGTACTCTGGAGAGCTCCCTGACAACCGATTTTTCCACTGCAATTAGTCTTTTGATTTCCTGACTACTGGAGCCAAGAGTGTTTATTGTGGAGCCAATCAAGCTGTAATCGCTGACAACCTCAATCTCTTCTCCACCTATCATGGTGCTACTAATTGGTCCATTGGTGAGAATCTTTGTCTTCTTGATGTTGAGCTTGAATCCATACTGGGTACTACAGTTCTTGACATTCTGCAGTAAGTGCTTCAGGTCCTCTCAGTTTCAGCAAGCAAGATTGTGTCATCTGCATAATTTAGGTTGTTGATGAGTTTTCCTCTCATCCTGATTACACATTCCTCCTCCTAAAGCCCTGCTTCCTGAATGATTGGTTCTGCATATAAACAAGATGCATCCCTGATGCATCCCTTTCCTAATTTTGAACCATGCAGTGTTGTCTGTTCTGTTCAGTTGTTTGAAAATGTTCAGTCTAATATACAATATATAAAACTGATGAGAAAAAGTGCTGCTCTAACTGAGAGGTCTTTCTTGGACACCTTTAAAGAACTCATATAAATGCTTCACACAGTTTAAAACTACTGCTTTAACACAAATTCTCCATTCCAATCAGACAGGTTGCTTTCCCAAATTTGTGAACTGTTTATGCTAAAGCCAATCTTTGTTGTTGCTGTTATGTACGGTTAAGCTGCTTGTGACTCACAGCGACCCCAATGTACAACAGCCCTGAAACTTATTCTATCCTGGGCCAACCTTAACGTCTCTGAAACACCTACCCCCACTACACCAGTCACTGAGTCAATCCATCTCATGTAGGGTCTTCCTCTAGTGCACTATTCCTCCACCCTCCCAAGAATGATGCTCACTTTTGAAGGACTGGCTCCTCATTGTCACATGCCCAAATTATGTTAGACAAAGCTTCAGAATCCTTTCCTCCAAGGAACAGCCTGGTCTCACCCTCTCTTGGACGAATCTGTACTCCTAGCAGTCCATGGTATATCCAATACTCTTATCCAGCACCATAGTTCAAAGGCATCAATTCTCTTTCAATCATCCCGAGCCACTGACCAGATTTCTGATGCATAGCAAGTAAATGGGAAGACCATGGCCTGGATCAGGCACCCTTTAGTGTCCAGACTGACATCGTTGCTCTTCAGTATTTTGTAGACGTCCCTGACAGTAGACTTTACCAATGTAATTTCCTGGCTGCTGGTGCTAAGAGTGTTGACTGTGGAACCAAGTAAAATAAAACTGTTAACTCTCTCAATCTCTTTACCATCCATACTAATGCTGCCAATTGGCCTAGTGGTGAGAATCTTTGTTTTCTTGATGTTAAGCTTCAATCCATATTGAAGGCTGCAATCCTTGACCTTCTGAAGGTCTGGACTATTTGAAGAATGTGGCATTAGGATTAGAGGAAGATTCATCAACAACATGCACAAAACCCTGCATGCAGAAAGTGAAGAGGACTTGAGGCACTTACAGAGCAAGATCAAGATTTACTCTTCCGTATGGATTATACTTGAACTGGAAAAAAATCCTTACAACTGAATTCATAAGCAACATCATGATAAATGGGAAAAAAATGAACTTGTCAATGATTTAATTCTAAAATGGAATCATGTTCAATGGAATCTAATGTACATCATGGAATCCACAACTGACAGCCATGGTAGCAGCAGTCAAGAAATCAAATGCTGTACAGCTTTCAGCAAATCTGCTGTCAAGGATCTATATAAAGTGTTAACAAGTAAAGATGCTGGTTCAAATACGGTGTATCTGACCTAAGCCATGGTGTATTTTCAATAGCTTCATACATGTTTATGAAAGTTGTACATAGAGTAAGAAAGTCTGTAGAAGAATTAGGGAGCTCTGGTGGCCTAGTGCCAAGAAACTGCACTGCATTCACAGAGGTACAAGGTTTGAATCTACCAGATGCTCTACAGAAGGAGGGGCAATCTCCTCCTGAACCAGTCAGATCCAATGTGACATTACACACACACAAATAATAAAATAAATTAAAAAAAAAAAAGTAAGTCTGCAGAAGAATTAAAGGCTCTGAATTGAGAAGTTCAGATGCTGGTAAAGGGTACTGAATGCAGCATGAAATGTCAAAAGAATGAATAACTCCATGTCAGAAGAAGTGCAGTCAGAGTGCTCCTTAGAGACAAGTATGGTGAAATTTCATCTCAAATCTTTTGGGGATGTTGTGAGGGCACCACTGGCCTTGTAAAAAGACATAATGATGGGAAAACATAGGATCAGTAAAAAAGATCCTAATGAGATGGGGCCCTAGAGACTATAATAATTAGTTTTAAAACAAGACACTAGAGGATGGTGCAGGATTAAGCAGTTCTGTTCTGCTGTATGTAGGGTTTCTATGAGTTGGAGCTGACTCAACAGCACCTAATAATTAACAACATGAAAGTGGCTAGTATTACTAAATTTTTGCTCTTAACACAGTCTGTAGATAATGTATATATAAAAATATATATAATCATTAATTCTCAAAATCATATATACTGGGTATAACCTCCAATTTATAGGTAAGAAAGTAGAAACTGAAAGACACTAAAAAAATTATTAAAGCCATCAAGTTGTCAAAGAATAAAACCAGTTAGATTAAAAGAAATTTGACTCCTAATGTTACATTTCATATAATACGATCAAGTGTTAGGAGATTCCCACTTTCCTCAAGGTTGTTGTTTGTTGTTGTTATGTGCTGTCAAGTCGTTTGCGACTCATAGGGACCCTATGTACAACAGCCCTAAATCCTGCTCTATCCTGTGCCAATTACACTGCCTCTGACACACCCATCCCAATTACCCTAGTCACTGAATCAATCCATCTCATAGAGGGTCTTCCCCTCCTGCGCCATTCCTCCACCCTCCCAAGCATGATGTCCCTCCCCAAGAACCTGTCCCTCCTTGCAACATACCCAAAGTATGTCAGACGAAGCCCCAGAATCCTTGCCTCCAAGGAGCATTCTGGTTTAACCCTCTCTAGGTTGAATCTGTTTTCTTGGCAGTCCATGGAACATTCAATACTCTTCTCCAGCACCACAGCTCAAAGGCATCAATTCTCCTTTTGTCCTCCCTAGTCACTGTCCAAATCTGATGCATAACAAGTGATTGCAAGTATCAGGTGCACCTTACTCTCCAGAGAGACACCGTTGCTCTTGAGTACTATAGAGAGGTCCCCAACAGCAGACTTTCCTGTCGCAATACATTTTTTTTTATTTCCTGGCTGCTGATGCCAAGAGTGTTGACCCTGGAGCCGAACAAACTGAAGCTGTGAACAATGTCAATCTCTTCGCCATCCATCCCGATGCTACCAATTGGTCCAGTGGTGAGAATCTTTGTCTTCTTGACATTGAGCCTCAGTCCATACTGAAGGCTGCAGTCCTTGACCCTTTGCAGCAAGTGCATGAGGTCCTCCTCGGTTTCAGCAAACAGGGTTGTATCATCTGCATAAAACAGATTGTTAATAGCTCTTCCACCAATCCACTTCTCCTCATAGAGCCCAGCCTCCCGAATAATCTGCTCTGCATACAGGTTGAAAAGGTATGGAGATAGGACACATCCCTGGCATACACCCTTCCCAATTCTGAACCATGCAGTGTTACCCTTCTCTGTTCTGATAACTGCCTCTTGGTCCAAGTATAGGTTTAGCATTAGCACGATTAAATGTTCTGGGATTCCCATTCTTCTCAGAGTCAGCCACAGTTTGTAACGATCCATACAGTCAAACACCTTTGCATAATCAATGAAACACAGACATTCTTCTGGTATTCCCTGCTTTCAGCTAAGATCCATTTAACATCAGCTACAATATCCCTAGTACCACAACCCCTTCTAAACTCAGCCTGGACTTCTGGCAATTCTCTGCTGATGTGCTGTTCCAGTCGTTTTTGGATAATCTTCAGGAGAATCTTGCTTGCATGTGAAATCAATGATATTGTTCTGTAGTTTCCACACTCTGTTGGGTCACCCTTCTTTGGAATAGGAACAAATATAGATCTCTTCCAGTCAGTTGGCCAAGTGGTTGTTCTCCAGATTTCTTGGCACAACTTGGTGAGCACATCCAGGGCAGCATCTGTTAGCTGAAATACATCAACTGGTATACCATCTATCCTCAAGGTTAGCCACAATTAATTGTAATCCACACAGTCAAAAGCTTTTGCAGAGTCAATGAAACACAGACATTCTTCTGGTACGTTCTGTTCTCTGCCAAGATCCATCTGACATTGGCAATAATGCCTCTAGTGCCATGATCTCTTCTAAACCAAGCCTGTATTTCTGGTACTTCTCTATCAATGTATTGTTCAAGTCTTTTCTGGATAATCTTCAGCAGGATTTTACCAGTGTGTGTATTAGTGATATTGTTTGTTAACTTCCACACTGTCAGGTCACCTTTTTGGAATGGGAAAAATATGGATCTCTTCCAGTCAGTTGGCTAAGCAGCTGTCCACTTGGCATAACTTGGAGAGCACATGCAGGGCAGCATCTGTTTGCTGACATACGTCAATTGGTATTCCATCAATTCCTGGGGCTTTATTTTGTGCCAAGTCCTTAAGAGCAGCCTGTACTTCCTCCTTTATAAACATTGCCTCCTGGTCATATGTTGTTTCTTATAATTCTTCTGTGTCAGCCAATCCAATTCTTTTTGGTACAATGACTCTGGATACTCTGTCCATCTTCTTTTAATGTTTCCTCAATCATTCAATATTCTGCCCACAACATCCTTAACACGTTGCTGCACACTTTTAAACTGACAACCGTGCTTAGAAAGTTGTTTTTTTTTAAAATGTATTACCATCATTTGCGGCAACGTGTTAAGCACTGCAACTCGTGGCTTGAATTTATTCTTTAGTTCTTTCAGCTTAAGAAATGATGAGTGACTTCAGCTCTTTTGATTTTCCAACTCCAGTTCCTTGTACATTTCATTATAATATTTTGCCCTGTCTTCCCGAGTGTCCATTTGAAATCTTCTATTCAGCTCCTTAACGTCTTGATTTCTTTCCTTTGCTCTGGCTTCTTGCAGGCTAGGATTTTGAAACTCTGCCTCACTTACTTTGGGCACGTGGTTAGGAGAGATTTGTTTTTGGAGGACAACAAGCTCAGAAGGGTGGAGGGACAGTGCAGGAGAGGAAGATCCTGGATGAGATGGATTGATAACAGTGACTGGGGCAATGGGGGTTGGTGTGTCAGATTTGGTAAGAATGGCTCAGGACAGTGAAAGGTTCAGAGCCACTGTTCATAGGGTCGCTATGCATCGCAGGTGACTCAACTAATAACATTCTGTGACAGGTCTGGAAGCAGGAGTGGCATCCACTGCCTAAACAACATGCCTCTGGAAACACTATGAACTTTGATAAATGTCGACAGTTGTTATAGGGGCTTCAGGCCTTTTGCTTATAAGTCGTGCTTGACTCAAAGGCAATAAACAACGTTACATTAAAAGATTTGTTTTAGAATTAAATAAAGAATACCCACGAGTCAAAAGGAATGCATTTTACCTCTGCATTTCCGATGTTTTTGTTGCTGTGTGCCATCAAGTTAGAACTGTGTCATAGCTGACCCTCCAGGGGTCACTCAAAGGCTGTGAAAAGCATGGGAGATTATCCATCTTTCTTTAGTAGACTAGCTTGTTAATGCAAACTACCTGCCTTTGCGTGGCAGTGCAACTCCTTACCCACTAGGACACAGAAACTCCTTGCATTTTCCAGATGTTTATCTTTGAGTTGTGGTATTTCTAGGTGAAGAAACAGATTCATCCAGAGAGGGTGAAATCAGGCTGCTCCCTGGAGACAAATATTCTGAAGCTTCATCTGACATACTTTGGTCATGTTGCAAGGAGGAACCAATCCTTGGAGAGGGACATCATGCTTGGGAGGGTGGAGGAACAGAGCAAGAGAGGAAGACCCTAGAAGAGATGTATTGACTCAGTGACGGGGGTAATGGGGGTAGGTGTGTCATAGACAATAAGGTTGGCTCAGGAAAGAGCAGCGTTCACAGCTGTTGCATACAGGATTGATAAGAGTCACAAGCAACATAACATAACAACACCTAACAGAAACAACAACAACATTAAATCTTAATGAAAGGTTTATGACAATGATGAAGGGGCATAGTAAAAATACCTTTATAACAATCCAGAGAAAATATTTTCTATGGAAAAAGAGAGATTCAAAATAAAATAAGAGTATTACCAGTTTAGGGAGCACAGAACACCAATTCTAAAATTCTTTAGATCACAGTCTTGGTTTTGATAATATAATAAAAGGACAACCATTAAGAGAGCTAAAGATATATCATGAACTGTGATACAGAGCCAAAGCAAGAGACTATGGTCTACATCATTATTTCACCCTTCACTAGCATAGTCTTAAAAAGATTTGTAAAGTAGCATTTGCAAAGAAACTAGTTTACCAATGTACCCTATTTGTTGTTGTTGTTATGTGCCGTTGAGTCGCTTGTGACTCACAGTGACCCTATGTACAACAACAGCTCTAAACTCTGCTCTGTTCTGTGCCAATCTCACTGCCTCTGACACACTCACCCCGACTGCCCCAGTCACTGAATCAATCCACCTCATAGAGGGTCTTCCCCTCCTGCACCTGCCCTCCATCCTGCAAAGCATGATGTCTCTCTCCAAGGACCAGTCTCTCCTTACAACATGACCAAAGTATGTCAGACGAACTCTCAGAATCCTTGCCTCCAAGGAGCAGCCCGGTTTAACCCTCTCCAGAATGAATCTGTTTGTTTTCTTAGCAGTCCATGGCACCCTCAGCACTCTTTAAAGCTCAAAGGCGTCAATTCTCCTTCCGTCCTCCCTGGTCATTGTCCAGCTCTCTGATGCATAACAAGTGATTGCAAAGACCATGGCCTGTACCAGACACACCTTAGTCTCTAGAGACACACCGCTGCTCTTGAGTAATTTAGAGAGGTCCCTAAAAGCAGACTTTCCCATCGTAATATGTCTTTTAATTTCCTGGCTGCTGGTGCCAGGAGTGTTGACTGTGGAGCCAAGCAGACTAAAGCTGTGAACAATCTCAGTCTCTTCACTGTCCATCCTGATGCTGCCAATTGGCCCAGTGGTGAGAATCTTTGTCTTCTTGACATTGAGCCTCAATCCATACTGAAGGCTGCAGTCCTTGACCCTCTGCAGCAAGCACTTCAGGTCCTTCTCAGTTTCAGCAAGCAAGGTTGTGTCATCTGCATAACGCAGATTGTTAAAAGATCTTCCACCAATCCTGACACGACACTTCTCCTTATAGAGCCCAGCCGACCGGATAATCTGTTCTGCATACAGGTTGAAAAGGTATGGCGACAGGACACATCCCTGGCGTACGCCCTTTCCAATTTTGAACCAAGCAGTGTTCCCTTGCTCTGTTCTGACGACTGCCTCTTGGTTCAAGTATAAGTTTCTCATTAGCACGATCAAGTGTTCTGGGATTCCCATTCTTCTCAGAGTCAGCCACAGTTTGTTGTGGTCCACACAGACAAATGCCTTTGCATAATGAATGAAGCACAGATAGACAATCCTCTGGTACTCTCTGCTTTCAGCCAATATCCGTCTGACATTAGCTACAATATCCCTAGTACCACGATCCCTTTTAAACCCAGCCTGGACTTCTGGCAGTTCTCTGTTGATGTGCTGTTCCAGTCGTTTTTGGATAATCTTCAGCAGAATCTTGCTTGCATGTGAAATTTGTTTTAAAGCCGCAATTAAAACAACAACAGCAACAAAAATCCAAGGTAAGACAACAATGGAAGAGATAAAATGGAATTGTTTTAAAAAGGAACAAAGAATGGAGAAAATTGAAAAAGAATGAGAATTCAGGTCAAATATACTTAGTAAATTATACTTAACTAAAGTAAAGAAATTAATTAATGCAAAACAACTATGAGAAAAATCTTTTAGAAATATATGTTTAATCGTCAAAACAACTATGAGATATCCTCTCACCCCAGTAAGAACAGCAAAATTTAACAGAACAGCAAACATCAAATGCTGACAAGATTGTGGAGAAACTGGAACCCTTATTCACTGTTGGTGGAACTGTAAAATGGTGCAACCACTATGGAAAGCTATATGGCACTTTTCTCAAAAAATTCCAAAGAGAAGTATCTTTTGACCCAGCAATTCCACTACTGGGAATGTACCCTTAAGAAACCAGAACTGCCACTCACGCAACTATAAGCACACCCATGTTTCTTGTGGCTTTGTTCACAACAGCAAAGAGTTGGAAACAACCCAAGTGCCCATCAATAAACGAATGGATAGAGAAGCTGTGGTATAGTCACACAATGGAATACTACACTGCATTGAAAACCAAGCAATTAATGAAATATTATTCAAAATGAGTGACCCTGGAGGACATTATGCTGAGTGAAATATCTCAGTCATAAAGGACAAATACGGTATAGCGCCACTGTTGTAAAATGGACTCACACAGGAGTTGAGGGGAGAATGAGAAAAGCTGGATAAATTATATATACTGCATTGAAATAGATGAGGAAGAGAACTGTTTAAAAGGGATACATGATTAGATATTATTGTCATGACATGAGTCCAGAATGAAGGCTGAATAGTGGAGTGGACTTTGAGGCAGGGATTGTATAACAATGAAAAAATTTTTTCTTTTACTTTTGAAAAAGAAGAGCTAATTGGGGGGAAGGGGTGGTGGGCAGGGAGAAAAGTGCAACAATGAATGAATGGAAATCCAAAGTCTATATAAACTTTCATTAAAATTAATAAAAATAAAGAAGTCACACAGGCAAAAAAAAAATAAATCAATACTTACTATTGAATTACTATGCAAAGCTATAGTCCAATAAATTTGAAAACCCAGAGAAACTAGACATATTTTAAAAAGGAACAAAGAATGGAGAAGATTGAAAAAGAATGAGAATTTGGGTGTTGGCATGGACACATGTAGAACACTATATCAGACCCATGAGCAAAGAAGAAATTGAGCAGGTGCTAAAAAACTTCCCTACAAAGGAAGACCTGAGCCAGATGGTATCATGGCTAAATTCTACCCAACATTCAAAGAAGATCTATCAGCAATTCTTTTTAAATTATTTCAAATATTAGAAAAAGAAAGAACACTCCCAGAGACATTCTATGACTCAAGAATCACTCAACTACTAAGAAGTCATGTGGGAAAGATTGATGGGCTCCTCCTTAAAGATATACAGCTTAAGAAACAGAGGGATTTCATGGCTCAGGATCAACTCCAAACTGTGGGTTTGTCTTCCAGCTTTTACTGTATATACTGATAATATTCCTCTCTTACTTCACAGAAAATAGATGCAGAGGAAATTGAACAATATTGTGGATTAACAGACAACTCCCAGAACTCTGCCTGTGCCTACATTCTTTTTTACCAGGCTCAAGACTGAGCATTTATTTCCCTTAAAACTTATAGAGTCTTAGTATTTAAGTGCCCCTAACCCTTCCAATAACATTTAGTTTTCTTTTTAGCTTTTAAAAAAAGAAATTAATGATAATTAACTTACTTTCACTAAAAAAGAATTCAGTATTATTTAGTAATGTTGTTGTTGTTGTTATGTGCCGTCGAGTCGCCTGCGACTCATAGCGACCCTACGTACAACAGCCCTAAACTCCGCTCTGTCCTGTCCCAATCGCACTGTCTCTGACACTCCCATCCCAATTATCCCAGTC
>NW_006400076.1:1347928-1372037 GCF_000299155.1 Elephantulus edwardii
CCAGGAAGAGTGCAAACGGTCATTGCAAAGACAGAAGAGGAAGAAAAGACCAAAATGGATGTCAGAAGAGACTCTGAAAATTGCACTGGAGCGCATTGAATTATTTAGTAATACTTAGTTTTATAGTAGACAATATTGCAAAGAATGAGAATTTCCAAATACTTCAATTGCACTCAAGCAAAAACTGCATATAGACCAAGAGGCAATCATCTAGACAAAACAAACGGATACGGTGCTAAAGACAGATGTATGTCAGGGCTGTATCCCTGCACCATACTGAACACATGAAAAAACCCTGTTTGCCGACAATGAACAAGACTTGGAGTACTTACTGACGAAGACAAAGATTACAACTTTCAGTATAGATTACGTCTCAACATCAAGAAATAAAAATCCTCACAACTGGACCATTAAACAATCTGATAAATGGAGAAAAGATTAAAGTTGTTAAGGATTTAATTTAACTTGGACCCACAATCAACACCAATGGAAGCTGCAGTCAACAAATTAAAACACATCCTGGAAAATTTGCTATAAAAGCTCTCTTTACAATGATAGAAAGCAAAGATGTTACTTTGAGGAATAAGATGCCCTGACTCACATAATGGTATTTTCAATTCTTTCATATCTAAGTGAAAGCTGAACAATGAATAATGAAGACCAAAGAAAAACAGATGCATTTGAATTATGATGTTGGCAAGCAATACTGAATATACTATAGACTGCCAAAGAATAAATTTGTCTTCAAAGAAGTATATGGAGACTGCTTCTTAGTCACCAGGAAGGCAAGATTTCATCTCATGTACTGAGGACATATTATCAGGAAGGATTAGTCTCTGGGAAATGTGTCCTATTTATTAAAGCAGTGGGTCAGTGATCAAAAGGAATACACTTCAATGAAATGTACTAATGCAATGACTTTTACAATGGGTTTAAAATAAGCAATAACTGAAAGGTTGATGCAGGAATACACAGTGTTTCATTCTGCTGTCTACAGAGTTGCTATGAGCTGGAGTCAACACAGTGGCACTGTAAGTACAATAAAATGCTGTGAACAATTCCTTTTCTTCCTCAGGGTAAATTGAAGAACAGATATTACAACATTAGTACTGGTGGCTACTGGATAGAGTTGCACTGCTAACTCAAAGGACGGCAGTTCAAATCCACCAGTTGCTCCCTGGGAAAAAGATGAGCAATCTCCTCCTGCTGACTTATAGATAAAGCCTTGAAAATCTCACTAGAGGATCAGCTCTAAGTCCATTCCAACCTGATGTCAATGATTTTAGCAGTAACAAAAGTAATTTTTGTTTACTCACCTAACCTTAGAGAGTTAACTAAAGACCCTTTCTTTTAAAAAAACAGAATAAAAATTAACTCCTCACTGATAAATTTTATTTTTTATTGTGACTGCAACAAAAGAAGAGGGCAAAGAAAAAGATTAAAAGAGTAGGAAAAAAGAGGTGAAGAAAGAAGGGAAGGAAGGAAAGAGGAAGAAGGCAGGCAGAAAAACTGATTAATGATTCAAAATATTAAGATAACCATATGATTCTTTCAAAGAATCATCATGGAATAAATTTATCAGACATAATGTGAAAAACTCCATTATTAAAACTACAGCTGCTGTGTATTTTAATGAAATAAAGAATACAATTAAAAAATTCTTCCAAGGCATTGGTATGGACAATGAGAAATGAATTAAGATGTGTCATTAAAGTGCAAAAGTTATATGGACAGTGAAATCTGTTACAGTGAGCATTTGCCAGCAAACGTGACCATAAAAAATTACCTTTATCACTTAAAGACATTACCCTTTAAGATCAAGAAGCTTTACATCCATTCATTCTCCAAGTAAAAATAGTGGTAATAGCCTAATTAACCTTTATCCCTTTGAAGTTCATCCTTGGAGACAGCATCAGCACAGATATCAAAGAACTTCTGTAGAGTGTCAACTTGTCTACATAAGATGTCTCTAAAAGTTTCCATTTCAGCCAATTTTTCACGTAAACTGTGGCCTTTCTACAAAACACAAAACAGGGAGGGAAGATTGAAAGGAGGATGAAACACAAGTAAAAAAAATTATATTTATTCATTATTTGGTCCTTTCAATGTTTGTACCTAACTACTGGAGGTATAAGGTAACTGAAGCTCATATAAATAAAGTTCATTGTGGTATTATTGGGAATAGACTTAAACATAATAATGTAAAGGCTTAGTAATGATAAACTTGAAACAAACAAGAAAACACAAACTCTTGACATTTTTCTAATATGAAAGTCAATATTTCCAGAAGAAAACTGTCAGAAAAAAAACATTTCTATTGACCTTTTAAAGAAATGGTGAATGACTGCTAAGGGTACATGTTATCCAGAAGTCTCTGCTTTTATGGCAACTGAGCTATTTTAAAGTTCTTTTTTTCTAAAAAAGGGAAATAAGTGTTGCCCAGCCGATATGTTATTCTGTGAATGATTTAACATACTTAATTTTATGTTCTTCATTGTTTTCTTTGAACTACTTTTCTTCTTTACATCTAATATTGTTAATGGAGGAAATCTTTGAAATATGGTTATCTGATTTATGTGAGTGGATTTTATCTCTTCAATAAAATATTACTCTACAAAAATCTCAAATAAATCATACTGCAGAGAAGTTATTTCAAAACCACAGCCAAATAAATCTGGTTCACAACATCCAAAACTAAACTAAATGTATGTTGTCTTTATTAATCACACTGCAAACCTTGAATGAAGAGGTGGATGTTGCAGAATAGCCACTTGCTCCAGACACCAGTGACACCATTGAGCCATGTCGGCGAAGGCTGGATTCAGAGCCATATCCAGATTCAGTCTGAAAAGAAAGCAAACTATGTAACACATTTTTAGAAACACATAAAAAACATTTCTTTGCACTAATAAGGTTATTATACAAATACTTAAGTTTAAACTCAAAACTGCTGAATCAATTCTGACTGATAGACACCCTCCAATGGTTTCCAAGGCTGTAAATCACAATGCGAAGAATGCTCATCTTTCTCCCAAGGAGCTGACGGTGGACTGAAACAAGCCTTTGGGGTTGCAGCTTTTGATTTATCAGTGCAGCAATCACCTACAGGGCAACTGAGCCTTTCATTTAAGCATTTGTTGTGTACTGTTAAGTTGGGACCAACCCACAGCTGACTCTCCAGCATGTTTCAGAAGCAGTAAATCAATCACATTGCCTATCTTTCTCCTGTTGAGCAGCTGGTGTCTTTGATCATGAGCCTTTGGGAGGGCAGCGAAGATCCCTACCCATTAAGCCACCAGAGCTCCAACTTAATGGCAATTTAATTTTGAAATTTACTGAATACCTATGACACACTGGGCTGTTGTTCTTAGGTGTCACGGAATCAGTTGTGACTCATAAGGCCTTTATGTACAATTGAATAGAATACTCCTCAATCCTACACAATCCTTACAATTGTTGTTATGTCTGAGTCCATTGCTGCAACCACTATCAGTCCATTTCCCTAAAAGCCATCTCACTCTTAAATGCTGACCCTCTAACTTTACCAAGCATGATGTACTTCTCCACTAACTGTTCCTGCCTGGTAATGAGTACAGAGTACATGAGACAAAATTTCACCGTTATTTTCCTTGGACGAAATGCTCCTTAGAGGAGCATTCTGACTGCACCTCTTCCAAGACAGATGGCAGTCCATCATATGTATGTTTAATATTCTTCACCAACAGTATAATTTGAAAATTAGTGATCTTTCTTTGGTTTCCTTATTCACCATCTATCTTTTACAGGGCTATTGGTGAGTGGTTAACACCACAACTTGGGTCAGATGCACCTTAGTATTTAAAGTGACATTTCGGGGTTTTGTTTTTCTTTTTTAAATTTTTGTTGTACTATCAAATTGGATCTGGCTGGTACAGAAGGAGATTGTCCCTCCTTCTCCAGTAGAGCATCTGGTGGATTTGAACCGTTTATCTCAGGAATTGCAGTGCAGCTTCTTGCCACTAGGCCACCAGAGCTCCCTGAAATCTTTGTTTTTTAACACTTGATTTCTTGACTGTTGTTCCCATGGGCACTAACTGTGAATCTAAGTAAAATGAGTCTTCAATATTTTCATTTACCTTATACTGTTAATTGGTTCAGTTATGAGGCTTTTTTTTTTAAAAAAAAGGTATAAATTATACTGAAGGCTATTGTTGGTGATCTTCATCAAAGATGAAGTATTTCAAGTCAGCAAGCAAGGTTGTGCCTTTGAGTTATGGTGTTAGTGAAAAATGTGATCATGGACTCCTAGGATAACCGACAACTGTATCCTGGAAGATATATAATAAGAGTAATCCTCAGAAGCAGATTTTCTGCTATTCGAGACCTCTTCAGAGTGTTAAAGAAGACTGACAATGATGTCAATCTAGAGATGAAGATACACCTGATCCAGGCCATGGTCTTTGCAATTACTTGCTACTCCTCAGAGAGCTGGATAGTGACTAAGGGTGACAGAAGAAGAACCGATGCCTTTGAGTTGTGGTGTTGGAGAAGAGTACTGAACACACCTAGGACCGCCAAGTCTTGGAGAGGGTGAAAGCAGGCAAAGATTTTAAAGCTCTGTTTCATATACTTTGAGCATGTGGCCAGGAGGGACCAGTCCTTGAAGAAGGACATCATGCGTGGAAGGGTGAAGGGACAGTGCAGGAGAGGAAGACTCCAGATGGGATGGATTGACACAGTGTAATAGGAACAGATGTGTCAGAGACAGTGAGACTGGCTCAAGATAGAGCAACGTTCAGAGCTACTGTGCATAAGGGTTGCTATGAGTTGTGGTCGACTCAATGACACATAACAATAACCCTCAAAAGTGAGGATGGTCACTTTTGACATTATCAGGAGAAACCAGTGCATGAAAAATGTATCATGACTGGTAAAGTAGAGCATCAGCAAAAAAAGATAGGCCCTCAAGGAGATGGACTGACACAGTGAGTCCAACAATGCATCCATACAAAGTAGTGATTTTACGGGTGGCCCAGGACTAAGCAGTGACACCTAACAACAATAGCTAACTAAGACAGGGACCAAATTTGATCTTCAGAATGGTAGCATCTGCATCTGCTGGAAGCTTGTTAGAAATGACCACTTATCAAAACCTCTGGGAAACAGCCAAAGAAGTAATCAGAAATGAATTTATAGCAATAAGCAAATACATCAAAAAGCAGGAAAAAATAATCAATGACTCTCTAACTCAACATCTCCAACAAATTGAAAAAGAACAGCAAGAAAACCCAACACTCTTTAAAAAAACTAAAATTACAAAAATTGGACAAAAATAAATGAAATGAAAACAGAAAAACAATTGAAACTATCAACAAAACTAGGAGTTGGTTCTTTGAAAAGGTCCATAAAATTGACAGACCCCTAGCAAAACTCACAAAGGAAAAGACAAAATCTGAATAAAAGATGAAATGAGCAATGTCACAAGAAAACCAACTAAAATAAAAAGGCTAACAATGGAATATTATGAAAAACTATACTCAATGAAAACCTAGAGGAAATGGACAAATACTTAGAGATTCACAACCTACCAAAATGACAAACAGAAATTGAACACCTTAGGAGACCCATTACAATTACAAAAGAAGAAATTGAAAAGGTAATAAAACAACTTCCAGCAAAAAAAAAAAGCCCTGGACCAGATGGTTTTACAAGTAAATTTTATCAAACATTCAGAGAAGAACTGTCACCAATTCTACATAAACTCAGAAAACAGAAAACGATTAAATTCTCCCAGATTCATTCTATGCAGCAAACATATCCTTGACACCAAAGCCAGGTAAAGACACCACCAAAACAGAAAACTATAGGCCAATATCTCTCATGAACATAGATGCAAAAATCCTGAATAAAATCCTGGCCAATAGAATCCAATGACACATCAAAAAAAAAATAATTCACCATGACCAAGTGGGATTCATAACAGTAAACAAGGATGTTTCAACATAAGAAAACCAATCAGTGTACTTCATCACAATAACAAAATAAAGAACAAGAACCACATGATCCTATCAATTGATGCAGAAAAGACCTTTGACAAAATATAACACCTATTCTTGATTAAAACACTCAACAAAACAGGATTAGAGGGGAATTTCCTCAACATAGTAAAAAGTTTATACACAAACCTGAGAGCCAACATTTTTCTCAATGGAGAGAGACTAAAGGTATTTCCTTTGAGAACAGGAACTAGGCAAAGATGCCCAATATCACTTCTCCTATTCATTATTGTATTAGAAGTCTTAGCAGTAGCAGTAAGAGAAGGAAATAAATAGATATCCAAATTGGCAAAGAAGAGGTAAAATTATCTTTCTATGAAGATGATATGATAGTATATTAGAAAACCCTAAAGACTCAGCAAGAAAACTACTGGACATAGTTGACCAATTCAGCAAGGTGGCAGGATACAAAAATCAACTGGATTTCTCTATAGTGAGAAGACAATACAGAGCTGGAGCTAACAATAACAATACTTTTTTACAATAGCTAATCACAAGATTAAATTACTTGGGAATAAATCTAACCAGAAGCACAAAGGATCTATTCAAAGACAATTACAGAACCTTACTACAAGAAACAGAGACCTGGAGAAATAAAGAATATACCTTGCTCATAGTTAAGAAGATTCAATATTGTGAAAATGAAAATACTACCAAAAGCATTTTACATGTTCAATGCAATCCCAAGAGAAATACCAATTCCATTCTTCAACAAGATGGAAAAGGCAATCTCCAGTTTCATCTGGAATGGGAAGAGGCCCCAAAAAAGCAAAGCATTCCTTGAAAAGAGAAACAAGGTAGGCGACATCTCACTCCCTGATTTCAAATCTTACGACACTGCTGTGTTGGTCAAGACAGCGTGGTACTGGTACAAGAGACACAGAGATCAATGGAATAGAATTGAGAACCCAGAAATTAGCCCATACCTATGGACAACTGATTTTTCATGAGGAGATGAAATCAGTTAAGTGGGGAAATGACAGTCTATTAACAAATGATGTTGGCAAAATTGGAAAACCATCTGCAGAAAACTCAAGCAAGATCCACACATCACTTCATACACAAAAACCAACTTAAAGTGGATCAAGGACCTAACCTAGGACTAAAACCAAAGACTACAAACTTCTTTAAAGAAAAACTTGGAACAACTTTAGATGTCTGAATCCACAACAATAACAGTCTTCCAAACATCCTGAAAAACCTACAACCAGGAGAAGATAAAATAGATGGATGGGACCTTCTAAGAATCAAATCCCTATGCATATCCAAAACCTTCCCCAACAGGGTAAAAAGTAAAGACACAGACTGGGAAAAAAATATTTGGTAATGACACGTCTGATAATGGACTTATAATCTACAACTTTTAGAATACTTGAGAACTACAACAAGATAAACAATGCAACTGCAAAATGGGCACAGGATATGAACAGACATTTCACCAAAGAAGACATTCAGATGGCCAACAAACAAATGAAGAAATGTTCAAAATCCCTAGCTCTAAGAGAGATGCAAAGCAAAACAACTATGAGATTAGCAAAATTTGACAGAACAGCAAACAAAGGTTGTGGAGAAATTGGAACCCATATTCACAGCTGGTGGGAGTGTAAAATGGTGCAAACAATAAGGAAGGCTGTATGGTACTTTCTCAAAAAGTTGGAAATATTAAAAAAAAAAGAAATAATAGAGGTGACATCACAAAAGAACTTGATGAAATTAAATTGATAATATTGGAATACTATGAAAAGCTATACTTGGATAAATTTGAACACCTAGAGGAATTGGAAAAGTTCTTTGAAACCCATGCCCATTCTCAGACTTACAACTGACTTTCCCAATGTAATTCATCTCTTGATTTCCTGGCTGCTGATACCAAGAGTGTTGTTTGTGAACCCAAGCTGTTAACAATCTCAATCTCTTCACCATCCATCATAATGCTGCCAATCAGCATAGAGGAGATAATCTTTGTCTTCTTGACATTGAGCCTCAATCCGTATTGAAGGCTGCAGTCCTTGACCCTCTACAGCAAGCACATCAGGTCCTTCTCAGTTTCAGCAAGCAGGATTGTGTCATCTGCATAACGCAGATTGTTGATGATTCTTTCATCAATTCTGATGCCACACTTCTCCTCATACAACACAACCTCCTGGATAATCTGTCCTGTATATAGGTTGAAAAGGTAAGGAGATAGGACACATCCTCAGAGATTTTGAGGATGGTGCAAGACAGCACAAGGTTTAGTTTTGTTGGTCATAAGGTTGTCTAAGTTGTAGTTGACTCAAAGACATCTAATAACAAAACCCACCACCACCCACCATTTCCCCAACCTAGACATTTAATGTAAGTTGGATCATACAATATTTGTACTTTTGTGTATTACTAATTTCACTTAGTATAAAGTTTTCAAAATTTATCCATGAAGAAGCATGTATTTAAAACTTCATTTCTTACATTGAAAAAAAAAGTTGGAAATAGAAATACCATTTGATCTAGCAATTTCATTACTGGGAATATACCCTAAAGAAACCAGAATTGCCAACCAAGCAGATATATGCACACTCATGTTTATTATTGATTTGTTTACAATGGCAAAGAGTTGGAAACAACCCAAGTGCCCATCAACAAAAGAATGGAGAAGCTGTGGTATCTTCACACAACGGAATAGTATGGTGCATTGAAAAAAACAAGGAAGTAATGAAATACTATACAAAATGGGTGACCCTGGAGGAAAGGGACAAATACTGCATAATGCCACTGTTTTAAAACAGGACTGGCATCAGGGTTGGGGGTAATCTAAGAAAAGAGGGGATAAATAACATATACTGCATTGAAACATGAGGAAGCGAACTATTTGAAAGGATATATGATTAGGTATTATTTTCATGACAAGAGTCCAGAATGAGAGCTTCATGGGGGAGTAGACTGGGGGGGGGATTGTATAATAATGAAAGGGAAGGGTGGGGTTTTTTGTCTTTTTTTTTTGTTTTTTGGTTTTGTTTTTTTTTTAATTTTCAAAGAAAAACCAACTGAGGGGAGAGATGAGCAGGGAGGAAAATGTGCAACAATGAATGAATGGAAATCCAAAGTCTCTATAAACTTTCATTAAAATTTCAATAAAAAAAGAAATGCAGAAATGAGAACTCTACCCTAAATCTACTGAATCAGAAAATACCTTTTATTAAGATTTGTCAGGTAATTAAAATGTACATTAAAGTCTGTCAAGAACAATCTCACAACACAAGTGTGGTAGCCAGGGTACTTAATGATGACCTATATCAACAACTACTTTAAAATTAAGCTAGCACTTTTTTAACTACTTAAAAAGATGAGCTTAGTCACAACTTTTCACTAAGAGAGTATTTTAATAGTAACGAGCTCTACGTAAAATTATTTGGAATTAAAATATAGTTCCTAATACATCTGCTTTAAGATATCATAAAAAAATTACTTTAAAAAACCCAAAAAAACCCTTCCCAAAGTATTTACTATTTGTAAACAGTATTCTTTCTACATATGCTTTTGCATAAACACAAAATGCCACTAGATTCAAGGAAATGCTTGACATCTTCCTATAAAGTATAAGGTTTATTCAAGAATATTACAGTGATGAGACCGGCTTTATATTAAAATACAGATTTTTCTTTTTAAAGAACAATCTTTTGGCCACCAGAGGGAGTATGTAGGACTTTTCAAATTGTCAACTACTGGGAAAGTGGATCCAAAGGTTACTATAGGTCAAAGAGCAATAGTAACCTTTACACTAATTTCTTTACAAGTTATCTACTTTGACTTTCTGATAATAGGTAAGAGTATTAGAAATCAAAGTTATGAATTCAACAATACACTCAAAAAGTCTAAAATCTGTCTTGAAAAGCAAAGACAGTTAAATTTTATAGTTTGGTTTCACTGGGTAGGAGGCAACTTACATATTAGTTTTACACAACCTGTTCATCATCTGATTTATATTCTAAAAACAGTGGCATAAAATGTAGTCAGAAGGTTAGATTTCTGAAATATTTCTTCTGAAAAAAATGTATTCCTTTTCCTAATAACACTCTCTAGCAAGAAACACAGCAAAGAAATTCAAAGGGAAATTAGGTAACTTCCCCATGGTGTCAAAATTTCTAGTTGTTAGTGTCACAGGCTCCATTACTTTCCTACCCCCATCCTTCACTAAACTCCATTATCTTCTCACTTTCAATTACAAGGAGAGATTACAAGGTAAAAATAATATTAACATAAGAATGGTAGAGGTTATTTCTAAAACAGCAATTATAAAATCCATAACAAAACAAATAAGCTAAATTATTACCAAACAGCTCCTTCAATATTATTATTTCAAAGAAAATCACAAGAAAAGCAAAACATTATACATAATGCCTTCAAATGAGATATATGACTTGCGTACATCTCACCTGAAGGTTAAAGAACTTGCTTTTCTGTGAACTTTCGAGTTGTAAAACAGCCCAGTGGTAGATGAAATTTGCTCCAGAACTTAAGAAGCATAAATGACATAGCTGAGCCTCTAAATCTTGTGGTTCCTAACCTGTACACTATAACAGACAAAGTGCTAGTCTATAGGCCTTTTATTGTAAGAACCACCTTCCCTCTGTAACTTGATTTGTGCCACTACTAGAACCTCTACTCGGAATATTATTGCTTGTTAATTTTTGACTCATGTACTTTTAACTTGTTAGTTAAATTTGTGTCTTCTAGGTTGCAACACCCCCATGATACATCTTCAAGGATAGGAACATGTATGGCTAAGCACAATTAATAACAGTGCATCTAAATTCCAAAATCAATCTCCATAATAGTCTATGTGTTTCCTCCTGCCAAAGGGGCCCTTTAGAGTAGGGAGAGAAGATCTTAACCCTGAAACGCACAGCGTCCCTTTTCAGCAGGAAGTAGCTAAGAGAATATGCCATCCCCTTTTCCTTATGGCTCAGGGTGAAGTCTCTCTCAGGGAGGAGTGATAGGGAATGGCAAAGGACACACTGACAAAGAAGATTAATCAGAACTGGCTTTGACAAGCACTGTGGCAACGGGACAATTAAAACAGACATTCGGGGGGGGGGGGAAGAAGAACAAACTGGGGAGGAGGGTAGAGAAAACAGTGCAACAATGAAGGAATGAAAACCCCAAATCCCTGTAAATGTTCATTAAAACTAATAAAATAAAAAAAAATGAAGAAGATGATGGCGGGAATACACAGAATCACTATACCATAAAGAACTCATTGACAGTGAAAAATTTCAGGAAGTACAGTATGATCAGGTGCAATGGTAACAAAGGAGGAAGTGAAGCTGCATTGAAGACATTGGCAAAAAATAATGGCCCAGGAATTGATGTGATACCAATTGACTTGTTTCAATTAACAGACACAGCTTTGGATGCGCTCACCAGTCTATGCCAGGAAATTTGGAGGACAACTGTCTAGCCAATGCATTCCAAGAGGAGCACCCATAGATCCATCCCTATTTATTCTTATTTCCAAGGAAGTTGATCCAACAGAACATGGAAACTATCGAACAATATAACTATCACATGCAAGCAAAATACTGCTGAAGACCATTAAAAAATTACTAAAGCAGTTACATAGAGATGGAACAGTCAGAAATTCAAGCACGATTTAGATGAGGCTGTGACACAAGGGATATCATTGCTGAAGTCAGATGGATCCTGGCTGAAAGTATGGAATACCAGAAGAATGTCTATGGACTTTACTGACTGTACAAAGGCAATTTTATTGATGGTGTGGATCATAATAACTTGTGGCTGACATTGAGAAGAAATTGCAGAGCACTTAATCTGAGGCTGAACTAGAGGATGTTGTGTGAACAGAGCATGAAAACACTGCATGGATTAAAATTAAAAGGGAGTGGGTCATGTTTTTATTCTCTTTCCATACCTATTTAATTTGTATGTGGAGCAAATTCTTTGAAAAGCTGTACTCTATAAAGAGGTATTCCTCTTATTTGGCATCAGGATCAGAGGAGACTCAGCAATAGTCTGTGTAATGCTGAGAACACAACCTTTCTTGCTGACATTTAGGAGGACTTGCAATTACTTGTTGCAGAACATCGATATGAATTGCATCTTAGTGTCAAGAAAAAAAAAGATTCTTGCCACTAGACTGATAGGCAACATCATGGCGGGTGGAGAAGAAATTGGAACTGTCAATAAGTTCATCTTACTTGGGTCCACAAGGAGACGTATTGAATTGGAAAAGTCTACAGTTAGCGACCCATCCAAATTATTGAGGAGTAATGATGTCAGTTTGAGGACTAAAGTGTGTTTGACGTGATGTCTTTGAGTTGTGTTGGAGAAGACCACTGAATATTTCATGGACTGCCAAAAAAACATAAATGTGTTTGGAGAGGGTGCAGCCAGAGAGGGACATGACATTTGGAAGGATGGACGGTTAGCGAAGGACAGGTAGAACCTCAACCAGGTGGATTGACATGGTGGCTGCTGCAATAGGTTCCAGTGCGTAAGGACTTGTTGAAGAAGGCACAGGAAAGGACAGGGTTCAGATCCATTGTTGCTAGGAGTTATATTCAGCTCAATGAAACTAAACAACATGAATAGTGTAGTTAGACTGATCCTGCAGTTGCAGCTTTCCCCACGTAATACCATAAAATGGAGGAGCTTCCTCAACTATGGTACAGGATTTAGGCAGCATTTATATACCAACATGGACATTAGTGATAAGTGCAGCTGAATTATACTACAGAGAAAAAAAGAAAGAAAAAAAAAAACATTGTATCTCAGGGCTTCAGAACATAAGTTCAGGAATAAATGAAATACATCGAAATAAACTCAACATAGAGTCATATACCAAAAAAAAAAAAAAAAAAAAAAAAGAACTTGCTTTTCATTGCCTTCTACTAAAGTAGTGCATGAAATCAACTTTCCTTCAAAAAAAAAAATCTTAAAAGGCAAAGTGTTGTAATTTAATAAGTCTAGAAGGGTTAACCAGGACCATATCACATCCCATATTTATATAATGAGTTATGCAAAGATCCATCCATCGAAATCAGGGCCAGAAAGTTAAAATAATGCCTAAAGGGCAGAAGAAAGTAAAATGCTGTGTATTCTAGCACAAGCAAAAGTGTTAAAAGATACTCAAATATGAGATACTATTGCAACTGAGAGCTACAAAAGTTTCTCCAACACACTCCATTACGTGGTGGACTAGGTACACCTTTGTCCCACACGTAACAACTTTAAAGAGGTGGTTTGCAGCAGCCAGTGTAATATGTTGTTTGCTTTTTTACCTGGCACTTCCAGAGATGCTGATTGTGGATCCAAGTAAGTAGTCATTTGCTTATGGATTCAACCCACCTGAGAGGCATGGACTCTGGTTTATCAACTCACTATCCTAAGAACTACACCACCCAGCGCTGCTTTTAGGAGGTTTTTAGTTTTTGTTTTTAAAGTGTATTAATCATGCATGGATTGTTGTGCTATTGTTGTTGTTGAGCACCAAGTTGTTAAAGCCAACTTCTAGTGACTCTATGTCACAAAGAACTACCTACAGGGTGTTGTGTCATTGTTAAGTGCCGCTGAGTAGTAGGCGATTCATAGTGACCCTATGAACGACAGTCCTCAACACTTGTGCAGGTAGCTTTCATCCCTTCTCCAGGTTCATAGGGTTTCCGGAGGCAAGCTATTTACAGAAGTGGATGCCACTCCTGCTTCCAAGCTTGTTTCAACTGGGGAGTGCCATCGAACACTGTCCACCATGGGTAACCGTTATTACATTTGACACACTAGTGTCAAATGATTACCCACAGGGTAATCATCTGTAATCATTATGGAAGCAGAATGCCAGTCTTTCATCAGGGAGTTAGTTGCCAAGTAGGCTTGAAGCATCAACCTTTCCCTTGAAAGCCTGAGTTCTTAACAGTTTGCCACCAGGAATCCTAAGGTATGGATCACATTATATATAGTTTGTTGTTGTTACTGTTAGGTGCCATGGAGCTAATTTCCCACTCATAATTGAAAAACTGCTTCGTTCATAAAGGATTATGGCCAAACAATTTAACAATTACCTCTTATTGTCTGGAAGGAACCAAGATCTTCACCTAAATTAGTGAAACATATATGATGAAATATCTTCGCTGGCTAAAATGTCTAGTTGTGATTATTGACTAGGGATTTTTTGTTGTTATTTTTCTGAGGACATGGCAGAGTACTGACTATTCTAGCAGTTACTAGATTTATCCTTCCCTTGTATGGAATGAAGTAACAATCTGTCTCTACTTCTCTATTATCATTATATGGTGCAAATAGGCAAATGAAACATTTGCTGTAGCCAACTGGCCTCCTAAGATTACATATATAACATTTACTCTAAAACAATGAGTGAAAAAATGTTGTATTAGCATTATTAAACCTTGGGCAATAAAACCAGATTAAAAACACAAAGATAAATTATGTGACAATAATTCATAAAACAGGATAGTACATAAATGGTATGTGGTATCTGTTGAAAAAAATGCTACAGTATTAGAATTGATTAAAAATAGCAAACATAGGCAACAAAATTTTCTATGACCTTAGTATTTTAAAATGGTTAAGGAATACGAAAATTCTGCCACACAGCTATTATAGAAGTTTCCTGTTAATTATCTCAGATCAAATTTCAGACTGAAAAGAAATCAAGGAGTCAAATAAGTAGAAGTTGCTTCTAAAAATAGAGAAAAAGCAGCAAAGTCAAGCTAACCCTGAAGAAACACCCCCTCCCCCCATATTTCGACGCAAACACAAACATAATCTCTAAAAAATCTCTACAAGTGAGTCTTGTTCTTTAAGGAGTGGCTCAATCATAGGAATCTGCTGGTTTTAAAAAAAATTCTCTTTTTATGCCTCATTTAATTTCATGTAAAATGTATGGCTGTCAGCCTTTCAGGAATATTACCCCACAGAATTTCTTCAGGCAAAGTCCCTAAATATCTCAGGTAAAAACAAATCTTCTAAAAGTGGAGCTTCACAGGTAAGTTAACGGGCCTTCACAAAGGGGTAACAACTAATCTACACTAATGACAACAGTAATATTAGATTACAAAACAACTGCATGTAGATATTCAAGCACAGAAAATCAACATTTGTAAAAATTACCATTTGGATCTCTTTTCCTTAATTGTATATTTTCCTATAAATTTTCAAGTCTTGGATAATTTCCAAAATATGGGAAAAGCCTGTGTGGCCCATGGCCACTAAGATTTCAAGGTCTGCTAAGGCTGGTCTATTATGGGAATAAAGGAATGTTTTAATTACCAAATACTCTGCCAGAGCCAAGAAACTTAATTTTTTCAACATGATTCTTAAATCATGTCAGGAAAGCGTTCCTTCTTCCTTTCCTTTTTTTAAAATACACAGTATCATTTTCATGGCAAGTTAAAGTGTTCAGAGAAAATCACATAGAGTTTCAACTGTTAGTGCCTGTGAATAATCTTGTGTTTCTTATCAGTTTAATTCAAACAGAAACCACAATCCTTTTAACCTTACATGCATAGGGCTTACCATTCTCAAAATCATCACCTTACTTGATCTTGGACAACATGGTACGTGGCCAAAAGATTAAAATAATAAAACAAGTAACTTTTTAAACATCACTTATTTGGAATTGTCTCAAATTCTAACGAATAATACAAAAAATAAATGGATGTCACACAATAACGGCAGCACACATTTGTATCCAAAACTGGTCTGTCATATATGTATCCCCTTTATTTTTAATTAACTAAGACAGAATCTCAGAATTTAGGTGCAACCTCAGGAAAAGCTGAGGTACTTCTATAGGAGTACTATAAAAAGGTGGCAACAGACTTAACATAAGATCAAGAGTAGAACATTAGTCAATAGCAAACTCCTATGGGGTGAAGGATCAGACACTACTCCACTGTCTAACAATTCTAACACTAGCCACTCTTCCACTGGGGTACTCAACATCTCTGCCTCATTTGATAATTCACTACAATTGCTACGTAGAACTAACAAACCATACTTATGATTATGGAGTTCTTAGGGAAGTAATAAGGTTATACAGGGAATTATGGGTGTTTGGTGCTAAGGAACTGCACTAACAATCCAGAAGTACATGGTTCAAATCCACCAGCTGCTCTATAGGAGAAAGATGGGTAATTTCTTCCCATGTGATTTACAGCCTCTGAAAACTGACAAGAAGTTCAGCTGTGAGTTGATTATTGATTCTTTTTTTTTTAAAAAATAATTTTAATGAACATTGACAAGAGATTTTGGATTTCCATTCATTCATTAATTGCTGCACTTCTCTCCCCACCCAGCCCTCCTCCCCCCACCCAGTTCGCTCCTCTCTTTTAAAAGTAAAAGAAACACTCCCTCCCTGGTACACAATCCCCCCACACCCCTCCCACCACCCCAAGTACATTCCACTATGCAACCTTAATTGCGGACTCTTGTGATAACCATAATATCCTATCATACATCGCTTTTAAATTATTCACTCCCTCATCTGTTTCAGTGCCGTATACACAATTTTTTAAAAAAGTTTTTAATTTTTATTAATTTTTTTTTAGTTTTTAAAAAAATTTTTTTTTCACAATTTATCCAGTTTTTCTCAGTCTTACCCCAACCCGGATTATCACTCCCATTTTACAGCAGTGGCACCATGCAATATTTGTCCTTTTGTGACTGAGATACTTCACTCAGCATAATGTCCTCCAGGCTCACCCATTTTGAGTAATATTGCATGAGTTCTTTGTTTTTCAATGCAGCATAGTATCCCATTGTGTGACTATACCACAGCTTCTCCATTCATTTGTTGATGGGCACCTAGGTTGTTTCCAACTTCTTGCTATTGTGAACAGAGCCATGATAAACATGCGTGTGCATACATCTGCTTGGATGTCAGTTATGGTCTCTTTGGGTGAGCTGATTCTTAATCAATAACAAGAATAAGGTTACTTTCTCAAAAAGTTGCAAATAGAGATACCATTTGACCCAGCAATTCCACTACTGGGAATATACCCTGAAGAGACCATAGCTGACATCCAAGCAGATATATGCACACCCATGTTCATTGCAGCTTTGTTCACAATAGCAAGGAGTTGGAAACAACCTAAGTGCCCATCAACAAACAAATGGCTAGAGAAGCTGTGGTATATTCGCACAATGGAATACTATGCTGCATTGAAAAACAAGGAACTCATGCAATATTATTCAAAATGGTTGACTCTGGAGAACATTATGCTGAGTGAAATATCCCAGTCACAAAAGGACAAATATTACATGATGCCACTGTTGTAGAATGGGACTGTCCTTGGGGTTAGGGAGACACTGAGTAAGATGGGTTCAATAATGTATACTGCACTGAAGCAGAGGAGGGAGAGAACCGTCTAAAAGAGAGATGTAACTGGGTATTTCTGTCATCACAGGAGACTAGAGCGAGGGCTGCATGGTGGAGGGGACCTGGGGGAGGGTTTGTAAAACAATGAAAGAATCTTTTCTTTTACTTTTCCGTAATTTTTGGACTCATGTACTTATAACTTGTTAGTCAAATTTGTGTCTTCTAGGTTGCAACACCCCCATGATACATCTTGAAGGATATGTACATGTACAGCCAAGCACAATCAATAAGAGTGCATCTGAATTCCAAAATCAATCTCCATAATAGTCTATGTGTTTCCTACTGCCAAAGGGGCCCTTTAGAGTAGTGAGAGAAGATCTTCACCCTGAACCCCACAGCGTCCCTTTTCAGCAGGAAGTAGCTAAGAGAATACGCCGTCCCCTTTTCCTTATGACTCAGGGTGAAGTCTCTCTCAGGGAGGAGTGATAGGGAATGGCAAAGGATACACTGACAAAGAAGATTAATCAGAACTGGCTTTGACAAGCACTGTGGCATTTGGACAAGAACAAACTGGGAGGAGGGTAGAGAGAATAGTGCAACAATGAATGAGTGGAAGCCCAAAATCTCTGCAAATGTTTATGAAAATTAATAAAATATAATTATAGAAAAAAAAAAAGAATAAGGTTACATTCATGATCAAGCTCAGCTAAGAAGTCTGCTAACCCAAAAGTGGTTCTCTCTGGTGGTTCAAATACACCAGCTACTCTATGAAAGAAAGATGGGCAATTTCCTCTGAACAATTTATAGCTTCCATAATCAAAACCAAAACCAAACCAAACCAAACCACACACATACACATATACCCGCTGAAGCAAGGAGTCAATTTCAATTTGAAAGTAATGAATGAGAGTTGATTAAGTGCCCCTAAGGGGGCACCCTACACAATCAGAATACTTCCTGTCCAAAGGTGGTCTTACACACTGAGTATGCCAGACAACTGCAGCCATTTGCAGTCTTGTGTCACTATTGTTTCTTGCCACTGTCAGTACTATAGCTCGGTTGCCATTCTTCTAGGTCTCTGGTAAATTGGGTCTAGGAAGTTCCCAGCATAGCAACCCATGGGTCAAAAGATATGTTCTGTTCTTAGCTTTGCTTTTTTGAAATGGGATCCTTTTTAATCTTTGGGAATAGCTCTTTTAAGCCTAGCAGGATGGCAAAAGAGACCACCAATTCCCTTGAAGGCACATAAACACCTTATTTGTATACCCAGGACAATAATTTTATATACTTATTTTCATAGTATTACTTCCAACTATTCAATTCATAAGGTAAACAAATCATTTGAGAAGCTGGGCTTTAGAAAAAAAGATTATGGTATCAAGATGGGAATAAGGCTGAACACCAACCTGGGCTATACAGATGACACAGCCTTGCTTATTGAAAAGTGGGGGTGGAGTGGAGGGGGATTTGAGATGTTTGCTGCAGAAGATACAGGCCTATATCCTTCAATACAAATTACAACTCAGCATCAAGAAGACAAAGATTCTCACAAGTGGGCAAATATGCAACATTATGATGGATGGAGAAAAGAATGAAGCTGTCAATAATCTTACTTTGATCCACAATCAACACTGTTGGTACCAGCAGCCAAGAAATCAAAAGACGTACTGTATTGGGTTTGTTGTCAAGGATCTCGCTAAAGTATTGAGGAGCAATGATGTCAGTTTAAAAATGAAGATGTGCCTAATTCAGGCCATGGTCTGTTCAATCACTTGTTATTCAGTTGAGAGTTGGACAATGAAAAAGAACGACAGAAGAAGAACCAATGTCTTTAAGTTGTGGTGTGGGAGAATTGTAATGAATATGCCATGGATTGCCAAAATAAGCCAAACAGGTAAGTACTGGAGAAAGTGCAACTAGAGTGCTCCTTAGAGGGATGGCAACGTTTCTTCTCACTTACTTTGGACATTTTGTTAAGAGGGGCTATTCCATGGAAAGGGACATCATACTTAGAAAGGTAGAGGGTCAGCAAAGAGAGGAAGACCCTCAACAAGATGATTTCACACAAAGACTGCAACAATGGTCTCAAGTATGACAGAGATGAAGAGGATGGCACAGGATAGGGCAAGGTTCAAATCCACTGTTTATAGAGTTGTTATGAGTTACAGTTGACTTGAAAGCACATAACAACAACTACTTGCACAAAAGTTCTATGAACTTAATTTACAAAATCTCAACCAGTCATTTAATAAGAGTTAAAAGACCATGGCTAAATAGGCCATACAAAAGCAGTTCACTGCATCAATGCTACTACCTACATGTCATAATAAACTGTAAGATTTATTATGAAACATATGAAAGCTTAAGTCGCAGAGCTATGTTTTAATCTGAAATGAGTATCAAGAAGACAAAACAAAAGATCTAGACATAAAGTCCTCTAATTCCCCCAAGAAATTTGTTTAAGAATACTGTAAATTATTTCAACTTCAAAGATAATGTACTCAATGTTTTGCTGATTCCTTCAAAGAAGTTTGGTTAGTGTATATATCTGAGACTTAAGAGTTCAATGGCCTTAATAAACATTGTAGATAGGAAGATTTTCCTTTAGCATTTCTTATAGTGTGAGTCTGATGACAAGTACAAATGTATTATGATCTAAGAACATTATTTAAGTTAATGAGGTAAATTTCATACAAATACACACTTAGAGGTCAGCTTACGTACGTGCTGGTCAAAAGCTTCGGCTCTCAGGTCAGAAAAACCTAGGTTGGAATGCTGACTTCATCATTAAATAACTGTTAATCTTGAAGAAGTACTTAACTTTTGTGTGAATGAATGAATAAATAAATAAATATAAAAAAAATAAGAGAGAAAAACAAAAGCAGCCTGTTTCACAGCATTATTATTGTGAGAATAAAAAAGAATGAGACTGAGAACACAAATCATATTTGACACACCCTGAGTTCTCAAAAAAACTAGTTATCATCTTTATCTCTACTGCTGAAGAAGTACTGTCAGGCAGACTTCCATATTTGGAAAAGGGGGTGTGTGAGAGAGAGAAAGACATGGCTCAACCTTTAGAAGAGTGTATTATAATGAACAGATGGGGTGGGAAGGAGACAAACAGAGATACTCAATATCATCTTTCAGATGTTGAAAGCTACTAAAACCTGTTTGGGAAACCCTAACAACAAACAGTCACAAAGCAAGGAGAGGGTCATTAGACAGCTTCAAAATAGAAAAAAACACAGGTCAATTGTTTCAAGAACAGTAACCTGTCCTACTCCCATCACCAAACTACCACTGTAGACCTGCTGAGCTCTGCTGGTGTAGCACACAGGCAGTTTTTGGTAACTCAAAGGCCACGCCTTGGTGGTAGTCTGAGAATCCACTTGCAGCTCCAAGGGAGGGAGACAGGCAATCTCCTGAGCCACTGATAGCCCTGGAAAGCCAATGGAGGGTCACATTTGAGTCAGTTCCAGCTTGATGGCAATAAAGGGTTTTCTGAGCATGGTACATATTAAGAGGAATGCTTTTGCACCTAACCAAGTACAGACTGGTTTTTCTTGTTTTGAGTGTGGTATATGTGGTAAACCTGTTAAATAACCAAAACAGGTGTTTCAACTACAGCCTGTGAAACTAGATACGCACTGACAAGTTAAGAATGTGAACAAGTTCCAAAGTTCTTTTAAGTCAAACTCTAGAACATCATGTGAATGCAGAACTTTTTCTATTCTTTTTATAACATATTAGAATTAGCTAGAGAGGTAGCTTACATTATTTGACTTACCAGTTACACACAGAATAAATAATTGAGGTTTTAACTTAATGTAGAGCACGTATTTATATAGAAAGATTGATATTAAATCGTATTCCATTTATAAAAATTAAAAGATTTACATAAAGAATGGGTCCATATGGTCACAGAGAACTATCAAAATTTATCCTGAAATGTTAAAATAGTATGGTTTTTTTATAGTCTACTATAATGACGTTGTTGTTGTTGTTAAGTGCTGTCTAGTTGTAGACAACTCATAGTGACCCAATGAACGAGCTCCCAAATTAAAAAAGACTTAGAAGCTGGAGTGGCGTCCACTTCCAAAATAGCTTGCCTCTGCAAACTCTATGAACTTAGAGAAACGATGAAAGTTATACTGTAACTATAAAAATCTTTTCTGTCTAGAATGAAAAAGGCATTATTTATGAAATCCTCACTATTAAAATTTGTATTATAAAAACAGTATATATCTTAAAATAATACATTTCACCATATAAAATTCCTTTGACAGAATTCAAATAAAGGAAACCCAACTATTTTTTTTTTTAAGGCGAAGGGCCAAGAGCTTTACTAGGCAAAATGGCCAAAACCCAACTATGAAAAAAAAAAATTACACTTGTACTGCTTTTAATATTTACTATAAGCAATGTTCAACTCCTAGTAATTTACGTTAAATCTCAAGATTTTTAGGAGGAATCACTATGGGTCTCTTTCCTAGTCCTAGAAGAAAGACCAGCATTGAAACCATACCTTGTGCTGTTCGATGGCATCTATCCACTGTTGTCTGTGATCAGGATCCTGAGCACGAAGATACCAAACACTGTCATTTACACTAATATCGAATCGACATTCATCAAAATCATGAGGCTATGGAGAAAGAGGGTGAAAATTAAAAGAAATGTTAATTATTTTCTAAGTATTATACCTCATAGCAAAAAAACATGAGTATTCTGTGATGGTAGAAAATTATTATTCTCTTATTTTTCTACTCAACTTTTCTATAAGATATTTCAGATAAGAGAATAAGGACAGTGCCTCAAGAAACCAAGGTTCACTTCCTATTGTTACAAAAAATGGGTTGACAGATAAACTACCAACATCTATTTCTAAGAATCAAATATTTTTTTTTCATCAATGCTTTGTGTTAGCCTAATGTATACCTTCAGGGACACCACCAAATTCAGAATAAACAAAAACCATAGTTTTAGGAAAGACATGTATTAGTTTTCTCCGACCCTATTATTCAAAAATAAATTCCATCATGAATAGTTCTATTTTACTAAACTTAATAAACAAGATATTTTTACATTTAATCACAGAGTATGTTAACATTTCCCTCCAAGTGCCTAAGAATAAATTCTTGGCTTTTATATATTTTTGATAGTAAAAGCTTTCAGTGAAAAACACATAAAATTAATACTGCATTTTATATAATGTTAGAAAGCGAGCTCTTGCTAGTGATCTGGTCCATGAGGAGGTATGCTAATAAGCCAAAGGCCAAGCTTTTCAGTTGTTTTGAATCCACCAGTGGTTCCACTGGAGAAAGATCGACCATCTCCTCCTGTGTAATTTGAAGCTTCAGAAACCTGCTGGAGGATGAGGAAGTTTTGACTCAACAACAGTGAGTGAATGATGTCCGAAAGCTGGAGGAAATTCCTCTATTAAAGGGTAAGGAACGAAGTGGGGGAAAAGTAAGGTCCGTTTTTTGCTTTAGTGTTTTACGCTCTTTAGAAAAATGTTTTATATACTTATTTCTCCACTAAAACTTTTCCTAATGATTACATTGTTTAAAGCAATAAAATAACACAGTAAATATAAATCCACTAAAAACCATGAATTCAAGTTTGTGACATCTGCTCAAGGGAGAGGTGCTGAATTAGGCTAACTTAACACTGGATACTGAAGATCGCAGTGGGCTTTCTGATTGCCAACGATATGCATATGCGCAGTGGGCTTTCCGATTGCTAACGATACGCATGTGGGAAGGTAGTGTATTCTTTGTCAGGAGACACGGAAGCTATCCACTATCATTTTTTGACCTCACACTATTTATTTCCTCTAATTTTTAACTCCTTTCTTAGAAGAAAATTGTAATCATAAGCACAGTACTTTCCATGAGAGCTCTGTGAATCATGCCAGAAAATTATCAAACACAAGGAATTTGTGGGAGCTATCAATTCAGAACTGAAATGGTGGGGAGACTTATGGCTGGTATCCTCAGGGAGAAGAAGGAACTCCAGGTCAGAAGTTAGGAGGGGGAAAGGTCATGACCTCCTTAGTTTGCAGCTGGTGTCTGCTTATTTGGCAGTCTAAAGGATGGTGTCCTTTTTACTTGAGACATCCAACCTAGCGCCTGGTGGCATGAATCTAAAGAAGTACTGCCCTGTCAGCTAGGCTGTGTGTGGTACCCTTTCTAACCTGTGAGATCTGACCTGATTCTTGGTGCTAGGGTCAGGTAGTGAAATGCTGCATTTTGCACTTGGTGTCAGATAAGTAGAAAAGTGCAGGGATTTGATTTAACATTGACAATTACCTTTATAACAACTTTACATCTCCTTTTAAGTTACAAATTTGAATTCATGTTTTTATTGGCTTTATATTCACTATGTTATTTTGTTTCTTTAAACCATGCTATCATTAGGAAAAGTTTTATTGGGTGAAATAAGGCTATAAAACATTTTAAATATTTTTAAAAAGAATGTAAAACACTAATTCAAAATAATTGATTTTTTTTACTTTCTTACTCTTCTATAGAAGAATTTCTTCTAGCTTTCTGACATCACTCACTAGCTAATCCTCTAGCAGAGTTACTATACTGGCTCTGGTAAAATGTAAAATCCCTTTCACTTATTAAATCCATTCATAATTTATAATTGGGAAGGGCGTACGCCAGGGATGCATCCTATCTCCATACCTTTTCAACCTATATGCAGAACAGATTATCCGGGAGGCTGGGCTCTATGA